>NC_073308.1:33248145-33548145 GCF_027595985.1 Sorex araneus
ACTAACCCCCCCCAAAAAAAAATACTCAAAAACAGTCCAAGATTCCTTGTCATTTTCTAATTTAGAGTATTTTAGTGCTCTTCCATAGCTTCTTACTCCTCCTTGCCTCCCTTTCTGCACGCCTCATCTGTTCTTTCCCCCTCATGAAGACAGACCATCAGTTGGCATTGGTGTTGCCAAAGCAACGCCGCCAACAGAACCTAGTCATCAGCCCTGCAGCACTGGGCTGAAGCACTGAGCCTGGAGTCCAAGCAGCTTTGGAAGAGATATGAGAATAGCCTCCACATTTGAGCCAAAAGTATGTTGCCAGTTTTAAAACCGTGCTGTTAGGGGCTTGTCTTGAGCACAGTCAACATGGGTTCAATCCTCAGCACCCCATGTGGTCCCCTGAACCTGCCAGGAGTGATTCCTGAGCACAGAGCCAGAAGTAAACCCAGAGCAGGGCCCAAAACAAACAATAAACAACGTTTAACAGGAGGTGGGATGAGGGGAAGCGGAGAAGTGTTTATTCCAGAATTCCTCAGACTTATTAGACTAAAGTTTTGCTCTGATCATCCCTGTGGATTTGAGTTTCCCCAAGAAGCCTTAGGAAAAGGCTAAATAAATGAAATGATCAGTTGATTTCCTGAGTGTGTTTCTTTCTTAGAAATCAGCCTACGTTTTCCTCCTCTGGGGACTGAATACAGTTAGGTAAAGACATCCCCAGAGAGGTGCCCCCAGAACACTTGCGGGTTGGACCCAAGTGTCCCAAGTCCACATTTGATTTTCCTAAACCTGGAAGTCTGTTGCCTACAGAGAGTCCAAACTCTATAATAACAGGAAAATCAATTAGCTTCTACAGGAACGAATAAAGTATTTATACACTGAAAGGTAAATCTGATTTGGAGGCGAGTTTAAATTGTGAAATATTTCAAAGAAATGCCAATTAATTACTTGGAAGAACACAGTTTATATCACTGGGACCTGTGCTCTGGAGAATCTAACTTTAGTAGGTGGAAGTTAATTATTTTAAATTATTACCTGAGTTATTCTAAATTAATTTATTCTCACTATTAATTTTTAAAATCACCCCCAAGTCCTCATGTACTATTAATTCAAAGTTAGATCATCCAAAGTAGTGGAAACTCAGTAACTCCTAATGACTTGGGCATGTATAAATGATTTGATTAATTTTTTTAAAGTTGATTCATACATTATAAATTCATTTGGCCACTCATGAGGCCAATAAAAATAAATTCAACAAATGAGGCTTTTCTTTCATTCGCTATTCCAATATAAACAAAGGCAATGAATGAGTCTTTTCTTTCTTTTTCTTCTTTCTTTTATTTTTTCTTCTATTTATTTTGCAGTGCTGGAAATCAAACCCAGGACACTGCACTAACAAGATAAAGTTTTTATCACTGAGCCACTTTTCTCGCCCATCACTTGTTGTTTTGTTCTGGCCAGACCCAGTGGTGCTCAGAGGTTACACCAACTCTGTGCTCAGGGATCACTCCTGGTGCTTGAGGGACCACATGTGATGCCAGGATTAAACCCAGATGGGCTGTGTGCTAAACTCTTTCTCCCTCAGTCCCTGACCTGACACTCCAATGACACTTTGAAGGGTGTACTGCAATATGATCCTACAAAATTAAGCACTGTAGCACTGTAGCACTGCCATCCCGTTGTTCATCGATTTGTTCAAGCGGGCACCAGTAACTTCTCCATTGTGAGACTTGTTATTACTGCTTTTGGCATATCGAATACGCCACAGGTAGCTTGCCAGGCTCTGCCATGCAGGCAAGCTACTTTCAGTAGCTTGCCGGGCTCTCGAGAGGGACGGAGGACTCGAACCCAGGTTGGCTGTGTGCAAGGCAAACGCCCTACTTGCTATACTATCGCTCCAGCCCAAAATTAAGACTGACCCCAAAATGATCTTTCAGCTACCTAATATATTTGAATTTCTAGCCCGTAAAATGCTTACCACTCCTCCCTCTTGGTCTAATACGGAAACTGTAAAATATATCACATTTTATGTTTGCATCTAGAAAAAACTTACTATATAGGGTTTTGCAGGGAAAGCCATTCCAATTGGGGCCTAACCCACTCAGGCATACTTCTTTCATCCTTCACTTAAAAAAATAATTTTTTATTAAGAAATGATGCTTTACAAAGTAACTGACTGTTGAGTTTGGGGCATACTATGCTCCAGCTTCAATCCCACCAATCCAAATTTCCCTCTGCAGTGTCCCCTGGTGCTCTCCCACATACCCCCTGGCCCCTGGCCTGCTTCCTTGACAAGGACACTCTTAAGTTTGGTTGCTATGGATTGGAACTCCTGCTTTCAGTGGCTCTGACTCTGTGTTCTGATTTTATAGCTATCCCACTCTGTTTCATGACTCACGTGCCCATCCCACCTTAGTCTCATTAATTTTCAGCAAAGCCAGAGCAGCCTTTCTTGACTAAGTCCTCAGTGACCCAAGTGCCCTATCTCTAATTCACCTCTAGTATCCCTCAACTATTTTATATCTCACATTTTTTCGTGATTATTTCTTTGATTTTTGTTTGTTTTTCATCCATGGAAGAGAGAGAAAAATAGAGACTAAATAAAATGACTGAACAAAAAGTCAGAACTCTGCCAGTGAAGTTTCTGGCACATTCAAGGTTGGGTGAAATGACTAAAGCCACCTAGTGGTGATACCACATGGGCTAGAGAGGCTATGGGAAGCATCATTGACTGGAGACTTTCTCTATACTTTGTTTTTACCAAAATTAAATAAATGCTGTACCTATATATGTCCCAGAATAGCTTTCAGGTATCTGTATTTTAAGTAAAACATATGAATTTGAGAAAAGTTTCCATTTCACTTTAAGAATTTAAGGGGACAGGGGCTAGAGTGATAGCACAGCGGGTAAAGCATTTGCCTTGCATGCAGCTGACCCGGGTTCGATTCCCAGCATCCCATATGGTCCCCCGAGCACCACCAAGAGTAATTCCTGAATGCATGAGCCAGGAGTAGCCCCTGTGCAATGCCGGGTGTGACCCAAAAAAAATAAAAATAAAAAATGAATTTAAGGGGACAGACCTGAGAGATAGTATAGATGTTAAGATACTTACCCTGCAAGCAGCTAACCTCGACTCAATCCCTAGCACCTTATATAGTCTCCAGAGCACCACCAGGAGTGACTCTTGAGCACTGAACCAGGAAGGAGTAAGCCCTAAGCACTGCTGTGATTCCCTACCAAACCCTGAAAGAAGTATGTGACAAGAGTAACCCCTGAGTGCCACAGAGTGCGGTCCAATAAATCCCCCTCACATACACAATCACCCCCAACACACACAAAGAGCCACATAAGATGTGGTTCTGGCCTGCATGGCCTCTCAGACATTTATGGACCAACTCATCTTTCTGTGAAATGACTTTCATGAGGAAGAAACTTGTCTGACTCATGTTATCTATCTGCCCTTAAGCTTGGGCCCAGTGTGGTGCTTCACTCTTCCAGATCTTTAGCACGTTCCCCCAAGGATCTCCCAAAATCATCGTCTACATTTTCTTATAAGGAGACCCAGGAGGCTGGAGTGACAGAACAGTGGGGAGGGCACTTGCTTCGATCCCCAGAACCACTTCTGGTCCCCAGAGTCACACCAGAAGGAACCCTGAGCACAGAGTACAGTCAGGTGTGGTCCACAAACCAACAACAATGACAACAGAATAAAAGTAAGGAGACCCAGGATATTCAGTACCTTGGAGTGAAAAAGAAAATGATCCATGAACTTGTTTAGATAGAAGAGTGTAGACCTCAGAATTCGACCCTCAGAGACAAGGGGAACCCAAAGCACTACATTCTTCATGCCTTTCTCTGAGGGAGTCCTCCTCTTTCTAAAGGTGTTCCTGTCCCGGAACCACAGTGAAAACTGTTGAGCAGGGTCCTAGGCTTCCTCAACCAGAGGGAGAGGGAGAGTCAGCTGCCATCAGAGGTCTCAAATTATACCTATATTACACCACATTATGTCTAAAAAGGCCCAGACCCTCCACACTCCACCAGGAGCCTGACTATCCCCCTTTGTCCCACATCTGCCACCACCACTTTTGCCTCTAGTTTTCCAGGGACAATGCGCCAAGGGAGCAGGAGGAGGCTTCCTGGGCCTGTGGTTACCTTTGATGAGAAAGCTCATTGTCAAAACAAATCATCTCATCAAGCTGAACGGTGCCGTATCGGGCAGAACTGCCCGTATATGGGGCATGCTGAGGGATCACCAGCCTGCTCTTTCCGCAAAGTGCAGGATGGCACTGTGAAATCCAGAGTGGTTGGGCTTGGGTGGGTCTGAAGGTGATAGAGGGCAAGTCTCAGAACCCGGGAATATGTCCTTCCAGGCAGAGCCCAAGGTGAAGCATGTGATGCTTGAAAGTAAAGTTCACACATTACATAGGGTGTTGCCAAAGAGGAGAGTATAGAGTTAAACTATTTATTCCTTCCCAATAGTATATCGTGTGGTTTCATTATCTGAAGCGATAGGCTAATTCAAATCAGATATACTGTATCATTAAAATATCCACCAGCAAATTTGTTTTACAGAACTGTTGAGTTACCCTGAAGATGACAAGCTCCAGGGAACAAAAAAGTGAAAACACAATCTAAGCAGATGAATTCAATTAGCTCAACAAGTATTAATACCTCCTAGCAGTTGCATACTTTTGCTTCAGAAATGGCTGGGAAAAGCTATCATTTATGTGCCCAGTCATTTGAATGCTTTCTACGAATTAGACAGACCCAGTTGTCGTGTTGGCTGGCGCTGTAAACAACACCCACCGCTGAAAGCACATGTTCTAATAATTAGAATGTTATTATGCTGACACCCTCTTTCTTCTAGGATCCTGTAACATCTGTATTGACTGTGATAAGCATTGATTATCTGGAGTGATGTAAATATTTGGGGAGGTAATAACAATCAGGAATCCAGTGCAGGCTAAGACACCAAAGATAAATCACAGGAAATTCAGATCAAAGCCAGTTTGTGAATAAGCTTGTTTTTATAGTTAATGGCTAACTACAGAGTGCACACACACATTTCTTTTCTCCAGTGAAACGCACAAGGAAATGTCATAAAGAAACATCCCGTCCCGCGCAGCATTTGGACATCTGTCGAATTTCCATATGTAGAGAGGAAGATGTCACACACAGCACTACAAAGGCTGAATTGATCCAATCCATCAAGTACTTAACATGCACTTTTAAAATCATTAAAAAGTTCTTTGAATTATTAAGACCTTTTTTCAAAAGGAAAAAAAAAAGCTACAACTTATAAATCTTGCATTTCCTGAGAGGTTAATTGAAGGATGCTGGGGTCAGCAGCTCTCCAGTTCCAGTGAAGATTCTGAAATTCCCCTTCAAGGATGACCCAATGTTAAGGCCCTTTCCCCTCCCCCCCACCCAGAAGTGCCTCACAGCCTCCACTGGCATTAAGGCTGATGCCAGCCCATTCTGCAGAGGGAGCCCGGGGCTACAGCTCTACTCTATGCCCTCTGCCGTGAGCCCACATGGATATAGAAAAAGCCGTTGTGTTTGGCACATTGAGGTGCAAGGAAGCTTTGCAGAATATAAAGGGACTTTTGATTTCATGTGCTTCTTCCCTCCTCTTGTCTCACCTGTCACCAGAAGCTTCTTTCAAAACCACTTCCCAAACCCTCCCAGTATTACCTCTGCCTCCCTCCTCTCCTTGTGCTCGAGCTCCTCCTGGAACCATCACAAGCGAGACCTGGGGGCCTTACTTCCCTTGCAAGGTCCGAATTGGGACCCCTCACTTTTGACAAGTGCATGTTCAACATACTTCTGTGGCCTCCTGCACATCGCACTGCCACAACCTTGACGGCGCTATATTGAAACCGACATTGGCCTTGAGTTTCTCTTCTCACATCTGTGAGCCCTTTGGTCCAGGAGCCAAGCTTCATTCATGTTAACATTCCCAGGGCCCAGCCCCCAGCACCCATTCACTGTCCCCCGTGTCAGACGTGGGAGAAGACCCATCGGGAGACTCACATCCAGACTAGAATGAGGCTGAATTCAAATCGAGTTTTAGAAACCAGAGTGTTTCAGACTGACTTGAGCCCCTCAGAGGGTACCTAGCCAGCATTTCCCAAAGTGGGCATACTGACCCCATAAGGCGGGGTGGGGTGGGATGTGGGGAGTGTGGCATTGGGCTAGACCAGACGAATATATTTTTTTTTGCTTTTTGGGTCACACCCAGCAATGCACAGGGGTTATTCCTGGCTCTGCACTCAGGAACTACTCCTGGCGGTGCTCAGGGGACCATATGGGATGCTGGGAATCGAACCTGGGTCGGCCGCGTGCAAGGCAAATGCCCTCTACACTTGCTATCGCTCCAGGCCCTAGACCAGACCAATATTATCCAGTGCAACTGGAGTTTTGGGGGTGAGCGGGTCTGTTTCTTCACTTAAAGGAGTCAGGTTGCTAGGAGGGTGGTGAGTGATTTTTTATTTTTCTAAAAGGGGAACAAAGTAGGCCAAGGAACTTTGGGAACCTCTGGTCTAGATATTTGTGAGTCCTAAATGCCAAATGAGAAGGGGCAAAGGAGAAATCATAGACCGTCCCGACGTGTGGCCTGGAGGAAAGCTGGTAGGTAATCCTGGGAAACTTGATACTAAACTTGATATTAAACCACCCCCAAATCTCAAATTAGCAAAACGCTTCCCCTGCATGGCTGGATCCTCTCCTGAGAACTGACTCCTGAGGAGGGCGCTGGGAGGAAGGCCAGAGGGAAGACAGGAAGCAGACCCACAGTAAAACATACATGAACACTGTTTCAGTAGCTTTATTTAGAAAAGCCAGAGACTGGAACCTTGCCAAGTGTTGCCCTTGCTCACCGTGCTGGATTCACAGAATGAACCATCACTCAGCAATAAGAAGGAACAAGCTAGGGCCACAGCCGTCAGCTCGGAGAAGGCGTTAGAACATCCGAGTTGGTGAAGCCTCACGCACGAGGGGCCCCGTTGTGTGAGTTTGTGCTCTGACATTCTAAAGCAGGCAAGACTTCCTTAGAACTCAGAAAGAGAAATCAGAATAGCCCTTGACTACGCAGGGAAGGGCCAGAAAGAGACTTTCTAGAAAAGGACCATATTCTGCCTCTTCCAGGGGTGGAGTCCCCGGATCCTAGCCACTGCCCCTCCCCCAGTGCAACTTTTTATGAACTTTTATTATAAAATAAAAATAATTTGGTCAATGTTCACAAAGGAGTTAGGATGTCAGATAGTGTGCTAAATACTTAGGTTGCGGTATGTCATTTAATCTTCACAACATTTCTATGAGGGAAGTGTGTCTATTATCCCCACTCTACAGAAAAGAAAACTGAGTCAGCATGGCACTAAGAAACTTGCCCTGAGAATCAGGGTAATAGTACAGCCTTGCATGAAACCAACTGGGGTACAATCCCTGGCACTACAAATGGTCCCCCTAGCCCTGCCAAGGTGATCTCTGAGTGTGGTGCCGGGAGTCAACACTGAGCACTGCCAGTTGTGGCTCAAAACCGAAAAAAGAAACTCATCCCGAGGCCAAAGCAAGCGTTTCCCACCCAGCTTGCTCTAGGAGCAAAAAAGATGCTTCCGACTTGTCTCAAGGGTCCCAAAGACACACCTTAAATACCCAGCCTGGAATCAGGAAAAGGTCACAGGGGCTAACCGTCCTCTGCTTTATTTTAAAGTTCTATGGGAAATGGTCAGGGATAAAAAATGAGGTTTTCCTAAAATGCTGATGGAATCTGTTCTGTGAGCTGCGTGGGGAGCAGGGGCAGCCGGGAGCTCTCTGCTGAGCACTGGCTTCAGAGTGGGCAAGGGAACTGTTTCATCGTTAAAGGCTGAGGGCTCATTTCCAAAACTGGGGGCCCAGTTTCTAGGGCTCTGTGGAAGGAGTCAGACCCAGAGATGTCCGGCGTCTCTGCATAAACAAAGGAGATTTAAAATGAGCTGAAGGAGAAGTCATTGCCGGCGAGAACAGCGAGAAGCTGACCTTGGCCACGTACCTCGTCATTTCTTCAGGCTCCCGTTTTAGTCAGCCCCTGCCTGGTTCACTGATTGAGGAACGTGTGGCATGTCAGCCAGGCTTTTGAAGCTCACCTACACACCAGATGAGGCTGCACTAAAAGCAGAAATATAGTTTTTATTTTATTTGACAGTGCTACAGTGCTTTTTATTTAGGCATATTTATTTACAAAGATTTTAATCAAAGAGTTTTGAATATTCGATGCTCCATTTGGACATTTAAAATTGCTTGTTATTTGATTTTTTTTTATCTGAAATACCTCCCTTCCTTTTTCTTTAGTTTTTATTATTTTTTTTATTAATGAATCACCATGAGGGTACAGATAAAGATTTACATATTTTCGTGCTTGTGGTTCAGTCATACACTGCTTGAGTACCCATCCCTCCACCAGTGCCCATTCTCCACTGATGACCCCAGCATCCCTCCCTCCCCCCCATCCCATCCCCTCTACCCCACCTCGCCTCTGTGGAAGGGCATTCCCTTTAGTTCTCTCTCTCCTTTTGGGTGTTGTGGTTTGCAATGGAGGTATTGGGTGGCCATCGTGTTCAATCTATAGTCTGCTTTCAGCACGCCTCTCCCTTCCCGAGCGGGTCCTCCCACCACACTTTACTTGATGTTCCCTAAAAATGCAGAAATACAGTTTTTAATGTGCTTGTGGCTTCACTTACACCCTGACACCAAGTTGATTTCATATTTTCTACGGACAGTTCAAAATTCCTTTCTTTCTTTCCAACACAGTACATTGCCTTATGACATCTTAATTTCTCTCTGTTTGTTTATTTCATTTAAACTCTCCTTTTTTTTTTAATTTTTAAGAATGTGTATTAGATTCTCTTTCTAGCACCCTGAGCAGCTTTCCTTCGCTCCTCACACTTTGTACTGTACACAGGCACCAGGATTAATTGTGTCTCCAATCATTATCTTGTCCTTGTTTTTTCAGACTCGTGGCCTCTGAAATTTTTCAAAACAGCTCAGGGCCTAAAAAGACATCTTCTTCACAATAGCATAAACTAATGCTTTGTAGACCCAACAATGAATGTTTATTGCACCTTAGAAACTACTTTAATTACCTTCAGATTACTGGTTTTATTCAGATAGATTCATTCTCATCTAAGAACGCCAGTGGACATTTACAAAGTCTTTATAATGCAGTAGTCTGTGAAGAATGACTATAATAATTTCCCCTGCTTCTATTGAAAAAAATGAAAGAGACGGATTTGTATTCGTTTTTTCAGCTTGAAGTATGAATGTAACAGGGAGGTTTTATCATTGTATATGAGTCGAAAGCCTGGAACCTTATGATTTAATTTTTATCTCGGTGAGTGGTGGCCTTGTTCCCATATAGTAACTACAATGTCATAATCAGGTTAATACATATTGGTCCATTGCACCAACCAAGCCCCTAGTTTATGCTGATCCACATTTATTTATAGATTATAATATATATGTATTTCTTTACCTTGGCATCAAGTGAAAATATAAAACATTTGACTAGATTTCCACATTACTCAAAAAAAGCAACATGTTTCTAATTTTTATTTTCTATATAAAAACAACTTAGCTGATAGCATTGAGCAGTTAGTATGTCAGACACCAATAAATACTTTGTGAGTGGTAAGCCATTTAAACTTTGTGACATCTCACTGTATCACTATCATCCCGTTGTTCATCAATTTACTCAAGCGGGCACCAGTAATGTCTCTATTACACTCAGCCCTGAGATTTTAGCAGCCTTTCCTTACTCATCTTTCACAACAATTGGAGGCTCTTTCAGGGTCAGGGGAATGATACCACTCTCCACACGTTCGGACGAGCCTCACGCATGAAAGAACTGGCACAGGAACCCAAGTGTGCAGAACCCAGGGTTGGGATCTCCAAGGCTGCTCGGATCATGACTGGGCCTCTTCCACCCAGATCCCCCATTTTCCAGTAGGTAGGCAGTCACACCCAGAAACTGCCCCTGGCGCCATGTAATCCCATCAACAGACAACATCCAGAGACTATAAAACCAAGCTCCCGGAAACACTCGGCCACAATGTGGCCATGCAACATCTATTAGCCTAGTTCTCCCTCTTGGAGAACCTGACAAGCTATCAAGAGTCGATTACCTGCTCGGGAAGCCTGACAAGCTCCCTGTGGTGTATTCATATCCCAAATACAGTCTCTCGGAGAGCCTGGCAAGCTACCGAGAGTATCCCACCTGCATGGCAGAGATTGGCAAGCTACCCGTGACGTATTCAATATGCCAAAATCAGTAATGATAGGTCTCGTTCCCCTGTGACATCTCACGATTTAAGTATTCCACTAAGAAGAGGAACTGAGCCACAGTGAAGTTAAGAATTTGTCCCAACTTCAGAGCAAGTATAGAGCCAGGATTCAAACCCCGGACCCGAAGGTTTTTTTTCTTGTACTTGACCATTTCTCTATTATAAAGATATACATCCCACTGCATATTTATATAGTCATTATGTTTTAATTATCATAAATTTGCAGATTGGATAATGTATAATGTAGTTTTAATAATAAGTATTGTAAGTCTGGTTTCCAAACACTGTACACATAGTACCCCTTTCAAGCTTATCATTACAAGACATAAGAAGTTCAAGGGCTGGAGAGTAGTACAACAGGCAAGACACTTTGCGGGCACCTGACCCAGGTTCAATCCCCAGCACTGCATATGGTGCCTGAGCCGTGCCAGGAGCGATCCCTGAGCACAGAGCCACCAGTAAGCCCTGAGAATTACCTGATGTATCACTGTATCACTGTTATCCCGCTGTTCATTGATTTGCTCGAGGGGGCACCAGTAACGTCTTCATTTTTCCCTGTCTCTTGCTAATGTAGCCCAATAGCATCTGCTTGCTCCAGGAACACGAAGAGCACATTGTTGTTACTGTTTTTGGCATATCAAATACATTATGGTTAGCTTACCAGGCTCTGCTGTGCAGGAAAAATAAATAAATAAAAAATAAATAAAGAGGTCACAAGGTCACATTCGCTGGAAATGAAAAATTGCATCGCTCCCTTCCAGGAGCTTTATTTTATAGTATACTGCTTGATGTAACCTCCCAAAACACCAAAAAAGAAATTCAAGAATTCCTTCACATCTGAAAAGTATATAGCTCAAACATGTCAATTTAACTAAAATTAGTTGTTCGATATTTGGAGGTCCTATCCAAAAATCTCCCTGGGATGTTTAATCCGCTGACTCTTTTTCCATCCGAATTATTCTCCCTGATAGAAGTCTGACTATAGTGAATTCCCAATAAAGTTTCATAGGTAATCAGAGGCAAAATCACTAAGACAGGTAACTTTTGCATCTAGCCATATTTTCCTTCTCCGGTCTCTCACAAAGTGTCTATCTTCTTTCAACATCTTCTCTCACAGCCACCTGCCTTCTTTCGCCTTTGCCCTTTATTGGTGGAGAAAAACATCATAGTAAATGAGCTCACAGCATAATAATGAGTCCCGGGCAATGCATCCTTTAAGGGAGAAGAGAAAGTCCCAAGGTTGTGAATAGGAAGGCAATTTAACACAACTCCGATGACTTCTCCTGTTCCTCTCCCATTATTCTCACTGGGATCGGCCTGTTGCTTGCTAAATCCAGTCAGGAACTACCTTAATATTGTGGAAGAGTAAAAATTCTGCCTTCAAGTTTTCAAAGATAAATGAAAGCCAAGGGAATTTGCAGAAAGTCCTTAGCCTTTACTGTAAGGAGAGAACCCCACCAAAAGTAAGAGTAAAGTGAACATATCCTGTGGCAATGCTTGGCAGCCTCAAGGAAGGAATCAAGAAAACCAGAGTTCTCCGTGGGAATGGCCTGTGTCCCTACGGCGGACGCTAGGGCAGAACTCTGCGGGCAGGAGCCCTTGTACTCTGGTAGAAGGCACTTTCATTTAAGAGTGATTGGGGAAAAGCTTTCAGGCATAGAGGATAAAATATGAATTGAAGTGAAAAAAAAAAAGAAACAAGAAATTTTAACTCTGAAAGAGGAACTACCTCATGTTAATGTTTAAACGGATGACAATTATTAATGATTTGCCCTGATGAGTCCAGGAGATATATTCAAGGTAATGATGCAGTGATTTATTTCTGTTTTAAAGCAGTCAATTTCCAGGCCCACACGCCTCCTCTCACCTGAACTGATCTGGACACCCCGAGCCCTGCCCCATCTTCCTGGCACAGGTGCCCTTTGCCCTTTTAACAAAAGCAGAACTCTTCATCCTTTCTGAATCTTAGGATGGTGCATTGTCACCGGAGTAGAAAAATGACCGTTTTAAGTGTATCTCCTCCAAGCTGTTGTTTATCCAGAGGGGGCTGGGATGCTTGGTGTCTCCTCTGCCTATTTTCAGAGGGATGAAAATGTCACTTTGCTCTCACAGTGCAAAGCTGCATCTTGGGCAGGAGAAACAATTATCAGAAGTGATATTTCCTTGACCATGTATTCAGATTCTTAAACAGAAATATTTCCATTACTTTCCAAGAAGTGTTGTATAACACAGAGCTATATTCATAACACCCCCCCTTCTCCACTGCCACTTGGGGTGCTCAATAATAGCTTAACAATAAAAAAGTAAACACTAGACATAGAAACCCAGCTATTTTGTTGTGTTGGTTTGGGGGCCACATCCAACAGAGCTCAAGTTGACTCCTGTCTCTGTGCTCAGAAATCACTCCTGATGGTGTGCAGGCAACCACACACAGAATTTGCATGTTTTCTTATATCAAAAACTTAAGTATTATTTAAGGCCTGACTAAATTTCTGCATGCCGTTCACAATAATTGTCCAGATAAATAATTGTCTGCTTTAGTGATACAAGATGATGTGTGTTTGTGTGTGCATGTGGGGAGAAAGGCAGGGGCGGTTAGGGGCAGGGCTAGAGGTTCTGAAAAGCCACAAAAAAAAAAGAAAAAGAAGGAAAATAATTGTATCCTTAAACACACGAAATAAATCTTTTTTTTTATTTTCAGGAGTGGATGCTTGGGCCATATCTGGTCAGCGCTCAAAGTTTTCTCCAAATAACACTTGGGGACTGACCCTGGGCTCCTGTGCAGAGAGCACGGACCTTGGTCCTTTGAGCTACCTCCTCACCTACTGACATTCACTTCATGTTCTACTATTTATTTCTACTATCATTTTCTCTATGTATACATACTTTGCACAGACATACACATGGGCCCATATTTACCATTTTTGACCCATGCTGACATTTTCCCCCTTTCTTTAACTTTAGATATGTTTATCCATCTATTTAAATAAACTTTCAATAAATAATTACAATACATACATATATGATATGTTCCCTTCATCTCTGCTTTTATTAGTTTTATCTGTAAAACACTGTATCTATGATTCTATGATTATTTCTCTCAGATAATGGCGTTAACAAGAGAACCAGTGAGCCAAGGGTCAGTAATATTTTCCTACCATGTTACCCTGTGGAGAATATAAGTTTATTTTTGGATTATAGAAACTTACGGCTGCTTCTCTTGAAAGGGAGCATAAAATGAGGCCCCTGTAACCATGCCACTAGACTCTGCACCAGGATGTTTTCACTTGGAGCATCCCAGAGGGGCGGCAGGTGAAAGCCCTCCCCGCCCCAAAGGACCCAGCCCAGGCAGCCGGCCTCCACAACCCAACCACCACCATGCTCTAGGCCGCTTCCCACACACTCGGGGGAAGCTCCATATACGAGTAAACATATTCCTGGACCGTGCGGCTGCTTTACACTCCCTGCTCATTTTCCATACCTCTCAGTGAGCCTGGCAAGCTACTGAGGATATCCCGTGACGTATTCGATATGCCAAAAACAGTAACAATAATGTGCTCTTCATGTTCCTGGAGCGAGCAGATGCCATTGGGCTACACTAGCACGCAATAGGGATGAATGGAGACATTACCGGCGCCTGCTCGAGCAATCGATGAGCAACAGGATGACAGTGACAATTAGCCTGTGCGAAAATATAAGTTTGTTTTCCCACCAGCAACACAGGAGCGCATTTCTCAATACATCTACCACCACCACATATTACCTTTTATCCTTTTATTCTTCATATTAGCTTGATAAGTGAAACAGCTTTGTTATGATGTTTCATGTCGATATTTCTATGTGCTGAACAGTTTTCCTTAGATTCCTTTCATATGAGTATTTCTCTCTGTCCTGCCTAACCATTCTCTTAGCCATCTGCATTCTAGGATTTGTATGCTTTTGCTGATTCATTTCTACGTCAATTTCAATTTATTATTTTAGTCTTTTGGTCTCTCCAATACCACTCATGAATAATTTTCTAAGTTGTGTATGTGTGTTTCTTTATGTTTTTAAGAATAATGATCTCTATTTTAAGTAAAATATAGCCATTTGTACTGGCACTTTGATTTATTTTAATTTTTTTAATTTTTATATTCTTAATTGAGTCAAAGTGAGATACACAGTTACAAAGCTGTTCCTGATTGGATTTCAGTCATACAATGTTTTAGCACCCGTCCCATCACCAGTCTGCATTTCCTACCATTGATATCCTCAGTTTCCCTCCCTTTAATTTTGAAAGCTATCTCCACATTATGAAAGCTTATACAATGCAGAAAGCTTACTTGGGTGACAAATAAGAGAATGTAAGGCAAGCATTGTATCAAGATTTTAACCAATGAACACAGAACTGGTTTATGAATTTTGCCACTATGCATCCCCTTATCATGCTTATGTTATGTGTGAAATCCTTTTATATACCAGAATTGACTTGAATTGGGCTCATTAATTAGATTGGTGGTTCCTACACCAGAACTACGTTACTTTTACTACCTAGTAGAAAATGATTCCTCCTTTTCAAATGTCCGTGAATATGCTTGTTTCTTTTTTCCATTAAAATGTTTTTAATTGAATCACCAATAGATATACAGTTAAAAGCTGCTCATGGTTAGGTTTCCATCACGTGATATTCCAACACCCATCCCTCACAAATGCACATTTCCCACCATCAATGTCCCCAGTTCGCCTCCCACCCCCCTGGCCCCCAGCCTGTCTCTATGACAGGCTCTCTCTCTCTCTCTCTCTCTCTCTCTCTCTCTCTCTCTCTCTCTCTCTCTCTCTCTCTCTCTCTCTCTCTCTCTCGGGATTGCAATACAGCACAAGACGATGGTCATGAAAAACAAACTGGTCCCTGAAGCTCCATTTGCTCTCAAAGGAACGAACATCTCCGAATGCAGCAGCTATGTGTACCTGGGTCGAGAAATCAACATGAGGAACAACTTGGTGCCAGAACTGCGCAGGAGGAGGAGAACAGCATGGAATGCATTCAAGTGCGTCGAAGAAGTGGTTAAGAGAATGAAGAACCTCCGACTCCGGGCACATCTTTTCGATTCCACCATTCTTCCTGCACTAACATATGCCTCAGAGACCTGGGCCCTATGCAAACAGGATGAGAATGCTATTAGGGTATCCCAAAGAGGAATCGAAAGAGCTATGCTGGGAATATCATGTCTCACTCAAGTGAGAGAAGAAATCTGGAGTTCTGACCTCCGTCGACGGTCAAAAATCAGGGATGCTGTCTCGTTTGCCAAGGCATCAAAAATCAGATGGGCTGGTCATGTAATGCGATTGAGAGACGAGAGAGAGGACCGCTGGACTAGAGCTGTTACAGACTGGATTCCACGGGACATCAGAAGACTTCGTGGCTGCTCACCAACTAACTAGATGGTCAGATTTCTTCGTCAAATTCCTGAATGAATGATTTGAGGCTCTTCCTTTTCCTGGAGCAAGCAGATATCATTGGGCTGCACTAGCTCGAGACAGGGACAAATGGAGACGTTACTGGCGCCCGCTCGAGCAAATCAAAGATCAACGGTACTACAAGTGATACAAGTGAAGTGATATTTTACTTGTACTCTCTACAGCCCATTTCACAATCTTAGATCTAGAAATAGTTTAGTAAATATTTGTAACTGAGTTAAGATAAAGCAGATATCACTAAGGAAAGCAACCTTTTTTACAGAGAGTTATTTGCAGCTATAGCTGAAACAAGAAAAAAATTAGGTAACTTCAGAATTTTTTTTTTTTTGCACATGCAGCCCTACTCAGGGCTTCTCCTGGTCCTGTGCTTAGGATTATTGCTGGTGGTGCTCAGGGGAACCATATGCAATGTTGGAAACTCAACTGGAGTCAGATGCATGTAGAGATTAGTTTAGTTTATTTTAGTTTTGTTTTGTTTTAGGTCTAGACAAAAGGTTATGCAGTAACACAAGTAAAATATTTATCATCTTAAGTTTCTCTTTATTAAAAGCAGCAAAGTAGGAGACAGATATAGCACAACAGATAAGGCACCCTAGCATGCTGCCTACCAGCAAATGGTCCCCCGAGCACCAGCAGCAGTGATCCTTAAACAGAATAAGGAGTAAACTCTCACCACCAGCTGTGTGTCCCTCAAAATACCCCAATTCTTTCTTTTCTTTTTTTTTTTGCTTTTTGGGTCACACCGGGCGATGCACAGGGGTTACTCCTGGCTTTGCACTCAGGAATTACTCCTAGCGGTGCTCAGGGGACCATATGGGATGCTGGGATTCGAACCTGGGTTGGCCGCGTGCAAGGCAAACGCCCTACCCACTATGCTATCGCTCCAGCGCCAAAATACCCCAATTATTTCTTATATCACATCAAAATTTTTAAACAGGTTATTTCATTCTCATTTTATAATAACTGAGTAACATGGTCCCAAGAGATTTCTTTTACCCATGTATCTTTAGTATATTTTTATCAATGAATATTTAACATCTCTATTATTTAACTGGTTCTGTTTGTGAGAAATTTTGTTTGGGTAAATAATTCATTCTACAATTTGACTAATAATCTGACAAAAATTGGAGGAAATTCCAATTTTCACTATGACCTAGCTCTTCTTTATAGTTCAGATGAAACTTATGAGCCCTGATATCCTGATGAGTCAGAAATTGATGACGGATCACCTAAGCTGAGCAAGAATAACTTCTCTGAAAGATCAGTAGAGATGCACTAAATTCGACATAAGCCCATAAGCTATATTAACATAAGGTATTAAAAGAATATACAAGGTTACAAGCAATGAGAAAATGCTCAATAACATGAAGCAAATAAAAAGTTCACTTAGGACTCAAAAAAATCCCATCTTTTACTGATTTCTAATTTTCATCCACAATAATTTCATTTAGATGAGATGCTTCTTGGGAACTGAGTCAGACAGCACTATCGTGAACCCTATGCCAGAAAGAACATTTTCTTCCTTGCCTTTTACTTCTAAATTCAAAATCTAGCAGAACAAATAGCAGAAAAGATAAAATATATACCAGCTCCACATTTCCTCTTCTCTTTGAGTTGCATTTTATAAATAAGTAATTAATAAACACCTGCTGAGATCTTTTGACTATTAAACTATGAAAAATTCTATTAACACTGAAATGATGTTCCATAATAAAAGCAGTTTGTTCTATATTTCATCTTCAATGTTATGTTGTTTCAAACTTTGAATTATTCTTTTCTAATATTATTTCTCTACTTTCCCTCCACAAAACAGATGATTTGTAAAACAATACAGGATTCTGATGTGTAAATAATGGGATAAAATTTCTTTTTCCTGAACACCTGTTGGAAAAGGACAGAAAACAATAGTATTCCTAGCTCATGTAGCACTGCACTGTCGTCCCATTGTTCATTGATTTTGCTTGAGCGGGCACCAGTAACGTCTCCATTGTGAGACTTGTTGTTACTGTTTTTGCCAAATAGAATACACCATGGGTAGCTTGCTAGGCTCTGCTGTGTGGGCAGGATACTCTCGGTAGCTTGCCAGGCTCTTGAAAGGTATGGAGGAATCGAACCCAGGTCGACCGTGTGCAAGCAAATACCCTAACCGCTGTGCTATCCTTAACTCATGTATATGAAAAAAAATTGTGTCAGTGACACATTTTTATTTGCAATGAAAAACATTATACAAATAGAGAATAGTGGAGCTGGAAAGACAGGACAGTGAGTAGGGCACTTGCCTGACACGCAACTGAGCTGGGTTCTATCCCAGGTATAGTATATGGTTCTATCCCAGATATGGTATATGGTTCCCCAAAAGCCCTAAAGTGTGATCCCTGAGCACAGAATCAAGAGTAATCCCTGAGCACTGCCAGGTGTGGCTCATAAACAGGAAAAAGAAAAAAAATAAAGCTCTCTGGTTCCTGATCAAGTTGCTTAATGGCCATGAACCGAGAGACTCAGAAACAAATCCCGGAACCCAACGGCTTTGGGCAGAAATGCGTTCGGACTTCGAATTAGGTTTTTAGCCCCGGGCCACCCCAGGTGGGAGAAGGTGTGGATCCACCACCTTTTCCCCCTGGCATCTTGGGGGCCGCCATCTTCCAGAGGCCAATGGACAGACAGGTTTGGGCCCATAGTGACGAGGCACAAGGGGCCTCATAGGATGGGGATGGAGCCGGCTCTTTACTCCCCCAACCAAACAAGACCCCAAGTCGATGCCTACAAACAGCCTCTCTGACTCCTGATCAAGTTACTTAATGCCCACGATCCCACAGACTCAGAAAAAAATCTTGGAACCCAGTGGCTTAGGCAGAAATCCTTCCAGATTTAATTATTAAAATTCCAGAGTTCCAAAATCATCATATGCTATTCATAATCAGCAATAGAAAACAAAGTGTCTAATGTTGCCTTTTCGGCAGATCTGAGTTTTGGGGAAAAATCTCAAATAACAATGGTGGGTCCAGTGTCGGAATATTGAATGTAATCAAAGTAGAGAGAGAGTAATGTGGAAATCATCTGCCACACAGGTAGGGGGTGGGTGTGGGATGGGAGGTATACTGGGGTGTTTGGTGGTGGAAAATGTGCACTGGTGAAGGGACTAGTGTTTCATTATTGTATGACTGAGACTTAAACCCGAAAGCTTTGTAACTGCTCTCAAGGTGATTCAATAAATAAATTTTAAAAAATTAATAGAGAATAGTAGTCTAAATTTTATATACTTGTGATTGTTTTATGGAATAAAATAATCACTCAATATCTGAACTAATAAATCATTTTTATTCCTTCTTTTCATAGTCTATTCTCAAAAGTAATACATTATTTGTATAAATAATGATCAATAAAGGAAAAAAGACTATAAGGACATTCACCAAGTCATGAACACATGCTACTACTGGATAATCAGATTAAGACAAATTTTGTTTTATATGTTCATTATTTTCTTTTCCAAATTTGGAATACTAAACTGCACCTTTTATTATCAAAAGGAGCTGCTGAAAACTTCTTCTTTATTGAAGAAAATATATTCTTCTTTAATGGGCACAGTGACAAACTGCCCACACCACAGGAATCCTGCTAGTATAACTTCTCACCATCCCATTCTAATTACATCACATCCTCAATCATACCACCTCCCAAGCTGGCATGTATTTAGGGTCTGTGGGTAATATTCAATCTGCCTTCATGAGCTTTTCAAACAATGACCAGTCAGTAAGGAGTATGGAGAGGGAAGGTACAAACATGTTGTTGGTCAAAATAAGACCTTGAAATCTTAAGACAGTTCATCAAGGGTTTCTAAAGGTTTATTCCTTATGCAAATTTGTCACAGTCTTCAACCTACCCTTTAGTACAGGAATTTAAATTCAATACTCAGAAAATACAATGGTTTAAATGATCACTCTTGGTCCCAGAGCTTAGGGAGAAAAAGGAAAGAAATCCAGTGAGAGTAAAGGGAGAAGAGATAGATTAGAAGCAACAGGGGCAGGGAGTCCAGGAAACTCAGATACATGGTGTTGTTAAGAAATGAAATAGCTAAAAATTCAAACAGAGTCAACAACACTAAATCTTGAGACCCAAATTGCAATAACCAGATTGCAAAGGTGCCTGTCACAATGGCAGGCAGGGGCTGGGGATAGGGGTAGAAGAGGGACTATAGAAACACTGGCGGAGGGAAGTTGACACTGGTGGTGGGATTGGTGATAGAATATTGAATGACAAAAACTCAACTATGAATAACTTTGTAATTCATGGTACTTTAATAAAATAAAAGTTTGCAGTTAGAAACGATCACTCTGGACAAGAACTGGGTGTTGAAAGTAGGTAAAGAGATATACATGATAATCTTTCAGTATCTATACTGCAAACTATAATGCCTAAAGGAAAAGAGACACAGAGAGAGACAGAGAGAGAGAGCCTGCTATAGAGGCAGGCCTAAGGTGGGGTGGGAAGGAAACTGGGGATATTAGTGGTGGGAAATGTACACTGGTGAAGGGACAGGTGTTGGAACATTGCATGATTGAAACCAACCATGAACAGCTTTGTAACTGTGTATCACACTGTAATTCAATAAAAATAAATAGATAGGGGGTTGGAGCAATAGCACAGCAGGTAGGGCGTTTGCCTTGCACTCGGCAGACCCGGGGTTCAATCCTCAGCATCCTATATGGTCCTCTGAGCACTGCCAGGAGTAATTCCTGAGTGCTGAGCCAGGAGTAACCCCTGTTCATCGCCGGGTGTGACCCAAAAAGAAAAAAAAAGATAAATAAATATTTGGAATGAAAAAAATAAACTCAATATTCAGAGGCAGAGATAAAGCTGCAAACACTGATGTAGGCTTTGCATACAGGTGGACCCAGCACCACATGGTCCACCAAACACCATGGGCAGAAAATCCCCCAGCTCAGAAGCTGTAATAACCCCAGAGCATTATCTCCTGTGACCCCCAACTAAATTCATTATGAAAATTACTTATGATTCATATTTAAATGTCTCAACTGGATGACTGCATGGTCCTTTGTAGTTTGAGAAGTACAAGTCATGACTGTCCTACTGTTTTGGCTCTGTTAGCGACATATACTTAATTATTTATAACGTGTGGTTTCGATTGTCAGACTTCCAGATAGCCACTGGGAAAAATTGTTAAGCAGATCAGAACTAATATCTATTTTTTTCTATAATAACTTTAAAGCATTCCCAGGTAGGAATAAAATGATAATTATGAACAAGAACTTGACTAGATGTTAGTAACACACACACACACACACAGACACACACCTCTGAAACTTTTATCTTCATGTACATTTGTAAAGCTACGTCTTCAAAAAACAGTAGAAAAAATTTTCTAGAGTAAATTCTTCAATCTTTTTCAAAATAGTCAAACGCTTTGTGAGTTTTTGGGGGGAGGTGGCATGGTCACCCAACTGTGCTCAGGAGTTGCTCCTAGCAGTACTAGAGAGACCGTATGAAGTCTAGGCTTCGTGCATTCAAAGCACTCAGTAGGTTGGGAGGTGCCCTTGAGACATTGGGGGAGGGAAGCAGGTTCTCTGGTGAAGGATGTGGTGTTGAAATCATGTAGGCACCAAAAAAGTACAAATATATATTTTAATCATAATACTTTGATTAAAAAATAATGTTTCAAAAAAACCAACATGGGGCTGAAGAGATGTGGTAGGTAGAACACTTGCCTTGCACATGGCCAACATGGGTTCAATGCCTGGTATCTCACAGAAGTGGTCCCCTGATCCCCCTCAGAAGTGATCCCTGAGCACAGAACCAGGAGTAAGTACTAAGCACTGCCCAGTGTGCCTCCCCACCACGACCCAAAAAGCATGCCCTCTAACTTTGAGTCATGTCCTAGTTCTAGTAACACTTTAAAGAAGTCAGGTACCCTTAATATGCCAAAAGTATAATTTTAAAACAGTTTGACAGAATATTTCTACAAAAATAACACACCAATGATTTTTCTCTTTGAAGACTGAAAAAGAAAAAAGGATTCTATATCACATGCCAAATATCCTGCTACAAACATCTAGAAGTGTTACCTTATTTCATCCTCACAAACGTGAGGAAAGGGAGGTGTCCTCATCTTCATCCCATCCATGGACAGGGAAATGAGGACTCAGAAAGCAGAGTGCCCAGAATCAGCCAGATTCTGAGGGGGCGGGGGAGGGGGTAATGAATTCAAATCCAGGGTGCTGAACTCAAAAACCATTGTTCCCATCTGATAAGAGATTAATATCCAGGACATACAAGACACTAGTAGAATTGTACAAGAAAAAAAACTCCAGCCCCATCAAAAAATGGAGAGAAGAAATGAACAGAAGCTTCCTCAAAAAAGAAATACAAATGGTCAAAAGGCACATGAAAAAATGCTCCACATCGATAATTATCAGGGACATGCAAATCTAAACAACAATGACACATCATCTCACACCACAGAGACTGGCACACATTCAAAAGAACAAAAGCAACCAGTGCTGGCATGGATCTAGGGTAAAAGGGACGCTCCTTCACTGTTGGTTGGAATGACAACTGGTCCAGTCTTTCTGGAAAACAATATGGACAGTTCTTCAAAAACTAGAAATTGAGCTTCCATGTGACCCTGCAATACCACTTCTGGGAATATATCCTGAGGGTGCAAAAAAGCCCAGTAGAAATGACATCTGTACCTATATGTTCATTGCAGCACTATTCACAATAGCCAAATTCTGGAAACAACTCAAGTGCCCTAGAGCAGAGGACTGGTTAAGAAACTTTGGTACATCTACACAATGGAATGCTATGCAGCTGTTAGGAGAGATGAAGTCATGAAATTTGCTTATAAGTGGATAGACATGGAGAGTATCATGCTAAGTGAAAAGAGTCAGAAAGAGAGGGACAGACATAGAAGGACTGCACTCATTTGTGGAGTATAGAATAACATCACATGAGGCTGACACACAAAGACAGTAGATATAAGGGCCAGAAAGATTGGTCCATAGCTGGAAGCTGCCTCATGAGCAGAGGGGAAAAGGCAGCTGGAATAGAGAAGGGATCACTAAGAAAATGATGGTTGGAAGGATCGGTCAGGATGGGATATGTGTACTGAAAGAAGGGAAAGGACCAAACATGATGACCTCTCCGTATCTGTATTGCAAACCATAATGCCCAAGAGTAGAGAGATAGTATGAGGGAAATTGTCTGCCATGGAGGCGGGGGAGGGGGGTGAGAGGAGTGGGGAAGGGGGTATACTGGGGAGATCGGTGGTGGGGAACGTGCACTGGGGGGTGGATGTGTGTTTGATCATTGTGTGATTATAACTCAAACATTAAAGCTTGTAACTGTATCTCACAATGATTCAATAAGATAAAATAAAATAAAATAATAATTAAAAAAACATCGTCCTTCCAAAAATCTGGCCACACCTTCAGGGGTTTATGATTGTAGATACAAGTGTTTTTTTTTTCCTAATTATATTTTCTCAGTATTGGTGTCTGTCCCTCATATGAGATAAGTAAATCTGTTAGTGAAGGGCAGAATTGCGTCAATATAGACAAGAGCAGCAGATGGAGGGCTGCAGTATCCCTTTATTCTGTACCAAGATACCCCCAAAAGGAACAAGGTCTCCACATGTCCACGCCGACGGAATTCTTCATGTCTTAGCGGCGCGGGCGCGTGCTTTCTATCATTTGCAAATGGCTTTTGTAATTGCCCGAATGTCTGCACGCATTTGTTTCTAAATCACAGAAAGATGGTGAAGGAAGTTAAATAGGAAATTAAGAAAGAAGCAGAACACAACAGCCTCTATACTTGTCGACCTTGATTCAGAACAAATTATTTAGCTGTAAGCAAGCATTATCCCAGCCTACTTCCAAGGCAGTTTTTCTTTGCACGACAAACTCTGCTCAGCTCAAACAAAGGGTAGAAGGATAATTAGATCTTCTTTGTAAAAATGACCCAGCAATAGCACGTTTAAAACCACCTGCATCTTTCTAGCAAAAGAAATAATACACATATAAATGTTTCATGCCGCTATCAAACATTGATAATAAAAGGCTTTAATATTTATTGTTACCTATGGCCAAAGCCGGGGTTTGCTCTCCGGCAGGAGAAGCTGGGAAGGTAAAATGGCCTTTGGGTACTTCTGATTGGGATGGTGCTGATATTAGAATATCCCTGTGGAGAAAGGGGCTTGGGCATGGAATCCTTAATCTTCTTAACATTCCCTTCTCTGCATTCATCTATAATCAGCTTTCTTCTTCGAAACTCCAATGGATTCTTGTGCTTTTTTAAAAAAAGATAAGGCGCTGTGCTGCTTTCCCATTAGGAATATTTAAATGATCCTAGATCCTTCTGTAGTCTGTAGAAGGGGTTTTCTAGCTGGGCCCCAGGGAGTTCGTTGTCCCAACATTAGTTATGACTGCAGGGGAAATATTTTTCTGTGAACATCAAAGTACTTGAAGCAGCAACTCAGATACCTTACAAATGTGAAGTTCAAGTTTCCTTATGAGCCACTGCTCCATGCAGCGAGGTTTGCCACACCCAAGAATCAGGTGCCTGCAGTCTTCGAGACCCCTCCTGGCTTGCATACTTCTCTTCCTCCATCGGACAGGAAAATTCCTGACATGATACTGCAGGCCTGCTTCAGGGGCACTGATCTGAGTGGCTAACTGCAGCATCAGCTGGCTTAAACCTCCCAACAACAAAGAATTACTCCCAATTTGAAGCGGAGCAAATGGAGGCACCCAGTTGGCAAGTGTCTTATGCTACAGTTATGTCTAGCAGATGGCAGAGCTGGTCCTGAACGCATGAAGTAAGGTTCTGGGCCCAGTTGCTCAAGCACCAGGAAGTGCTTGGGCCGTGCTGAGGTCAAAGCTGAGAGGAGGAAGTCACCCACCTCAGTGGTGCCTAGAGTAACACCTCATTACTACAAAGCTCTGCAGCTGACTTCTGGGCTTTGGGTTTTGGGGTGGGGCAGGGGGGGATTGTGGCGGGTAGGGGGTTTGGACCTGGGAGTTCTTGGGGGTTACTACTGGCTCTGCACTCAAGGATCATTTCTGGTGGGGTTCCAGGAATCAAAGCCAAGTCAGCCATGTGCAAGGCAAATGCCCTATCTGCTGTACTATCTTCCAGCTCTTCTGAAGAACAGTACCACACACCGACACACCTGCAACCCTCACATACACACATACTCACACATCCACAAGCACACACATCCACATACCCACCTACCCACCTACCCACACACCCGGACACCCTTACCTCACACCCACACGACACCCACACACACATACACACACCCACACCCATATACCCACCTACCCACACACCCGGACACCCTCACACCCACACACACACACACACACACACACACACACACACACACACACACACATATACCCATGTACCCACACACCCATATACCCACCTACCTACATACCTGCACACCCTCAAACCCACACACCCAATACCCACACACCCACACACCCACCTACCCACACACCTGCACACACACACCTGCAACCCACACACCTATACACCCACATACCCTCACACCCTCATACCCACACACCTATATATCCATACACCCTCACACCCTCACAGCCACACACCCACACTTCTGCAAACCCTCACAGCCACACAACCGCACTCCTGCACCCCCGCACCCTCTCACAACTGCACACCTTCACACCCGCACACCTGCTGTCTGCTTAAGGAACTGGAACCTTGGAAGTGGATTCTTCCCAGCACCTTTCCCGCCCTGTTGAGGGATCCCTGTCTCATTCTCCTCCTTAGAACGCGAAAGTGGCTCCCCTCTAAGTGCCATCCTTTCCTTGGTGGCTGGCACATCACACAGTTATTTAGGTTGCTACCTTATTTCCCCCAGTCGCTGGAAAACAGAAGAGAAATTCATTTTTCTCACAATACCTTCATTCTATTACTAGGGTAATACCCTTATTTCCGACTTTTATAAAGATAAGAAGGAAAGAAAGAGAAAAGGAGGAGGGAAAGGGAAAGGAAAGAGAAGAAAGAGTAGGGAAGGAGAGGAGGGGAAAGAAAGAGAAGGGAGGAGAAAGGAGGAAGAGGGAGGGGAGGAGATGGGAGGAGAAGGAGTTAAGAAAAGGGAAGGACTGAAAAGGAAGGGGAGGGAAGGGGAGGAGAGAAGGGGATTTATTCATGCCACTAAACGGGAATTATATTCCGATTTTGTACCACAAAGTTCAACTTTTTGAAATACTCTCTCAATTTATTTTCAAAAAATATTTTCCCTTAAAGTAATGCTTATTGTTCTTTGACACTGGTGGAATTGCAAACTGTGATGTATTGCCATGGTATCTTCTGCTCTACTCTGATGCTGCTTGATTTACAGACAGAGTAACAGTAGGAAAACTATCTGTCACTGTGACACAGATCAGTATTCTGATGGGCTCGTGTTAAGCCAGAGAGGAGCCTTCAAGAGGCAAGATGTGGGGAAACTGCTCTATGCTCACTACAGATAATGTGCTTGATTGTTTCTAACCTGACCAGCTCTGTTATAAACAAAAACAAAATAGGACATTAATTTAAATTATGTCCACGGGGCCTCATCAGACATCCTTCCAGCACGGCGCTGAGCCACTGAGTTAATGTCAGGAGTTTCCTTTCCCAGCCTCCTACTCGCTCATGAATTAGAAAACTTTTGACCCGTTGACAAATCAAGTTATTCAAAACATTTGCGGCAACTGTCTGTAGACAGTCTCGGCTTTTGAGGAGATCCGAGTCTGTGAGCTGTTTTGTCTTTCAATGCCCTGTTTTCCTGTTGAAAAGACACAAAATCTTTCTTCTGCACATAATAAGAGAATGGGAAGAAAATTCAACTTAGTTCAAAGTGGTTGTGAGGTTGGAGCGAGTCAGAAGTTATTTAGTATGCTATCTAATCACTGTATCACTGTCATCCTGTTGCTCATCGATTTGCTCGAGCGGGCACCAGTAATGTCTTCATTTGGCCCTGTCGAGTGCTAGTGTAGCCTGATGGCGTCTGCTCCCTCCAGGAACACGAAGAGCACGTTGTTGTTACTGGTTTTGGCATATCAAGTACGTCACAGGTAGCTTGCCAGGCTCTGTAGTCATGATTTGCGAGATGTCAAAGTACTTAATACTTCCAATACTGTTAGTGAATACCTCATAGCTACTTTGTTCACTATCGGTCACCTATATTTCTATAGAAATATATATTAATATATATTTCAAATATATATTACAATATATATTATATATTGTAATATGTATATTATAATATATTTCAAATATATAGTGTATTATATATACACTATCTAATATTTAAAATTAACATCAACTTGGTCCAAATTAATAGCAACTTAGTCCAAAGATAGCTGTGAGGTTGGAGCAAGTTAGAGGTTATTTAGTACACTGTCTAATATTTAAAACCAAGAAAGTAAATCTTAGCATAAAAAGACTTTTTAAAATATCCCAGACATGATAAAAGGAAATTAAAAAGTCTGGATACCAGACTCCACAGACAGTACATTCTCTAAATATAAAATGTTACTAATTAGAAACTCTTCTTAATAATTGCCACGGAATATTTGGAAAAAAACAGAAACCCAAAAATGCGGATTGAGGATCTTGTTTATCCATGAGACTCTGAAGTCAAGGGCTTTTATAACAGTGGCAATTCCAGGTAACTTTTCTGAAATAACATAGATCAGCATGCTTCCTCTTCTCTTTTATTTCTCTTTTGAGCCTACAAATTACAATATGCACTGCTTAATGACGCTCCAGCCAACAACAGAACACATAGATGAGGTTGGTCCCAGTGGGCTCTCACATATAGCCTGATCAACATATTGACATATGGTATAGAATGTATATGAAGCCCATCAAATGGCCCATCAACAACACATTCTTAATCATTGATAATCTCGCCCTTTATCTACAGGTCTCAATGGGGGGAAAGGGGGAATTTTTTTAAGGGACAAAGGAAGAGATTGAGATGTCATGAGATCAGAGACACCTCATAAATGCCGAATGTACAACTCCAGAGCTGAGCCTTCCCTTCTCGCTGGCCAGACCCCAGGCTGAGGTCACGATGCTTTCCTGACCTCTGACACCTCTAGGGATTCCCAGCCCTACTTCGGGCCACCTGTGCACAGGCAGCACTTTGGGGTGCTGGAACACAGACAAAACAATCCACGGAAGAGCTGATTGTGTTCAATTTAAACCATCTGTCTGGCATCTTCTGGTCCCCAGGCAAGAATGTTAATGTCTCAACCCCTTTTCCCTCAAGGCACCCAACTACAAATGCAGTTATAGGGTGTTGCGAGGAAGTGTGGAAAGCTCAAGAGACTACAGTGAAATGATCAGCCGCTGCAAAGGATTTGGCCTCAATGCTCTCTCTTAATTTGAAGGACTTAAAGATCTACTGAGTTACACAGTTTCTCCTTAGCCCTACAATATTGCAAAGGTTGAGGTTGATCATCTCCAAACCCTCTACCCTTGAAACTTCATCAAAGAGGCTACCTTGAAGTTTCCGGTCTGTATAGCAGTGATCTGAAATTGATGTCTCATGACCACCAACATCAGGGGTCTGCCCTGCTCAGGACACCTGCACCCCTGCCAGTGCTTGCACATATATAGAGCACATATATAGACCTTCTGGACTCTCTGGTTCCATAAAACACATTAACTGATCACACACCCTCACTGCCTTTGACCACATTTGAAAATAAGATACAAATAAAACATGAAAAGAGAGGATTTTCTCTTTTTATACAGATCATAATAGCTATTGGCTTTTGCTTAATTCTCATGTCTTCTCAATTGCTTGAAGACAAGCATTCTGCTACTAAAAAATTGATAAAATTTCAAGTGCATTTAAAGCACTTACATTTTCACACTTAATTTTAGAGGAACAAACTTACAACAGTCAATCAGCTTCCGTTGACTCAATTACCTTATAATTTTTCTTTGTGGAAAAAAAACAGCACTTTTAAATATACTTCAAGGAATTTCACTCTTTTAAATGGGAGTTGGAGAGATAATAGGAGACAGCAGGCAGGGCACTTGCCTTGCACATGGTCAACCTGGGTTAGATCTCTGGCATCCAATGAGGTCCCCAGAACCCCTACAAGAGTGATCCCTGAGTGGAGAGCCAGAAGCAACCTTTGAGCACTGCCAGATATGACCCCCAAACAAAAACACACAAAAGTATGAAGTATACTTACATGAAAAGACTTGCCTTGGGCTGAAGCAATAGTGCAGCAGATAGGGCATTTGCCTTACATGTGGCAAACCTAGGTTTGATCCTCCACATCTGCCAAGAGTGGTCCCTGAAATATAGATCCAGGAATAAGCCCTGAGCACTGCTGTATGTGTGGTTCAAAAACAAACAAGCAAAAATAAATAAATACATACATACATAACACACATACATATATTCTAGGCCTCTTTCCAAGCCTGCTAAGTATACATTGAGACATATATTCTAACTCAAATCTAGATTGTAATCCTTAAATATAAGAAAAATTACTTTAAAGATGTTTAATAACTGGTCTTGCTAAATTTTTGTATATTAAGTATATAAAATCTAGATATCAAAGCCAGAATATTCTATGTCATTTTTCTGTACATAAACTTTTAAGATTTTTTCTCTACAATTTTATATTAATAATATTTTAACTTGCATAGAAATATTTTCTAAGAGTCAGGATACTGAATAAAACAGTATTTTTTAAAAATTATCTAGACTAGAATCTAGTTTCTTTAGAATTAAATTCCTTCTCATGTCCCCACCCTAGTAGAGCACTAGTCAACATTTAGGAATATGTCCTCTATATAAATATAGCCTTTATGGTAATATGAGTGGTGAAAAGATAAAAGTTATATGAAGTATATAGTTTTTCAATCAATATATTGAAGCTTTAGCCGTTTATATGCTGCGATTCACTTCAGGGAGACCCAGAAGAGAATCCATATCTATTGTAGAGGGAACTAGACAAAACAATAG
Source organism: Sorex araneus (assembly GCF_027595985.1). NCBI lineage: Eukaryota > Metazoa > Chordata > Mammalia > Eulipotyphla > Soricidae > Sorex > Sorex araneus. The sequence continues at coordinate 33,277,927 of NC_073308.1, forward strand.
AACAACAGGAGTTTTAGCTACTGCATACCAATTAAAGAATAATGGGGGAACTTTGATGCAGCTAAAAATCTTCTGGGACTACTTGCTTTTAATGGATAGTAACTGTTTTTGAAAACGCAGTCCTTACAAGTCCCATACAGAGGTCATTTATATCTTTCAAGTGTGCTGGACCTTTTGTTCATAGTACACAATCATAATCACTCATCTATTCATTTTATTTAAAAATATATGTATATATAAATATACAATTATATATTAACAAATATATGTGATATAACATGTACATATAACATATATAACATATATGTATATATGTTAGCATCTACAATGTGCCAGGTACAGGATAAACAGGAAATAAAATTACATCGCCTGGCCCCACTGAGTTTATAGTTAAGACATGGAAACCAAATGATCTGTGCACAGCAGACAGTATATAACAGGGCACATTCAATGCATGATAGGCAGATGGAGGGCTACTCTAATAGCCACATATCTGAGATGAGATCCATAGGGACAGGTTCTGGGTATAGCACCAGGATTACAGAGAAGAAGCAAAAGAAAACCAAAGCACCCTACAATATGACAATTGCCATAGCAGGGATACAGATGATACCAGAGGAACACAGAGTCATGTCTCTCATGCAAGAGAGAGAGTTAAGAAAATCCTCACTGAAACATTCGCATGTATTTAAAAGCATATTATCAGGAAAACAAATTTAAAACACTGACTCCGTTTCCACTGCTTTAACTCTCTTATTATTCCCCGCTTTTGTAAGTATAATGTTTTCACTGGAGTCAGATGGATATCACTGTCACGGTCATCACATTGCTCATGGATTTGCTCGAGTGGGCACCAGTAACGTCTCCATTGTGAGACTTGTTGTTACCGTTTTTGGCCTATCAAATAGGCCACGGATAGCTTGCCAGGGATACTCTCGGTAGCTTGCCGGGCTCTCCAAGAGGGGCGGAAGAATCGAACCCAGGTCGGCCGCCTACAAGGCAAACACCCTACCCGCTGTGCTATCGCGCCAGCCCAGAGTCAGACAGACAGAGAGCAGAATATCCTCTAGGAGCACCAGTTTAGGAAACGATGAAGAGTTTTGCTTAGCTCGGTTCGGAAAGAGCTCGAAGCTGAGAAGGAGACCGGAGCCAGTTGTGGCAGACCTGGAACGTCAATTTAGCGATCTGGACACCCAGAAGGCAACGGGAGACAGTGAATGAGTCCTTCAAGTCCTTCCTAAAAGTGGGTGTGTGCTTTTAGGAAGACCCTCCAGAATTATGAGGGTTTGCCCTGGTCAGTTTACATCCATTTGTGAATCCACCTACTCCCGCATGCGCAGGAGGACCATCTGACCATGTGCAGACCGAGTCTGGGCTGTTGGAGGATACAGTCTGACCATGAGCAAGAGTAACAGTGAGGCCAGCGTCCTTGAACGGCACACCATCTGGCTCACTGCCCTCCCTCGCGAGTCCTCGTTCTTCACAGTCAGCCCTCTATCTCTGCAATCCCTTCTCTCCAGTGGCTGAGCACGCTGGACTTTTCCCATCCGTTGGCCAAGAGGGTATTTAGCCTCTTTCAAGCTCCTGTTTTTGCAACTGTTTTTCAAATCCATAGCTCCACATCTCTCAGAATGGGACTATAAACTGAGGGTCTGCACGATTTAAAACTCCCCAGTTCCTAAGACCCCCTTCTTTTCAGACCCTTTCCTACTGGGTCTGGGTTCACAACCCTAGTGTCCTAAGTGGGGCTTTTAATTCCCTTTTGAACCACGTTAATCTGTCTTCAGTTATATTCAACTATATTTATGTTCCTTCATAAAGGAACGCCAAGGCTTAGAGCAATCAAATAAGTTTGCCATTGCTAAGTGACAAGAAAGCCATGCGAACCACAATTCTTTACCAGTAGGTTTTACTGCAAAGCCTGTCTCCGGAGTCATCTGACCTCAACCACCCCAAATTCTAAAAGATTTGGGATTGTAAATCAGTCTTTCCCTTGCTGACAGCCCACTGGGATGGCCATGAACAAGCCGAGGTTGGTCAGATTCCTAGAGGAGCAGGTGAATCCCAGACTGCAGTTTGTTCATTTCAAACAGGAGCACATGTTGTTACAGGGGACCTGAACTCAGAAACACACACTGGCAAGGCTAAGAGGCAGAGTACTAAGCCAGCGGGTCTCAGCTTGGGGCCTGGGTCCCAAGGATGCTCCAAAAGAACTACAGGTAAAACCTGCATCAATGCAAGGCAAGGGGTGGAGGGGAATAGCACAGGTCTAGGTGGCCAACCAGTAGGACAGGGGCCTCAGGTAGAAAATAAATTCATAAGGGGCCACAGTTGGGAAAAAAGCCGAGAATCTCTCATCTAAGTCACTCTTCCACTCCTTCCAGCCAAAGGGATGATTTAAAATTATTTAAAATTATTTTCATTTTATGTTATTCTTTCACTCAAGGTTTTATTGGGGTACTGTGACTGACAATACTGTGAACGACGGTTTCATGCATGCAATGTTCCAACAGCCCAACTGTTGCCAGAGTGCACTTCCTTCCACCACTGTCCCAAGGCCCGCCCCCACCCATCCCTGTTCCCATCTAGAAGAACAGCTTTTTCCCCCAAGGTACACCACTCAAGACTGACAGCATCTCATTCTTCAGCCAACACTTTTCACAGCAGTAACCTAAACACTTGTGTTTGTTTGGGGGTCACACCCTGTGGTTCTCAGGCTATTCCTGGCTCTGTGTTCAGGGATCAGTCCTAGCAGAACACAGAGGAGCTTATATGGTGCTGGGGATCAAACTGGGGTCAAGGTAAGAGTCTTACCCCCTGTACTCTCTCTGCAGCCCCTTGACCAGTATTTTTCAACCTTTCTACATCTTCAGACAGCAGCAGCCTGCAGACTAGTGGCTGAAGAACCCTGGCTTGACGCCTGTGATGTAAAATTAAACGAAGTTAACTACAGTCATTGGGGGTGTCAATGTGAGGTAAATGTGTATTTCTAAACCTCAGGGCCAAAAACACAGAAATCAGGAGACTCAAACGACAACAACCACACTTTAAAATGTATCGGTCAGGGCTGGAGCGATAGCACATCGGGTAGGGCGTTTGCCTTGCACGCGGCCGACCCGGATTCAATTCCCAGCATCCCATATGGTCCCCTGAGCACCGCCAGGAGTTAATTCCTGAGTGTAGAGCCAGGAGTAACTCCTGTGCATCGCTGGGTGTGACCCAAAACAAAAAAAAAAGTAAAATGAGTCTGTCAAGGTGGCAGGCTGAGGGGTGCAGGGAACCTGGGGACATTGGTGGACAGAAGTTAGCACTGTGCTGGAACATTGGGAGCCTAGAACTCTATTATAAACAGTTTTGTAAATTGTGGTGCTGTGACAGAAAAATAAAATTTTTCAAAATGAGAAAAAAATGCGTTTTTTTGGGGGGGGATTGGGGTTTTTATTTTATTTTATTTATTTATTTTTTTTTTTTGCATTTTGGGTCATACACGGCGATGCACAGGGGTTACTCCTGGCTTTTCACTCTGGCTTTTCATCAGAAATACTCCTGGTGATTCTTGGTGGACCATATGAGATACTGGGGAAGGAACTCAGGCCAGCTTGGTGCAAGGCAAACTCCCTACCCACTGTACTATTGCTCCAGCCCCCAAGAAAAAAATAACTGTGTATTACTTAGGATCCTCTCTAATGGCGTTCTCTCTCCATGGACTCCAAATCTTACATTGTCTATAATGATGCCTTCCCCTTTAAAGAATGAAACCATCTTGGATTTAAGGTGACTCTTTGATTTAAAAAAAAAACCACCAATGACAAACTAGTGAACACAACTTCCAAATGTGTAGATGATTTTAAAGAAACTTTAAGGTAGGGAAGGTGTGTTTGCTCTTTGGCACTAGCTGAGGACACTCAACAATATTTTTTTTTAATTCTTTCTCTTGCTCTAAAGAGCCCTGAGGATTTAGGAGGTGTCACATTTGTTGGACTGAGGCCCTGGTTTGATGGGTGAAATATCATTCTGATTCAATAATTTGGTGCTTATAAAATGCAGGTGACCTTTTGAATTTGAAAGGTGATAAAGTCTTTTAACAGATGATTCCTCCACCTCTAGCATTTTTTAAAACAAAGGCATGTTTATTTCAGATGAAGGGATAAGTGGCAACAGCAGCAGAGAACATTAATTTGCCTTCAGACAGCAGGCTGCTTAGTGAAATATCCAGCGAAGACATTACAGAGACTGCAAAGTAGCACAGGCTGGATGCATACACATCGAGAGTCAATGCCAAGACATTTCAAGTCTCTCTGCATAAGGATACTTCCATTCATATCAATTGGGCTATATGGTAGAAATGAGTATTCTAAGTCTGTTTTATAAGTAGAAAAAAATAAGGAAGAAATGTATTCAGTGGAAGGGCTGGAGAAATAGTAGAGTGGGTAAGGCACTTGCTTTGTATGCATGAGTGTAATCTAAAAGCCAGGGAAAAAAAGAATAAATATGTCACTGTCACTGTCATTCCATTGCTAATTGATTTGCTTGAGCGGGCACCAGTGACGTCTCTCATTGTGAGACGTATTGTTACTGTTTTTGGCATATAGAATACACCACAGGTAGCTTGCCAGGCTCTGCTATGAGGATGCAATACTCTCGGTAGCTTGCCAGGCTCTCCGAGTGGGGCAGAGGAATCAAACAGGGGTTGGCCTTGTGCAAGGCTAATGCCCTACTGCTGTGTTATTGCTCCAGCCCAACAAATATGTAAATTGGGGAAAAAAGAGAGCTACCCTTTCTCTTTTTTTGTTTGTTTTTGTTTGTTTTGGTTTGGCTTGGGGGCCACAGGGATTACTTTTGGCTCTGTGCTCAGGAATTACTCCTGGCGGTATTCTGGGGACCATATAAGATGATTGAACCCAGTTGGCCATGTGCAAGGCAAACGCCCTACCTGCTCTACTATCACGCCAACCCTGCATCTTTTTGAATTTATATGTTAAGTTGCCACATAATGTGATAACTAAGTATTGGGCATAATGCCAGGTGCTTTACCTACATTTCATTAACACTAACAGAAAAATCTTTGGAGAGCTGAAAAAAGTAGTATGACTTCCCTAAGGTTATTCAGAAACCAGTCATGAATTCAAATCCAATTTTATTGAGTCTAAAGAGATGGGTCCTTTCTCCCAAGCCTTACAGTAAAACGTGAACTCAGGAACCACATCAGCTGGATTTTAAGCCTAATGCTGCCCACAGCTATGAGAGAGTGGGATCATAGACTCACTTTGCCCTTCACGTCCCAGACTTCTGTTCCTCCTCTGTTAAATTAAGGAGTAACAGGGGTCAGAGTGCATGTCTTGCACAAGCAAAACCTAAGATTGATCCCTGGCACCACCTAGACCCCTAAGTATTACTGGAGTAGTCTGAGGGGTCGGGGCAACACCATGTCACTGAACCCAAGTACTGAAAGGTCCATGCTGGTCGGCCAAGAATAACCTGAGTCCTTTGATCAAGGGCCCTCCCCCTGATGAAACAGATCAAAACAGGAATAAAGAGAATACCTGCCAACCAAGAGTTTTGTAAAGATGAAATGAATCAACCTAGGGAAAGTGTTTGGAACTGAGCAAGGCACAAGGTAGGTGCTCCTGAACTGCACACTGGGACTGACGATGTCATAGATGTCTCAGCAGACAGCTGTGTTCTCCCTTCGAACCATTATCACCGCCACCAACGCGTCCTCCTGGACAGCTGTCTCCTGAACTTCTGATGCTCCCTTACGACCATCCTGCTTCACTTTCCCTCCTCTCTCTTCCCTCATCTGCTGAGGGCCCAGCTTCGGGTTTCAAAGCCCGAAAATACTCCAAGGGTTTGCACCTCCATAGAATTAAATGGGGGCAGATTGCACCCTCCCACCCCACACATACCTCCAGCTAACTGCCTACTACACAGATGAGAAAGGAACTTGGAAGCTACGACTCCATCAAAACGCTAACGCTGCCTGTTCCCGATGCAAATAGGATGGACCTGTGTTAGTATGAGAATCTGTGATATTTCTGTCACTCTTTGTCCCCAAGTTACATGGCCTCAAAATTTTTTCAGATACCATTTTTGAGCTTCTGGGACTCATACTCAACTGGACACTTCCAAATTCCACATTTCAACACAGCTTCTTCCTTTTTGGCTCTGCCCGGCCTCATATTCTTGACTTCAAACTTTCTCTCTAAGAGACTGGATCATAAATATTTCAGACATTGTGAACCACATGCAATCTTGCATATTCTTCTTTGATTTCTTGATAAGTTTTTTTAAAAAATGTTTAAAAAAAGAAAAGAAAAGGAAACTGGTAGGCATAAAAAAACAGGCCCAAATTGGGATTTGACTCCGGGGCCTCTGCATCACGGCTCTGCCAGTCTCTGCTCTACCTGTCTGGCAATCACAGAAGCACCCTGCGCCCCAGCTCAGCCCCCACATCTCTGGTCTTTGCCCCAGGTAAAGGACTCCAGGGGGACTTGAATAAGCAAGTCCAAAACTATGACAGACTCAGACTTGGCATAAGTGCGCAACTCTTGTCAGGTTGATTAATTAGAGTCCTGGTAGATCTTTTGCAGTTTTCACGGGCATAGAGCATTTGCCTTACACATGGCTGACCCGTGTTCTATTCCTCCATCTCTCTCGGAGAGCCCAGCAAGCTACCGAAAGTATTGCACCCGCACGGCAGAGCCTGGCAAACTACCCATGGTGCATTCGATATGCCAAAAACAGTAACAATAAGTCTCAGAATGAGAGACGTTACTGGTGCCCGCTCAAGCAAATCGATGAGCAACAGGATGACAGTTACAGTGACAGTGACAGTGATCCCTCTCCAGAGAGTTAACCCTACCCCATGCTTCTGTAATATTGCCTACTGAAGACGTGTGCCGAGATAGCTCCAGAACCAACTCTGCCTTATGAGACAGACTTAAGCCCATCAGTGCCCACTGGTACTTCACCCTTGGAGACTTGCTAGTCCTCTCCAATATAAAGAAGCTTAAAAGAAAACTGCTGGTTCTCCCTTCAAACAAGCCCCCCAGCTCAGTAAGAGCCCACTATCCTCCAGCCCAAAATACAGGTGCAGACCTGGCTCTCCTCTGGTCTCTCATCCCCCAAGCCCAGTCCATGACTGAGATCACTAGTTCTTAAACAATACGTACGCGAAATCCATCTCTTCTTCCCCACCATCAGGACCATCAGCCCAGGGCAAGTTCAGCTCTTCCTCTCTCAAGCATAGCTTGCAACACTCTCCTTCCTGGTCTTCTTCATTCTGCTTCCCTCTTCCTTCCATGGATTCGCAGAGATCAGCTGCAGAGATCATTCACTTGTTCCCAAAAGTGTGCCCAGACTTGGCCCATAATGCAATGGTGGGGAAGCTTTTCCTAGATAACCCCTATTTTCAAATCTCGGCTCAGATATTGCTCTGGAGCTGGGTTCTATCTCCATCATGTTGTAAAATAATATGTGCTACCTCATACATACTAGATTACAAAAGACCTCAGATCCTAAAGCATTAACCCTTCTCAAATACACTTACGTTGAATCTGTACCAAAACAGGACTCTTTTGCTATTAGAATTCCAGAAATTAGTCAAGAGGTTGTAGAATACTTGAATGAATAGTAGGTCTTTTCTGCAGTTCTTCTGAAAGGATCCCATTCTCTCAGACCCTTTCGTTCAGGACCACTTAGGTTGAAGATGGAGGGCAGGGGGCGGGTGAGGAGGATGGGCAGGATAGGACTTTGCTTGGCAACTTGGTAGGGACCCAAGTGATTCGTCTTCTTGCTCTAATAAATTGAGTTCTTAAGCATGAGTTTTTCAATATTTGCTAAACAGTGTTCCAAGGGTTGTGCCAAGTGACATGAGCAATGAAACAATCAAAAGGCCCAGCCCCTGTTTCCCAAAAGCAATTTAGCAAAGAAAAAAGATACACATTTAGATAGCTCTGATCCAAAGCAGTGTAGGAGAGCATTGTAATGAGGATGAACTGCAGAAGCGGGGAAGGCAGACTAAATCCCAATGCAGATGTTCTAATTCATGAAAAGCTCTGCAAAAGATTTTAAAGCACTGGTGGGCCCCAGAGAGCAAGGGAAGGGAATGGAGGGACTAGCAGAGAGGTCTTGGGGGGACTGGGGGTGGGGTGGCACTGGAACTTTGGTGGTAAATGTGGTGGCAGTAATTTACCTTGAAAATCCACATGATCATAAATCAGTAGCAAGTCAATGAAAAAATCTGAGTTAAAATACGGTGTGTATGTGTGTGTGTGTGTGTGTGTGTGTGTGTGTGTGTGTGTGTGTACTAAGGAAGCAAATAAAGAAGCATTTGGGAGTCATACCTGGTATGAAATGGAAAGTTTCTTATATTAGGAGGTTTAGAGCATGAGAGAACTCTAATAAGCAAAGCAAAATTAATATAATAAAATACAGAAAATTCAAAGAAGCCATTAAAAACACAATGTTGAAAGAAGGTGAGAGAAAGAGAGAGAGAGAGAGACAGAGACAGAGACAGAGACAGAGAGACAGAGAGAGAGTACAGCAGGGAAAGTGCTTGCCCTGCCTTACATGGAAGCAACCTGGTTTTGGTCCCTGGTACTACATGGGGTCAGTAACCAATCCCTGCCAGGAGTGATCCCTGAGCACAGAGCTAGGAGTAAGCCCTGAGCACAGAGCCAAGAATTACTGTAATTACTTGAATTACAGTGTTCAAGTAATCCCTGAATACTGCCAGGTGTGGCCCCAAAACAAACAAACAAAAAAAAACCAATGTTACTGGGCTGAAGAGATAATACAGCAGGTAAGGCATACCTTGTACATGTCCAACCCAGGTTTGATCCCCAGCACTACATCCCCTGAATACTACTAGGATTAAACCCTGAGCACAGAGTCAGGAGTAAGCCCTGAGCACAGCTGAATGTAGTCCCAAAATCACAAAATCACAAAGAGAAAATAGCATTACATTTAGATTCAGTTTTTAAAAAATACGCCGTGCCTGTAATTGGCTAGGGAAAAATAAGGTGTGCTCCATTCTGTAGACCAGTTCTTAGGTTCTGTTACTTTGGGTCACCTGTGATTCCCTTACATATGAGAGCGATTATTTTGTATCTGTCTCTCTTTCTTTCTGGCTGACTTCATTCAGCCCATTACCCTTCAGTCTATCCACATAAGGCAAACTGCATGCTTTCATTATTTCTTATAGAAAAATAGTAGTCCATTGTGAGTATAGACCATAGTTTCATTATCCAGTTATCTGTTCCTGGACACTTAGGCTGTTCTCAATTTTTTTCTATTGTGAATAATGCTGCAATGAATGTAGGAGTACAAACAGTCTTTTCTTAATATAGTTTTTGGGGCCCTTGAGGTAGATCTCCAGAAGTGGAATTGTTGGTTCATGTGGAAGTTCAACTTTCAGCTTTTTTGAAGTGTCCAAGTTGTTTTTCAAAAAAGGCTTATCCAGTAGATATTTCCACCAGCAGTTGATTAAGGCTCCTTTTACCCACTTCCCTGCCAATACTGGTTGTTTTAATTCTTTTTAATTTTTTGTTGATTTTTTAATTGAATCACAGTGAGATACACAGTTACAAAGTTGTTCATAATTGGGTTTCATTCGTATAATGTTCCAACACCTGTCCCTTTACCAGTCCCACCAACGGTGATGGGAAATGTTTTAATTCTTTTTGATATGTGCCAGTCTCGTTGATGTGAGGTGAGATGTAACAAATTTCATATATAATATATATATATTATCTTGACATGTGTGGGTAGAAATACTGAGTAAAAACAAGATAATAGAGAGAAAAAAAGCAAGAAAGTAGGAGAGGAAAGGAGGTGTAAAGATAGGTCTGGGTCAGATACTTGGAATGTACATTTTGAATGGAGACATTTAATATTTGGCAGAATACACCATCATTGATACAGCAGATTGATGTGGTCCAGGTAGAAAGCATGATTACACTGGTGTAAGGGATTCTCAAGCTCAGTATGGCAGTATTTTGGTGAGGCTAATTATTTGTTATGGGAGCTTTCCTGTGTACTGTAGGCTGTTTGTGTTCTTGGTTTCAACCTGAATATGACAATAGCACCATACAACTCCCTCACTGTGACTGTCAAAATTATCTCCACTCCCTCATCGTGAGATAATATCAAAATTATCTCTTGGTACAGCCAAAGTCACTTCTAGTTGAGAACCACAATGAAGCATGATATCATTCAACACAAATCTATATAAAGATATTTTCAGATAAAGACTTTCACGGGATCAATGGTGTGTCTCAGAGACTGCACTAAGTATTGAAGATACAAAGGAATGGAGGGGGTGATAGAGACACAGGAAAGAATAATTACTATAGATTCATAGATTATGAAGAGTACTACAGTCTTAGCAAGCTCAAAATACTACAATAGCAACTTAAAGGATGTTGTTTACAAACAGAAAGGGGAAAATATCACATACAAAACAACATATAAGTTGGACTTTAAAGATAAGTATGAACTCAATAAGCAAAAATGATGGGACCAGACATTCCATGAGGAGTCAACAGGTAAAAAGAACAGCATGTTCAAGGGAAGGAGTGAGGCCACCAGCTTGAACTCATGCTTGCAAGTGATACTGCTGTCATGTTCCTTCTAGCAGTCTTTGCCAGAGTCTCCCAGGAAGTAATAATAGCCAAGAACCTATGCAGAGACAATTTTTTGTTTTTCCCACTGAAGACTCCTCTCTATTTGGGCAATAACATTCTACCTCTAGGAAATTGGCATCCACAGTGAAATTCGTATCTTACCAAATACAAACAAAGTGCTACTAACTGTGCTAGTAGTTCATCTCTATAGCTCCTCTACGTCCCATGTACTGCCCAGAGCACTTAAATTGATCTCATAGAAGGCCCTGGAAAAGACTTTTCATTCCAGTCAATAGCTCAGGAGCATGGGGCTTCCCTGCCTTACTAGGTAAGCCTTCAGTGATACTAATTAATATTTTCCCCAAAAAAGTCCAGGTCATTGCTTTGAGAATTGAACACAGTATTGATGTATAGTGGTCAGTTATATCTGAATAAGAATTAACTATAGAATACTTTAAAATTAGGAAAAATATATAGTGTCCACCTTTTTACTGCTATGAGATTTTTTAACAAAATATTCACATGATCTAACTACTTTTGAAATATCTAGGCTTCCACAGTCAAATCAAGTATTCAGTGCTTTTGACCTCAAAATTTAACTTGATTGTCTTCTTTTATTGAAAACTTTTTCCCCAATGCTACAAATGTTCTTCACATAACATTTTTTATTAGAAGGTTTGTCTTCATAACCTTGTCAAGGCATTAGAATTTGTCCTGCCAATGACATTTACCAAATACCAAAGATGCACAAAGCTGTGTGCTTCTCAAAGTTACTGATGAAAAAGAACTAAGTTTCACTCGCCAGAGAAGAATGGAAAAAGAGGACTTGGGAGGGGACTAATGGTCTATGGCAGAAGAATATCAGTGATGTGCTGTAAAAAACTGCATTTGAAGTACTGTAAAATTGCACCCCAAAACAACAGTACAGTAAAGCAACAAACCGCAAGTGAAAACAGAACTAGCCCGTGCTGGGTCCACTCAGGGGATAACCACGAAGCTATGTCTACATACCTGGGATCCCCACAACCTTGCGTGAGAGTATTATAATCATTTCCACTTGACAAATGAGCTACTTAAAAGTTATCATTGCCCAAGAACCCACTGCTGAAATGGATGACTCAGAAATAAGCCTACCCATTTATTTGTTCTCTCTTTCTAGGTCTTAAAGACCAGAGATACCCAGTTACACAACACAGCCCATTTCTTTTCATCTTTCACATCCCCATGCCAAGTCTATCTGGTCCTCAGAGCCAAGACTCTTAAGTATTCATGCCCCCACTGAGTTCCTGGCCCTCATGATGTCTTCCTTCTTCCTCCCAAAGATGCTGACTGTCTCATAGGGTTGTCGGGAGAAAAAGAAGGCTAACCCTCTCCCAACTTATTGTGGTGTATTGCTCCACTTCCAATCCTACTTTTGTACCTTACAAATTTGTCTTTTAATACTGAACCACAAAAATCAGTAACCAATTGAGCCTATACTTTGTCGATTTCAGAATATCTCCCTGTCTCATTATTTTTAAGGATATCTTATACTTGTTCTAAAACTTCTATCTACAGTGTAGACTTGACTCATATTTCAATGGACTACCTCAACTCTCCAATTCACTGCCTAGAAGGGACCATCCATGCTCATCTATTTTCTCATGGTCTGCAGAAATAAAATTTTAGTCTTTAAGACACATTTATTTTATACTTTTTCTGGTTATAAAGGCGCATTGGACACCAAAATAGCTGTCTCATAGACATCTCAACCTTAACATGGTTTCCTTCTAAATCCATCTTCGCTGATATTTCTTAGTTTAGCAATGGTACTGACTTCCCCTTTATCTAAAACACCAGAAATAGTTCTGTAATATTTTTTATGCGTGTGTATATGGGCATGCATGTAAATATAGCAAGAATAATCTCTAAAGCTAATAAGGAAAATTATATTAGGTTATATATAAAAAAATTTCATAAAACTCAAGAAGGAACAATCACATTGAAAATAGAGGAGCTGAAAAGACTTATGGCTGGTCAATAGGTACATTAAAAAAATGTTCATCACTGATTACCAGGGAAAGAGAAGTCAATGACAAAGAAAAATCTCATACCAGTGGGAATGATCGATGTCAAAAAGGACAGAAACAAACAGTACTGACATGTTTTATCAAGTAAACTTCATTTCAGGTGATAAACAAACAAATAGTTATTGTAGTTGTTTTTTTTAAAGTATGGGAAATAAAGAAGGCTCTTCTTTTTCTTATCACCAAAGGGAGTTCCTAGTCCTAGCTATCTTAAAATAAACCATTCCCTGTAAGGAAGAGTCACCATTTTAATTATTTTTTAAGCTTGATTTTTCTCTACTGGGTACTCAACACCTTTCTTCACTATGTTTTTGTTTGTTTTGTTTTTAATATGGAGAAAGAAATGTGTATAGAGGCATATAACTGGTAACATAGCATAGGAGAGTGGTGTCAGATTTACACATAAATTGTAGAGGTATGGAGAGATTTAAGATCATATATATATAACCCCTATATATCTCTTGCAGCTATGAAGAAATTTAGAAGTCCAAATATATTCTGTGATTTAGAGAACTCCACAAAGTTACGTAGAAAACTATTTTTGGATAAGCAATAGGATATGATTTCTATTCAAGAAAAGAATTAATGCTTTGGCATTTTCCTTGTGAAGAAATCAATAATCCAGGTAATAGTACATAACCCTGAGGCTGCAAGTGGTGCTATGGAAATTAGAAGGAGGAAAAGTAGGGGAGTGCATTTCCATCTTCTCACAAGAGGGATATGTAAATACACTGTCAGAGAATTGACATTATTCAATCATATTGGCCAAGCAACATGGAGACCATTTGCATCAAGTCTTAAAGGGAAATTCCCCATTGAGTATTTTAGGCCAACGTATGTTTTTCCTGAATTATATGGATGTTATTTCAACTCTCCACTTTAATGGCTTTTGAGTGCTCTATTAGATTGTTAACAATAAGAGTTCCACTTCCTAATCTGCTGACTAGAGACCAAAGCAATCTATAGTGATTCTGTTAGGGCTCTTTTTGGTGGGTGTATGGAAGTATATCATAGATACAAAATAAAGTTCTTGGTATTCCATTAAAAAAAAGTAGAGACAAGTTCCTTAAATGCTTTCTACTAAAAAATAGCTGTTTTTAATTAATAATTTTAATGTATTGATTAAATATATTAAACACATTAACTGTATCACTGTCATCCCATTGTACATTAAATACAAACATAATGTACTGATATACCTAAAGCAGCACATGTGTTTAGTTTTAACATATTTGCATTCTCTTATATACATTCTGTGTCCTTCTTGGAAAGCCTGGCAAGCTACTGAGAGTATCCTGACAGCACGGCAGAGCCTGGCAAGCTCCCCGTGGCGTATTCAATATGCCAAATACAGTAACAGTAACAGATTTCATTCCCCTGACCCTGAAAGAGCCTCCAATATGGCCCCATTGGAAAAGGTGAGTAAGGAGAGGCTGCTTAAATCTCAGTGCTGGGACAAATGGAGACGTAACTAGTGCCCACCTGAGCAAATCAATGAACAAGGGAATGACAGTGATACAGTGATTTAGAAGCAGCAGCATCCAGCACCCCTTCCACCCTCTGTGATAGCACAGACAATGGGAGAACTGGTGCCTGGGGTTTCTGAAGTCAAGCCTTGGAAAGTAGGGAATGGCAAGCCTAAACCTCAGGACCTATTTATTACCAAAAAGAGTTGTGCCATCAAAGTCTACCTTCAGTGTTCAACACACTAATGACCACTTATAATTCATAAATAAATCTGCCAGATCAGAAGAAAACAATGACTTCATAATTTTCCTGAATTTTCTGACATGTCCCATTCCAAGTCAACTGCCTTCTTAAGGAATGCTAGGTAGCAACAGAATCTCTTACCTTACTCTGGAATTCTAAGAGATGAAGCGAAATTTGATAAAATTTAGAAAATTCTGCCTAGCAATTATTAGAAACATTCTTTTGGAGGGATGATAGAGGCACATGGGTGACATGATCACATTTAAGTGGAGAGTTTATTCAAATTCTGTTATAGTGAAGAAAATACAAGAGAAGTAACCTGATTCTATAAAAGCCTCAATTGCTTAGTAGCTACATGACCTTAGCAGCTAACCCATCCATTAAAAGAAAAGGGACAGATTAGTGAAGTCTTTATAATGTCATGGAAAGAAAACAGACTTTGAAATAATTAAACATTGTTATGCAATCAAATACATAATTTACTGTGATGCCCTGAGCAATTTATTTCCTGCTTCCTGATTATTTGCACAGTACATCTCCCATTGGTGGTCTCCCATATCTTTCCAAGCCATCCAGCTTAGCATTCTGCTCTTTCAATGGTATCCTTGTCATAAACACTTAGCCCCCACACCCCTGGTCCCCTCTCTCTTCTTTTCTTGGTGAGTCTATCAATGACATGCCTAAACTCTTACCTTGAATCTTCTTTCTGTCCATATTTATTTTATTGTCTTGTTTTGGGGTGTTGACCCACATGTTCAGGGATTACTCCTGGCTCTGTGCTCAGGGATCACTCCAGGCAATTCTAGGGGATGTGTGGTGCTGGGGATTAAACCAAAGTCAGCTATGTGCAAGGCAAGTGCCTAATTGGATGCACTATCCCATTTTATGATGCTAGTATTGTATGAATCAACTTCTAGAAAATTTCTAGAAAAAGCAAATCTCTAAACACAGAAAGGAAAACAGTGGTTACTAATGGCTTTGAGACTGACTGCAAATGGGCACATGAGGGAACTTTTTAGAATGAGACAATGATAGGGAAATGGAATGCAGCTGTCACTGCACAACTGCATAAATTTGCTAAACATAATTGGACCATAGGGACCTGGAGATGGCTCAGTAGAGTCTGCCTTGCTAGGTTGAGACCTCGTTTGATCCCTGACACCACCCCATGTGCAGCAGCACTGCTTTGGAGTACTCTGGTGCCACAATCAGAGGGAGAATGCTAATGAACCATAAATAACCATGTGTGCAAGCACCAGAAGCAAATGGGTGCCCAGAAGCAGTGAGGCACTGTATGAGCCCTACAAGTGTATGAGCCCTACAACCAATAACAACAGCAACAACAACAAAAACACTTTTCAAAAGTAAAGGAATGAGACTGGCTACTTGCAGAGTACAGTTTTTACTTCCTGTACGTTATACTTTAGTAGAACTGAGCTAAGGGGTGTTGTTAGTGGCAAGGTCACTCGTAGCATTCCTACAAGGGGGTGTGAGGCGGCAGCAGGGATCCAAGCCAGGACCCTGCACATGCTGTATTACAAGTCACATCCCCTCGATTCTCCTGTCAGATTCTAGAGCCCTTCTTTTACTTAAGGCACTCTCATTTAATTCTGAAATGGAAAGAAAGCTAAGGACTAGGGCAGGTTTGCCCCTTAAAAGTTTTATTTTTCGGGCTGGAGCGATAGCACAGCAGGTAGGGTGTTTGCCTTGCATGTGGCCAACCCAGGTTCAATTCCCAGCATCCCATATGGTCCCCTGAGCACCGCCAGGACTAATTCCTGAATGCATGAACCAGGAGTAATTCCTGTGCATCGCGGGTGTGGCCCAAAATGAAAAAAAAAA
This sequence comes from Sorex araneus, assembly GCF_027595985.1. Taxonomy (NCBI): domain Eukaryota; kingdom Metazoa; phylum Chordata; class Mammalia; order Eulipotyphla; family Soricidae; genus Sorex; species Sorex araneus. The sequence continues at coordinate 33,294,170 of NC_073308.1, forward strand.
AAAGATTTTTCTCAGGCAAGAAGTTTCTACTCCTTTTGAGCTTGTGTTTCCTTGTCTGTAACATGGAAATAAAGTAATGGTACATTTCCTATATAGTTTAATTTTTTTTATTCTAATCCAAGAAAATGTAGTTATTCCCTTCGAATTCCGAATCTGACAAACCCAGACGCACTTTTAACTGAAGAAGAAAGGTGATCAGGGTGTCACTTGGGATTCAGTTTCCTCTATGGATGCCCTCCCAGAAATCCAGGAAAGTTTTTATCTGGTATAGAAAAGTGAGGGAGTGGCAGTGGAGACATTAAATTTGTCTTATCGTTCAACTTTTTTTCTTGTGTCCTTCAGATTTTAAATTCACATGTTAGGAACTAGTTTCTCATGCTGCACTATAAGTTCTCTCCACTGCAGTGCTGACAGTCTCTGGCTGAATGAGAAAGGATTAGGCAGTGTAAACATAAATAAATAAAAGAACTGTAGTACCATAGCACTGTCGTCCCATCCCGTTGTTCATCGATTTGCTCAAGCGGGCACAAGTAATGTCTCCATTGTGAGACTTGTTGCTACTGGTTTTGGCATATCGAATACACCACGGGGAGCTTGCCAGGCTCTGCAGTGCGGGCGGTATACTCTTGGTAGCTTGTCGGGCTCTCCGAGAGGGGCGGAGGAATCGAACCTGTGTCAGCAGTGTGCAAGGCAAACGCCCTATCCGCTGTGCTTTCGCTCCAGTCCAAATAAATAAAAGCCAGAAACAATTGTATGCATTCCCCATTTCCCCTGTACTCTGTTGTTTGTCACCACTTCGGAGATACTTTTCATAACATTAGTAGTGTGATCTCATCCCTACCTTGGCTCCTTTCCTGATGAGTGAAGACTCAGTCCTTCCCTCTCATTCCGGCAGGTCTGTGTCCTTGGTTCACCTATATGACTGGATCTACATGTTCTAGTGATTATTGAAAGAGATGTTCTTTGGATAGGAGGTAGCAGGAAATAAATAAATCGTTCTATATTCTTTTAAAATAATGTTGGTAGATGAAATATAAGTTAAATGACTCATGTCTGGGCTACTCCTTCCATTTCCAGTCTTCTTATTAGCGTGCCTCCTTACTCATTCTATTTTTAAAATTTTGTTTTTATGAAGTTCACAATAATTTGTTACATTCAATATTTCAACACAAATCCCACCACCATATTCCCACCACCATTATTTTGAATTTTCCCACCACCACTCAAGATTGCCCCAAAGGCAGATACTAAATAATTTTTTGTATTGCTTGTTATGAATGATCCACTAAAAATGATCCCCAAAAGTTTCCTTAGAGAAAAGTATATGAAAATTGTTGTATCTCACCCTGTAGTCATTAAGCCCCTGCATAAGAGATAACTAACATGTTATTACAGGTTGAGCCTTGTGTGCTTATATGCTTGTGTGTGTGTGTGTGTGTGTGTGTGTGTGTGTGTGTGTGTGTGTGTACTGCCAGGTACCCAGAAGGAAATGGAGATGGAAGGGTGGGGGGAGGATGTCCATTCCTACCTAACTCCATGCAAGCCTGGAGGCTTCAGTCACAAAACCCACATATTTGGGTCTTACAGTGGATCATTCTCATGCATGAGTGGCTGATTCTGAGACTATAAGGTAGGCCAGGAGAATGGCAGTGATTGGATTCTGGAGTTTGAGGCTGCCAGGGTTCTGTTGGGGCAGGTGGAGGGACTCATCTTCCTCACCTCTGAGCTCACAGAGTCAGGAATGGATGCCCTCCCCACATCTCCCTGTGCTCCCAGGTGCCTGGAAATCACACTCACAAACTGCCTCACATAAGCTCACTAATGGCCATGATCCAGAGACTCACAAATCAATCTCAGAAGAGAGCAACACCGCCGTAGAGATACCTCCTCACCCCGCACCAGGTGACTTCATCTGGGATTTCTTACCCATTCTTGACACAAATACACAAGAAAGAGACTGCAACATTTTCTTCAATCAAAGATCAAAATGTCCATAGCCAGTGTTTTGTCTCAACAACTACAAATAGCAGAAGCAAATAGTTTTGATTTTAGGAATTTTTTACTTATTCTAGTGAGAATGTATCCTTTCATTTTCATGAAGTTATTAGAGACACATCTCCTATAGCATGCTGAAGGTCCCCACCAACGCTACCCAATGCAACACATATAAGACCCAACAAGAACTGAGTGCTGAAAGTAGGCAAAGTAGGTAACTACTTGATAACCTCTCAGTACCTATATTGCAACTCATAATGGCCAGGAGGAATGGCCAGGAGAGAGAAGGGGGGAGAGAGGGAGGGAAAGAAGGAGGGAGGGAGGGAAAGAAGGAGGGAGGGAGAGAGGGAGGGAGGGAGGGAAGTAGGGAAGTAGGGAGAAGAGAGAGAGAAGAGAGAGAGGAGAGAGAGAGAAAAGAAAGAATCACAAAGAGAAGAAAAGTGCCTGCCATAGGGGTAGGCTGGGGCGGGGTGGGGAAGCAGATGGGGAGGGTGGTGGGTGGGAAACTGGAGATGGGAAATGTACACTGGTGAAGGGATAAGTATTGGAACACTATGACTGAAACTCAACTGCGAACAACCTCATAACTGTGTATCTCAGAGTGATTTAATAATAAATAAATAAGACCCAACATATTTTTGAGCAAATGCTCAATCAGATCTGAATTATATCATCTGCAACAGCATTCAACAAAGTGCTGCTACTGAAGACTGACTCTCCCAAAAGAGAAGACAAATCAAACCTTCACTACAACTTCAAGAAACTATCTACCTCCCTTTTCTAGAGTAAAAAGAAGCCCATTGATTGAGCCATGGCTACCTACCCATTATTCCTTTCACTCGGTAGGACCCCAGACTTCTGCTTGATTGTTCTCTGTCCTTGCATACACTTTCCAGAGCAGACCACAACAATATCACTGGGCTTACAGAAGATCATGAGGGCAAAATGAACTAAGTTATTCATTATTCTCATTTATATTTTAATACAAATGTTTCCCTGTATGCATGTATATATGGAACAAGGAAAATATGATTTAAATGTGGAAAATTAGATTTAAATACAATAGTCCACGGGCTACTTAATCAACATATAATAATGGCGTAAATTTAATTCTTTTCTTCAAACAGACACTTTTCAAAACACCTAATGGTTTAACCAAATTTGATGCCTTTTTACAGACATTAAAGTATGAATGAACTCAAGCAATAAGGACAAAAAACAATGCTCAATTTCCTATTTTCTTTTCACATAGTCAAGAGATCCCAGTCCTCCAACCAAACCTGCTCCACACCTGAGAACATCAGAGCTTGAATAAAAGCCTTTCTACAACATGCCTCTGTATCCACAGTCCATGTTCTGTCATGTCCATTTTTTGTTTGTTCGTTGTTGTGTTTTTGGTTTGGGGCAGGTTGGTGTTTGTTTTGTTTGGGTTTGGGTTTGGGGACCATACCAGATAGTGCTCAGGGTTTACTCCTGGCTCTTTACTTGGAGATCACTCATGGAAGGCTCAGGGGACCAGATGGGCTGCCAGGGGTCTAACCTGAGAGGCCCACATACAAGGCAAGTGCCCTGCATGCTATACTACTGCTTAGGACCCCATCATCTCATTTTTCTTGAGCCTGAATTATGTTTCTTCAGTATTTATGTCTACTTCATTGGAGCTTTCGAGACCCCAAACTAAATATATTTCTTCTATGTCCTTCAAAATGGTAGTTATATTGAAGGTTAATCAATGATGGTTTTACAAACCCTTCATTACACCAGTAGAAATGTGTATAATTGGGTCTGGGTCTTTACGTACTTGCCCATAAATGCAAATATATGTGTGCAAAATATACATACACTTATTCACTGTATCACTGTATCACTGTCATCTCACTGCTCATCTATTTGCTCAAGGGGGCACCAGTAATGTCTCCATTGTGAGGCTTGTTGTTACTGTTTTTGGCATATTGAATACGCCACAGGTAGGATGCCAGGCTCTGCCGTGCAGGCAAGATACTCTCTGTAGCTTGCCAGACTCTCCAAGAGGGGCAGAGGAATCAAACCCAGGTCAGCTGCATGCAAGGCAAACGCTCTACCTGCTGTGCTATCTCTCCAGTCTACATACACTTATTATTAAAAAATATTTATAACCTATTATTTGGTAACAAGCCCACATATTTATTTCAGAAATAGTTGTGTGCTGTCTTAATCCTTTATACACAAAGCCCAAAAGAAATGTGCTTGTATTCTCGATGTCCTTCACAATTTTTCACCCCTTCCTTCTCTCAAAGAATTTGATATTCCATCTCTAATTGTTGATATAAAATCAGAGACTTAAGCTACAGAACAGTCTGGCTTGAACAGAGACTGAAATCTTAAAATGCCCATTTTTTTCATCATTAACTAGTCTCCTTATTTAGATCGAGGATTCTTAGTTCTTTGATTTTTTTCCACCAGGCTTTCCCAAAGGTTTCCCCATTAATATTAACAGTTTTATGAACCTCATTACTCTGATTTATGCATTTTCAATTTGTTTAAGTTTCTGTCAATATTAAATTAAATTCCCTGTCCCTTGCAAACAACTTTACTGACACCTCAATGCAAAATATTCTTAAACATTACCTAGCAGGCAATAACCTACATTATTGCTTTTCAGTGCCATTCTCCTTAACAGAATTAACTAATAATAGTTTTATAACAAAGAATCCAGAAACAAATTTAAATTCTGAAATTAAAATACTATAAATTGCACTTCAGCTTCTGCCTCATTGAATCAGCTTCAAGTGAACTTGTTCGTGCAGGAAGGTGGAGGGCGAGTGGTAAAGGAGAGCAAGCTAAAGACTAACTGAAAGGGTTTGGAACGACCAGGCATCTAGTAGAACTTCTAAGGAAATTGAAAACACTTTTTTCTTTTTTGGTTCACACCTGGCATTGTACAGTGGTTATTCCTGATCTCCTGGCTCATGCACTCAGGAATTACTCCTGGCAGTGCTCGGGGAACCATGTGGGATGCTGGGTATTGAACCCGGGTCAGCCATGTGCAAGGCAAACGCCCTACCCACTGTGCTATCACTCCAATCCCTAAAACACATGCTTATAAAATGTAAGAGACTTTCATTTCTAGGAAGATGAAGGTCGATGCACTCACAAAATACAAGCATAATCCATTCCATATAAAACAAACCAAGCTGAAAAAGAACAGGCTAATCCGTGAAGAACCCAAGACCCAAGAAACAAACCTAGTACTAGGAGTGATACATACTTCAAGATGGGGAGAAACGGGAAAAGGTCAACTCAGAGAAGCGATCACCAACTACATTGTAGTCGAAGGCCATGTGGGGGAAGGGAGTTGCGGGCTGAATGAGGGCTAGAGACTGAGCACAGCGGCCACTCAACACCTTTATTGCAAACCACAACAGCTAATTAGAGAGAGAAAACAGAAGGGAATGCCTTGCCACAGTGGCAGGGTGGGGTGGGGGGGAGATGGGATTGGGGAGGGTGGGAGGGACACTGGGTTTACGGGTGGTGGATAATGGGCACTGGTGAAGGGATGGGTTCCAAACTTTGTATGAGGGAAGTATAAGCACAAAAGTGTATAAATCTGTAACTGTACCCTCACGGTGATTCTCTAATTAAAAATAAATAAATTTAAAAAAAAAACTAAAAAAAAAAAAAAAGATGGGGAGAAACAATGAAATGCAGACAGATGGAAAAAGGAAGAAATGAAGTCATTCAACATGAAACTATAGAATATGAACCAGAAATTGTACTCTTAGGAATTCATCGCAGAGAAAAGAAAATCCACATAAAACACCACTGTTTATGGCAGGTTTATTCACACTGAAAAAGAAGTGGAGTGCTGCATTTTTACCTCAGTCACATTTAACGACTGTGGTATATTCATACTCAGCTGAGGAACACAACTCAGCTGTGAAAGGGAGAGAATTATGACATGGAATGGTCTTGAATTTCCAAAGAATTAGGTTGAGTGAAGAAAGCCAGCCTCAAGAAATTAATCATACTCTATAATTCCATTTTCACTGACACCGTCATCCCATTGCTCATCGATTTGCTCAAATGGGCACCAGTAGCATCTCCATTGTGAGACTTGTTGTTACTGCTTTTGGCATATCGAATATGCCATGGGTAGCATGCCAGGCTCTGCCATGCGGGTGGGATACTCTTGGTAGCTTGCTGGGCTCTCTGAGAGGAATGAAGAAATCGAACCTGGGTTGGCCACATGCAAGGCGAATGCCCTACTCGCTGTGCTATCGCTCCAGTTATTCCATTACATAACTTTTAATACACGACCACAGAAATGAAGAGTATCAGTTTCCATGTGCCACAGGAAAATTAAGTATGGCGGGGCTGGAGGGGATAGCACAGCGGGTAGGGCGTTTGCCTTGCACGCGGCCGACCCGGGTTCGATTCCCAGCATCCCATATGGTCCCCTGAGCACCGCCAGTGGTAATTCCTGAGTGCAGAGCCAGGAGTGACCCCTGTGCATCGCCGGGTGTGACCCAAAGACCAAAAAAAAAAAAAAAAAAAAAAAAAAAAAAAAAAAAGAAAATTAAGTATGGCTATAAAGTCTGATAAGAAAAACCTTGAGCTAATGAAAATGCATAATCCATTTTTTCCTGATTTTGTGTGATATTGCTTGTCCCAGAGTTTTGCAAAATGTAACAATTTGGGGGAAACAGGAAAAGGGCCCATCACTGCTCTCGGTCGTATGCATGTACAATGGCATGTGAATGGATGTTTTTCTCAAAATCCAATGTGTTTTCAACCTTTTTTTTCTATCTCAGATATTTTTTCTTTAAATTTGTCATTTATCAGGAGTGACTGGAATAAAAACTATAATTGACTCCCATCGTCATTATGAAAATGGTTTGAGGGAGACCTGGTCAGATGAACATTATTGCTTCCTGTTTTCAACTAGTCTTAAGCTGTCAATGATAGATAGACGGCAGTTGAGAATGCTCAAGTGATGTTATGTAACATAACATGCCTGTTCTGAGCAGAGATCTAGGAAACAATTTAGGTGTACTTCTTGATTTCATCATACAAGACAAGCACAAAAGCACCCCTCATGCCCCCCATGGACCAGGCACCCTTGTCAAAAGCTGTGTTTCCTTCATCACGAGCAATCTTCCTCCAGCATCAATTGTGTCCGTTGTACATGATGCCAGTTCTTTTGCGCCCTGACTACATCATCATGCGTGACAGCACGGTGTCAAATGGAAAGGAAGTCAATCCAGCCACGCCCATGACTGACTGCTATCATTCAGCTGACAAAGACTTGAGTGTTTGGGATCTGGAAGCACTCCCTTTGCAGTGTCTTAAATATGATAATACCTTGCACAGACACACGGAAGCCTTGATACAGGCCCTTGATCGCGTCTTGGAGATCTTAACCAACCAGCTCTAAGCCCTTCAAATTCTCTCTCAGCTCAGGCTTTGCCCACATCGGCAGCTAAACCGGTAAGGGCAAAATCAAGGGCATAGACAAAGCACAAGGAAGTGGCCCCAGGGGCACTCCCCCATGTCACATTGCCGGCAAGGTAGCACTAAAATCGGGTTCTCTTGTCTACACTGTGCAGGAAAATCAACTTGTGTTTATCTTGGAAGGCAAAGTTGAGAGCCTGGGTGGGGAGCATCTGATGACATTGGCCAGGTTGCCACACCAGAAGGACGGGACTCTCTGCTCCTTCAGGACACAAACCACCCAGGCCATAATGCCCTTGTGGTGCTCATCAGTGGTGATTCGCTTACTGGCATGTTGTACCCGTGGCAACAACTTGACCCGCTCCATGGGCGCTACCGCCGACTTCGAGTTGGGCTGCAGCCACCCCACTGGGCAAAAAGTCCTTGGCGAAGGACAAGGCAGCCTCTGTCATGGTGAATAAAGAAGAGGGGGCAGGCAGCTATGGGCGTGTTTTCAACTTTTACTTTTGTTTTGGGGACACCACCCAGCAGTGCTCAGGGGCTGCTCCTGACTCAGTGCTCAGGGGTTCCTCCCTGGCAGTTCTTAGAGAACCAATCAGTGTCAGGGATCAAATCTGTCTTTTCCACATACAAAGCATGCGCTCCAATCTTTAAACTATCTCCCTGCCCCCTACATTTTTTTTAAATTCATTTTTTAACAATGTAGATACATGTAACAAATCATCACCTGGATCACAAGAATAGCACAGTAGATATTTACATACTACCTAAAAAATTGAATATAAAACAACATTTCATTTCTAGAGTTTTGCCAAATTTCTACATTTACCATATTTCCTAAGCTTATTTTCCAGGAATAGAAAAATACATAAAAGAAAAATGAAATAATAGTATTATTACTGAAGCAAAACTCTCCCCTTCATTCTTCTCTCTACACTTTGCTATAAGTTTTTTATTTCCACATATTATTCAATCAAAAATCATTATTTTCATTATGACAGGATAAAGTCAGTCACAGTTTTAAATTGAGAAGAATAATAACACTAAAGAATAACAGATTCAAGACATGCAACTAGAATGAGTTTTTAAGGAAATAAGGAAAAAAAGCAAATAAAGAAAGAAGAGAGGGGGAAAGGAGGGGAAAAATTACTTTGAGACTGCTCTATTCCAAACACTGTCAGGGAGTTATCTCTTTCTGAGCTCAGAACGTTCCTGTGTGGGAAATAGGATATTTGTCACACAGATTAAAAAGATGATGGCCACCACAAATGAGTCAATTGCCTCTAGAAAGAAATTCAAGGTAGCAGATATCTAGAAATAAAAGCAAAAGATGAGAAATTTTCCTCTTTCCTAGTATTTCAAAATGTTACAAAAAATTTTAATTAAATATGAATAAAAGGCAATTATTTTAACAAGTACACAAAGATGAAAAGCTAAATCAAAATTACAATTTTTCAGGACTTTTTATAAATGTCAACAAGGAATAAACTACTAAACAAGTACACATATCAAATTCAAGCAGCTTTCAATTCTTGGCATTATCAACAAAATTATCAGTAGTCACTTATGAACTTTTGTATCTAAATATTCTTCTTCTCTCAGACATTTTTGACCTTATATTTTTTGAGAACTCCAAATGTTTGGGGCAAAGAGAATGTTCCAGGAATACTCTTCTATTCTCTTCTTCAAAACAACCAAATAAATAGAAGATTTGTGCAGTAAGAATACAGAGAAAATAAACCTAAATTACCTCTGAACCACTGCAGGGTCCCTCTGTGAATGCTACCTCAGCAAACAGATTTTCTGCTCCTTTATTTTATGTAATAGTAAGCACCAGACATGCATGTCAGTCAACAGCTTATTGGAGGTGAGAAGAGAGTGCATATCCGATCCTTTCATCCACATGGAAGCTGTAAAATGATCCACATCATTCATTCGCCATTCTTCCAATGAAATGTGTGTCCAAAGAGACTATTTGAAGCATTTATTGTCATTGAACATATGGCTTGCTTGTTTTCAATATCTCCTTGATTATTTCCAACACAAATGTAAATAGAAAAGGAAGGGGAGTTTATTCTCCCAGATTTTAAAACAGATGTCAATTATATTGAAGAGTCCAGCAAGGGGCACTAACTTTGTTATTGACATTGCAATGGAGGCAGCCACCTACTGTAATTAGCAATTGATCTTTGCGGTTTGTAGATTTGTAGTCAAATGAGAGGACTTACGTTCTGTTCACGAGATACAGAACATCAGTCCTAATCTGTACCTATTCAATGTGCCATGTGCTCTTAAAAAAACTAAACGGAAATATAAGCACGAAGAACAATTATGGCCACAGATTACACAAAGCTATCGTTTAGGAGTAGAGTGATACGTTGAATAATCAAGAAAAGAGAACTTTAAAAATGTTTTGCTTATAAAAATGTTTTTATATATATAATATTCTCAATTCATTTTCTATTCTTTACTATTTATTTCAAAATGTAGCCTAAATTTGAATATGAAATGCTGCAACAGAAGTCTTCTATGACATAACGTTCTGTATGCATTCCTAAAGTGTAACATATCCTCTGAAATATGCACTAAAAAGAACAAGAGGGACTGGAGCAATAGTACAGAGGGTAGAGCATTTGTGTTGCACGCGGCCGACCCCGGTTCTATTCCTAGCATCCCATGTGGTCCCCCAAGCACCGTGCCAGGAGTAATTCCTGAGTGCAGAGCCAGGAGTAACCCCTGTGTATCACAGGTTGTGACCCAAAAAGCAAACAGAGAGAGAGAGAGAGAGAGAGAGAGAGAGAGAGAGAGAGAATAAGAATACATGTAAAACAAGGAAGCTATTCAATTGATAATTTTCAAGAAGATGCTGCTAGAGGCATCATTCTTTTATTTCCAGGAACCGTTTTTTCTAATTAATTTAATTTTTAATTGAATTATAGTGTGATATACAGTTAGTTACAAAGTTGTTTATGATTGGGTTTCAATCCTACAATGTTCCAACAAAGCGTCCCATCACCAGTATACATTTTCCACCACCAAAAGTCCTGAGTTTCCCTCCCGCTGCTCCCCCATCTCTATGCAGGTCTCTCTCTCTTCCTCTCTCACTCTCTCTTGTTTCTCCTCCCTTTCTCTTTCTCTCCCCCCTTTTGCCAATACAGATACTGAAAGGATGTCAAGAACATCCCGTTACCTATTTTCAACACTCAGTTCCTATCCAAAGTGTTCCTTTTCAACTATTATTACCATATTGGTCCCTTTTCTATCCTAACTTCCCTTTGCCCCGCACACATTATGGCAAGCTTCCAACCATTGATGAGTTCTTCTGGCCCCTATTATTTTTGGCCTAGGTATTAGTCTCTGTGGTGTGAGATGATATCTCATTTTTTTGATTTGCATCTCCCTGATGATTAGTGATGTAGAGCATTTGTTTTTGTACCTTTTGACCATTTGAATTTCGTCTTCAATGAAGTTTCTGTTCATTTCTTCTCCCCATTTGGAGATTAAAAATCCCGTGTTTTCACAAGGTACATCATTACATCCGAATGCCAACTCTTTTATTAAGTCAACATAATGTGAAAAAATAACAGAACACATAAATAACTTGACATCATAGCTTAAGGTCTTAGAAAATGACCAACAACAGGAGCCCAAACCAGACAGGAGAAAGGTAATAATAAAACAGAGCAAAAATTAATGGACTGCAATCCAAAAAGATCAATGAAACCAACTGCTGGTTCTTTGAAAAAATAAACAAATTTGATAAACTGCTAGCAAGATTCACAAAGAAAGAGAAAGAGGGAGACAGAGAGAACCCTAATAAACTGAATCAGAAATGAAAAGAGGAACATCACAACAGAAACCACATAAATTCAAAAGATCATCAGAAATTACTTTGAGAGTCTGTATGTCATGAAGCAAGAGAACCTAGAAGAAATGGATAAATTCTTGGAATCCTATAACCTCCCAAGGCTGAACAAAGAAGACTTGGGATACCTACAGACCTATCACCATTGAGAAATTGAAACGGTAATCAAAAGTCTTCCCAAAAGCAAAATCCCAGGTCCAGATGGATTAACTATTGAATTTCTCCAAACCTTTAAAGAGTACCTAGTGTCAATCACTTTCAAGCTTTTTCAGAAGAAACAGAAACACTTCCAAACAGTTTCTAGGAGGCAAATATCACCTTGATATTAGAAGCAGACAGAGATACCACAATAAAAGAGAAAGAAAATAACAGGCTGATATTCCTGATGAACACAAATGCAAAGATCCTCAACAAAATACTAGCAAATAGAATTCAACGACTCATCAAAAAAGTCATAAACCATGATAGGATAGGGTTCATCCCAGGGATGCAAGGATAGTCCAACATTTGTAAGTCTATTAACATAATACATCATATCAATAAAATAAAAAATAAAAACCATATGATCATATCAATATATGCAGAGAAAGCATTTGACAAGATCCAGTACCCTTTCATAATAAAAACTCAATAAAATGGGAGTTGGAGGAGCTTTCCTCAATATAGTCAAAGCCATCTACCACAAGCCCACAAAACCCTCTCAGGCTTTTGTGGGCTTGACAAAACACAGGTTGCCCACTCTCACCATGTCCATTCAATATAGTATGGGAAATACTTACCATAGCAGTTAGGGAAGAGAAATATATTAAAGGCATCCAGATAAGAAAGGAAGAAGTCAAGCTCTCACTATTTACAGACAGCATGATCTATACTTAGAGAACTCTAAAGTCTCTACCAAAAAGCTCCTAGAAACAATAGATTTGCATAGTAGTGGCAGGTTACAGAATCAATACCCGAAAGTCCGAGGCTTGGGGCTGGAGTGATAGCCCAGTGGTTAGATCATTTGCCTTGCATGCAGCCAGCCTGGGTTTGATTCCCCGAATTCCTTATGGTCCCCTGAGCACCGCCAAGAGTTATTCCTGAGTGCAGAGCCAGGAGTAACCCCTATACATCACCGGGGATGACCCAAAAATCTAAAATAATTTTAAAAAGTCCAAGACTTCCCTATATGCAAATAATGAAAGATAATAAAGTGATATTAAAAAATAATCCCAGGGTGGAGCGATAGTACAGCAGGTAGGGTGTTTTGCCTTGCATGCAGCTGACCCAGGTTTGATCTCTGTTATCCCATATGGTCTCCCTGCACTGCCTGGACTAGTTTCTGAGTGCAGAGCCAGGAAAAACCACTGAGAATTTCCAGGTGTAATGCAAAAAATATTTTTTAATTAAAAAAGAAAATCCCATTCACAATTGTACCTCAGAAAATCAAGTACCTCAGAATCAGCTTAACTATGGAGGTAAAAGACCTGTAAAAAGAAAACCATAAAACACCACTTCAATAAATAATAAAAGAGGACATGAGGAAATGGAAACACATCACCTACTCATGGATTGGAGAATTAACATTGCCAAAATGGCAATACTCCCCAAAGACTTATGCAAATTCAATGAGGTCCCTGTGACACCTTTCAAAGAAATAGATCAAACACTCCTGAAATTCATATTTAACAGTAAGCTCCTATGAATAGCTAAAGCTATCCTTGAGAAAAAGAAGATGGGAGACATCACCTTCCCCAACTTCAACTGCACTACAAATGGGGTAGTAATTAAAACAAATATGCTACTGGAATAAAGACGAAACCACAGATCAATGAATAGAATTGAATATCATGACATAGACCCTCAAATATGTGATCATTTAATATTTGATAAGAGATCAAGAAATATGAAGTGGACAAGAAACTCCTCTTTAACAAGTGGTGCTGGGAAAACTGAGCAGCTACATGCAAAAAAACTCAGACCTCTTTCTAACACCATGCACAAAAGTCATATCAAAATGATTGAAGACTTTAGCATCAGACCTGAATTTATAATGCCCATGGAAGAAAACATAGACAAAATCCTCCATGACATTGAAGTTAAAAGGCATCTTCAAAGATGAAACAACACTGACCTAGCAAGTGGAAGCAAAAATAAACAAATGGGACTACATTAAACTAAGAAGCTTCTACACCTCAAAAAAATAATAACCAAGATATGAAGACAGTCCATAGAATTAGAAAAATTATTTACCCAATACCCACCTGATAAAGGGTTAATATCAAAGATATATAAAGCTTTGATACAACTTTACAAGAAAAAAAATCCAACTCCATCAAAAAATGGGGACAAGAAATGAACAGAAACTTCATTGAAGACGAAATTCAAATGGTCAAAAGGTACAAAAACAAATGCTCTACATCACTAATCATCAGGGAGATGCAAATCAAAAAAATGAGATATCATCTCACACCACAGAGACTGACACACATCCAAAAGAACAAGAACAACCAATACTGTCATGGATGGGGGGAGAAAGGGATTCTCATTCATTGTTGGTGTAAATGTCAACTGGTCCGGCCTTTATGGAAAACAATATGAACATTACTCAAAACACTAGAAATTGAACTCCCATTTGACCTAGCCATACCACTTCTGAGAATATAGCCTGGGGGCCTCAAAACACACAACAGAAACAGCATCTGCGCTTCTATGTTCATTGTAGTACTATTCACCAAAGCCAGAATCTGGAAACAACCTGGGTGTCCAAAAAGAGATGACTGGATAAAGAAACTATGGAACATCTACACAGTGGAATACTACAGAACTGTTAGGAAAAACAAAGTCATGAGATTTGCTTATAAATAGATGGACTTGGAGAGTATCATGCTGAGTGAGAATGATTCAGAATGAAAAAGACAGATGTCAAATGACTGCATTCATTTGTTGGATATATCAAAAAATAGTATGAAACTAATATCCAAGGCCAGGGAAAACAGGGGCCAGGAGAACTGACCAATGGTTGGAAGCTACCACAAGTGTGTAGGGGGTAGAGGGAAGTTAAGATAGAGAAGGAATCAGTGTAAACATAATAGTTGGAATTGATCACACTGGGAAAGAACTGAGTGTTGAAAGTAGGTAAAGGGATATACATGATAACCTTTAGTGTCTGTAATGTCAACCATAATTCCTAAAAAGACAGAGTGAGCAGTAGATGGGTATGGGGGTATGAGTGAGGGAGGGAGGGAGGGAGAGAGAAATAAGTGCCTGCCGTAGAGGCAGGGGTGGGAGGTGGGGGCGGAGGACGGGGGACCTCAGTGGTGGGAAATGTATACTGGTGAAGGGGGACAGGTGTTTGAACATGATCTGACTGAAACCCAGTTATGAACAACTCTGTAACTGTGTCTCACTATGATTCAATAAAAAAATGTAAACAAGAGTTTTAAGTATATGAATCCTAATAAAATAGTCATTGAGCTACAACATACTTATTTTTTCTAATTGGGGTATGGCACATGTATAACTACATGTGTAGTTTCTACACTGATTAAAGCTCTCAGCACTTATCCAGTGAGCCAAGCTAGGAAGCTTGTCACAATCACACACATCCACTAGTAAAATCTTCTAAATTCTGTTTCTTCAGTGCTTCTTATCTATGTGCCCTTTCTGAATTTTTGACAGCCCTTTTCACATACGGTCTATGGTCTCGTTTCCACTCTGCAATGAGGCTCCTTCGATATTTGCTTCAATTCACCAACCAATCTCTCAAGACACAGATCTCAATGGTTAACCTGCACAGTCTGATTCTGGCTGTGCACTTCAGAGAAATAGGTCACAAATGCGGTTTGGGCAAGAGCCCTCCAAACTGGGAAAGATTTCTACCAGGTGTCCTTCCCTCCATCTGAGGCAACATGCGCCCGTTTCTTTCTTTATTCCTTTGAATAACTATCAGAGTAAAGTATGGCAAGTAGTACAATCTCATTTCATGCATGAATTTGAGTCTAGATCGTGTCATTCTTTGTCCCAATTATTTATAAATAATAATATACTTCTCATAAAACTGTTATTCTGCTGATGTGCCCATTGCAGTTCTATTTTCATTCCCTCAGTGTGAGTCATGAATTCAGTGGCAGGAGCCACTCTATCAACAGGAAAGCCAGCAACAACCTGACCTGACCTGGTCCTGGGTTGCTGAAATAAGCAAGAAATGACTTTTCTTTCAAAAAAGAAAAGCCCTATTTCCCTGCTCCATCAAATGTTTTCTTTGGGCTGGTCCAGTTGGCAGACCACTTACATTAAATTGTTCCCTGTCACTGCTAATTTCTTCTAATAAGCCCCAAATTCTGGACATGCCTGGTATTTCTTAATGTGCCTCTTCTTACTCTACTAGGACAATGGATATTACATCTTGTAACATGACAAGGGTATTTTGAATCATAATGGATGCAGCATTATCAATTTTTCTCAAGTGTGTCTGAGCACCCTACAGGGAATTTTATACAGTTTGGTTTGGGGGATTTTTTTTTGATTCTTTGTTTTGTTGTGATTGAATGACACTCAAAAAAACTAAGTCTGTACAGAAGGATTAAAAATCCCTCAGGGAACTTCCTTCCTTTAACAGACTTTCCAGAAGGAATGTGCTTCGACTCTTGATTTGATTTCCTGCCCCAGTGAAAAGCATCCTGGTGTGAGACATTCCCATTTTTCACCCTATAAATAATGTTTACCCAAAACAAATGCATATCTGAATTCAAAAGCAAAACAGTCAGTAATATTTGATAGAGTATTGCCTCACTACAAAGAAGTTTTCCTTTGGTGCAATCTAAGCTACTGAATCTCAAACACAGAAATGTTCTTTGACTCTCTTACAAGCTAAAATAACTGGGGAAAGTATTGTAGCAGAGATAACCAGGGCTAACTTTGTCCATATAAATGTTTTCCTTCCTTTCCAGAGATGGGATATTGACTATTGTTCTCTTACCACTACTGCAAATCAGCAAGTGGTCCCCAATATTTTTATAGAGACAGACAGAAATACTAGTATTTTCTAAGCAATTGAACAGAACAAAGAGATTCTCACTGTTGAATGGTACAAGATCTTGTCCTTTATTATTTTCCTAAAGAAAACAATGACAGTCATTGAAAGTTTACTGCTGTACCCCAAAAAGATAATCTTTGAGTATTTTACCCCAATAGCTCTGAATGTAACCTTATTTGAAAATAGGGATTTTGCAGATGGAAGCAAATTGAGACACTACTGAATTAGAACTTTAAACTGATTAGGATAATAGCTTAGAGATGGTTGTTTTATTTATTCATTTACTTTGAGTTTTGGGGTCACACCAAGCTGTGCTTGGGGTTTACTCTTGACTATGCTCAGAGATCACGTCTGGTCATGCCCAGGGGGACCAAATGGGCTGCCAGAGATGAAACTCAGCTCAGCAGATGCAAGGCAAATGCCTTACTTTCTTTTTTTAAATTTTATATATTTTATTTTGATAAAAGTAGTTCACAATAGTTCATTACAGATAATATTCAAACACCAATCCCACCAGTGTATGAAGGTTGTTGTATTTCATTCTGGAGCCATCTAAGCCCAAATATAAGAGAATACAAGCAAGTATGTTAAAATCAAACAAATATGTGCTACTTTTGGCAAATAAGTGGGTTAGAGTATAAGAGGTCCAGGAAGTTCAGCTTCGCTCTCTTCAGGGAGCTTACATGGTGCCGGGGGCAATTTGTGGGTGTGACTACCAAGCTTCTGGAAAACTGGGGAGCTGGGGGGAGGAGGCCCAGTCCCGATCTGAGCAGGCTTGGAGATTTCAGTCACGGTTCCCGCATACCTGGGTTCCTCTGATAGTTCTTTCATGGGTGAGGCTTGTCCAAACATGTGTAGAGTGGCCTTGAGCATGGCGGCAGTTGGGTTCTGGAGGTTTTTTGCTTCCAGGGTTCTACTGAGGGCGGGGAGGGAAACTCAACACCCCCATCCCCCCAGAAGAAGACAGCCTGGCGCAGGGTCAGGACATTCTGCAATGCTCTCTTCCAGGAGCTTTAGTTTATAGTCTCTGGATCTTGGCCATTGAGGAGATTACATGGGCATATGCTTTACTCGCTGCACTATTGCTCCAGTCCCTTAATGGAATTTTTTAAGACCAATATCAGAATTCCTGTTCTTCTGATCCTTTTGTTATAATCAAAAACCTCTGTTCTTTTACCCTAAACAGCAAATAAATATTATTAGAGATCTAGAGCCTTTTATATTCATGATCATGCTAGCAAGTCTAATCATATAGTTCATGGTTTTAAAATAATAGTTACAAATACATAGATTAAGTGAAACTAAAAATAATCACAGAACAGATTGTCAATCACAAGTGTCTTAGTATTTTGAGGGGTTCACATATCTCAAACCCAGCTACAATTATTGAAATAGCACTGTTGTAGCATTGTTGTCCTGTTGTTCATGGATTTGCTCGAGCGGACACCAGTAACGTCTCCACTGTGAGACTTTTTGTTATTGCTTATGGCATATCGAATACGCCACGAATAGCTTGCCAGGCTCTGCCATGCAGGCAGAATATTCTCGGTAGCTTGCTAGGTTCTCCAAGAGAGACGGAATAAAACAAAAAATTGAAATAATAACAATTTTCAAAAGATTTGTTTGTCTTCAAATAAAATGGCTTCTTTAAAACACATCTAAAATATTGCTCTGTGCTTAGATATAGACAAGCGCAGAAAAGTTCGCTGAATATTCAGCAAATATTTACCTGCAAGGTATCCTAAACCACACATTTGCAAATATTGTGGGTACTGGTGCTGGAGATAGAAAACTAAAGTCCATGCCCTTGAAGAGTTTATATACTAGGAATAGATGCAAACAAGAATGCTTTTTTTTAAAAAATTATTCATTGGCCTTTGAGGTCACATTCAGTGATGCTGAGAGGTTACTCTTTGCAGTACACTCAGGAATTACTCCTGGTGGTGCTCAGGGCACCATATGGGATGCGGATGCTGGGGATCAAACCCAGGTTGGCCAGGTACAAGGCAAATTCCCTACCCACTGAACTATAAGTTTGGCCCCAAAAATGTTTTATAAAACGTTTATCATAATGTCAAATAATGCTAAGTGTCATGAATAAATGTAATTTAACATAGAATGATAAAATTGTGAAGCTTACTCTTTGAAACAGTGTGGTTTCTGAGGATATAGGACCTAGTGAATTTGAACAAAGAGCTATGAAGACTTTGAGGAAGACAGAGGAAACCAAAAGAGAAAAGACTTCTGTGATAGGACTAAGATAGGAATAAGAAATTGGTTTTTAGCACTGAAGAGAGAGAACAGAGGTAAAGCAACGGCCGTGCATATGGCTATGATGGCTGCCACCCTGGTTCAAATTCCTGGCATCATATTTTGTTACCTGAGCATTATTAGGGGTCACTCCTAGGCACAGACCTAGGAATAAGCCCTGAGCAACTCTGAGTGTGGTCCCAACCACCCCTAAAGCAGTGGTTCTTAGAGTTTGAGGGGGACTAGTGAAGGCAGAGAATAGACATAAAGGAAACCAGAGCATTGCATACAACATAAGCTGAGGACAGATATCCCAATTTGTTTGGATACTGCAATCAAGAAGGACAGAAAAAGATAGTGGTGCAAAATCATCATTGAACTTACTTTATTGGCTATGCCAGTAGCTTGCAATATGACTCGTGGAAACATCATTCCTGTGATAAAATTTGTTATGTATCTATTATGGTCAAAAGATTTTGATGAGCTCCTAGAATCAAAGATAGAATGTGAAATATAAATGATTATTTCACAAAGAACCTGGAGGGGGACGTTTTCCAAGACAGCACAATGCCTGCTTGGGAAGATTAAGTATTAGCTACTATACACTCAGAAAGCAATACAAGAACTAAAAGGAAAGTTTCTGGGTGCGCAGAATTAGACTAAGGGCATAGCTAATGGCTCGAAAGAACATTTGGATTGGACCTTGAAAGATGAATAAGAGTTTGATGTTGGGGTTGATGAAGTGGCTATTTTAAGAGGTTAGTAACAGAGGCCAGTTCCTTCACTCACTCCTTAGGAGAACTTACTCACCCCCTATCAAGGAACTCTGCCTCTGGCGGCCAGGTTTATCTGTCAGGATAGCTCTGATTCAACAGTAAAGCATGCAGGCTAGTTAGCAAATCTGACAACATTATGACTCTGAGATACATTATCTCAAATTTTCCTTAATGTACTCAAAATGTTCTAATCTTAGAAAGAATCTAACCACTCTGCTTTGTGTCACCCAATCTCTCTTGTGTTGAGTAAATTTGCCTAGTATTTCTCCTCTGGTGACTTCAACACTGCATAAAATACTATAAGCAATGCCCCTTCATGAGACCAACCATATTCCAGAACATTTATGGGTCTTATTTGACCTCTTCTATTAAATAACCTGCTTTGGATATAAACTCACTCTTCCCGCTAAATTCCTCCAATAGCCATGCTTACTTAAGTAATAAGAGAACTAGAAAAACTTACTATTTAAGTGAGGGAAGCAAGATTTTCTCTGATATTGAGTTTCATGCATGAATGTCTGTCAGATTTCACACCCAGAAACTGCCCCCAGAGCTGTGTAATCCTATCAATGGCCAACATCCAGAGATTATAAAACCAAGTTCCCGGAAGAAAGCAACTCAGAGAGTCTCTTGCCCCTACGCCTGGCTGTCTTCACCAGGGCCCCTTGGAGCCGGTGGGTTGAGTTTCCCTCCCCGCTCTGAGCAGAGTCCCCACAGCTGAGGACCTCTGGAGCCCAGCCACAGCCATGCTCAAGGCCTCTTTTCACATGTTTGGACAAGCCTCAAGCATGAAGGAACCAGCAGAGGAACCCAGGTGTGTGGGACCCAGGACTGAGATCTCCAAACCTGCTCGGATTGGGACTGGGCTCTTCCGCCCAGATCCCCCATTTTCCAGTAGCTACGTGGTCACACTCAGAAACTGCCCCCGGCACCACCGTGTAATCCCATCAACAGCCAACTTCCAAAGACTATAAAACCAAGCTCCCAGACATCTTATAGTCTAGTTCTCTCTCTCTCAGAGAACCTGGCAAGCTACCAAGAGTTTCCTGCCCACATGAGAGAGCCTGGCAAACTCCCCGTGTTGTATTCATATGCCGAAACCAGTAACAATAAAGGGTCTTCATTCCCCTGACCCTGAAAGAGCCTCCAATGCAGCACCATTGGGAAGGACAAGTAAAGAGAGGCTTGTAAAATCTCAGGGCTAGGACAAATGGAGACATTACTGAGACTGCTCAAGAATATTGATGATCAACGGGACGATGATGATGATGATGATGATGATGATGATGACACACAAATAAATATATATAGAAACACAGACATATATATACACATTCATATATACATAACATTCTAAATCAGTATTCTTCAGCCTTTTCGCCCTTGCAAACCAGCACCTACCCTGCTCAGGGGTCCAGGGACTGGCAGCTATAACCCATGTGGTAGACCAGTTGTATTGAGCCATTCTACACCTGAAGACCCACACAGACTCATAATCCAACGGTTGAAGATCACTGTCCTAACCAAAATTAGCTTTTCTATGTTAACGATCTTCCATCTATTTTTTCTTTTTCAGTTGACCAAAGAACATCAACATTCATCTCTCATCTTCAGAATCCCCACATACATTTACAACGACAACTGGGATGGATGTGAACTATTGAGGCCACAGGCACAAACAGCTCTAATGCATGAGTCTCCATGGGGGTTAACTTGACATTCCCCACTGCCCAAACTGTAAGGATTAAGATTTCCTTGTGTCAACCTCGCCCACTTAACAAAGTGAAAGAGTTCCAAAGGATGTTGTAGCCACAATGGCAAGGTCTCATGAGTAATGAGAGTTCAGAGAAATAAATAGAATAAATAGTGCTATGAAACTTTTGACCTCGACATTACTCAACTCCCTTGTGGTCAGAAACCAAGCAGTAATTCTCAGTGTTCTGAGTATCTAAATCAAAAATGTGGTTGAGAATCTGGCCACAAGTTGTGATAATCAGGAGTTCTGCCCATCACTGGTATATGCTGTCAGATACTTTTCTGGAAAAAAACTGTAGCAACATCAGGCATGAACAACAATAATATGAAAGAAAAGAGGATACACCTCACTAGAACAGAAAGATATTGACCAGGACTGAACATACTTGACTCAGAGACCAAAATGTCCCATCAAAGATCCATGAGGTCACTCTACAAAGAACACTTTGTATGCTGCCACATACTTTCAGATAATAAAACATTTTACTGAACTTAACTTTCCATCATCATAGTCCTATTGTTTTACACTTTGCAACATGTAATGTTGTAACCTTTCATTTTTTTAATTTGTAAAAAGAGCCTTAATATTAATTTCATATGTTCTCTGGATTTCAAATCTACATATTGCTTTTACACTTGACATTAGCTCTCCTTTCAAAAACTAAAAGCTGAAACCATAAAAAAGCAAGGAAGTGACAAATGTTTTGTTCAACCTCTCCAAATCTCAATGTTATGCCTCCCCCAAGCCACATGCACTGATTTCTTAGGTGAACTTTTGTCTAATTATTTGAGAGTTGTGACTGCCAGGGGTAAGAAAAATGGCATGAATTAAGAGGGCATGAAATGAGATTTGTAAGAATCCATAAATGAGTCTAATTTCCTAGTGCTTAAGCAAGAAAGGGAGAGAACTCCGACATGACCTATAGTCTTTAAAAAACTAGAATCTTGAAAAGCCATAGTTTTGCTCTTATTTTTAAAGATGTGTTTCCTTTTTACACAGTACTTCCCACCTTCAAAATGCAAAAGCTCATCTCCGTGTCCTCTGCTCTATTTTGTAAGATTAGTTGAGTATCTATTCTCTTTGTTGGGTCTCGAGATGAGGAGTAGTTTTGACATTTGTTGAATGAATTGGTTTTAATTTTTTTGAGTTTTGCATTCTAGTAGGAACAATACCATGATAAAAGGGACAAACAGGAACCCCTTGCACCTGACCACAGTACAAATAACTTGGTCTCAAACATGGCACTATCAGCCGACACTTTTTTCTCCCGCCCTCTGGGCCAGCAGCTGTGTGAGTCTCCGCTGACTGTTTTGCCTGCCTTGGCGCTGAGTGGGCTGATGTAAATAGGAAGTGATGAGGAAAATCAATTGGGGGCAAACACATTTTTTCGGGGCTGCAACAGGAAGAGATTAGGAAGCCCAGGAAGATACTTGATAGATATTCAACTCTGTAGAAAGGAGGAAGTAGCGTGTTGAAGCACTCAGCTAGTTATTTTTGAGTTGTTGAACGGAAATGGGATACAAGGGAGAAGGGGCGCACATAGGATGCATTTGGTTGCATAGCAACACACAGCATTGAAGCCACTGCACACAACTGACACCATCTGTTTGTAGGAAAGGCTGGATAAAAGAGGTTGTTTAAAACAAAGGAAAAGAATGAGGTTAATCAAATGAGTTTGCGAAGAGTCTGGTGAAGGAGGTGGTGGTTTGAACTACAACTGGTTGGACTCAGGGCTTACTCCAGGCTCTGGGCTCAGGGATCATTCCAAGAAGTGCTCATGGGGACCATATGTGCTGGCCAAAGAAACCTGAGTTGGCTGTGTGTAAGGCAAACACCTTACCTCCACTTTATCTCTCTGGTCCTGTAAAAAATTGTAGAAACATGGAAACAATTTCACTGTTATACAAGTTCATTTGAAGAGGTAATTTCATACGTGGAATGGCATACTTTTCACCTCCAACAAGCTTGTATACCACTATATTCCTTGATGTGGCTCAAACACCAGCCTTAAAACTTTCCAGAAAGATCCGGAGAGCAAAGTATGGTGCAGAAGAGAGTGTTTATGAACTTTGGGAGAATCAGTTCAGTCCTACAAGTCAGTGTCCAATTTTAAATTGATCCATGGAAACTTTCATAGTTAAATGCACACTGATGGGACAAAAATGAGTCTAGGAGTGACAAGAACTGGGGCTTCAGTTCAGCTTGCCTGAGAGAAGTGTCCAATCAGAACAGGCCAGGAGACAATGCCGAGGAGGCAGAGAACAGACCACCTGAGCCCCAAAGTACAAGCAGGCACAGTAACTGCCTACAAATTCACAAAGTCTGAAAGAAGCAGAGATCCCAGCTTCTGGCGGCACCACCTTGGTCCCTCCAAGGTCCCTCATGTGGACAGGACAAACAGAGTCTGTGGACTGGGCAGCACTGGACAGGGTTTCCTAGCAAAACCCTCTGCTCCACAAGCTCCAAAAACCCTGAGTTCCTTGGGACTAAAACTTAAGAGACTTTCTCTAAATGCGTTTTCTTAAAATGGTGCTCAATTCCTTTAAAAATCAGTTGGGGGAGGGGAGGTAGGAGAGACCGTGCAGCAGGGAAGGGGTTTGTCTGGCACGTGGCCAAGCTGGCTCCATTTCCAGCACCACATATGCTCCCCCAAGCACTGCGGGATTGATCATCGCGCACAGCCAGGAGTAAGCCCCGAGCACAGCCAGGTACTCTCCCCACCACCCAACCACCCCCCAAAAAAAGATAAACCAGGAGCGTAGCGTGAAAAATGAGTCTGGAGAGTGAGACCACTCAGCCCCATCAAAGATAAACATCCTCTCTCCTGCCCAGTGAACTCCGCAGAGGACTTCCTGGGGAACAGCCCCTATCACAGTGCCCTGACAGCAGAGGCAGGGGCCCTCCAGACCGGCACTGCGCTAAGACACAAACTGAGCAAGCAGGGAAATGTGCAAAGGAGTAAGTGCTTCCCTTTGAGACAGGAAGTGCTCTCCAGAAATAATGTGAAATGATGTCCAATTTCCTGCTGCCAGCAACTATCAGGCTTCGGCCGATTCTGCGTCTGTAGGAATGTTCTATCCCACTTCCTTCCTTCAGGGTAGAGACCCCTAGTAGGCCCCAGAGTTGGCCCTTTGTCCACTTCAGGGAACTACCCAGCAGCTCTCGTGCAGAACCCATGCCTCCATCTCTGCTTGTCCCCTGGGCACAGCCTCACTTCTGTCCCAGCGAGACCACAGCTGAGGTCAAGACTCTCTGTTCACCCATCCATGACACCATAAGGGAAATCATGGTCCTTTTGTTAAAAAGTAAAATTAAATTTAAAAACAGTATCTACTTCACTTTTGTGGCACCCCAGGGGAACCCGACTTCATAGGCTGATATTCCTAGGATATAATGTCAGGGGCAAAGATCTTGGGGAGAATGAAAAACAAAGAATTTTAAAAAAAAACCAGAAAGGCCAATAGTGACATAGGAAAGGAGATATGAGAAACAGGAATAGATATCAGTCTGTTTCCCACTTTTGTCTTTGCGTTGGTAATGGTTTTGTTGTTTATATATCATGTTGGTATTACAGATTAATTGGATGGCTGAGAGTTGGGCTCTGGCATCAGAATTCTGGGTTCAATTCTATACTCCCCTCTCCAACAGTCTCATGGCCTTTGAGTCTTCACATCTATAAAATGCTGGGGATGCAGAAAGACAATTCACACAAAGCATGTGCACAGTAATTCCATACATTGTAAGTACTTATTAAATATTAGCGGCGAGCAATTGGGCAAAATAATATGGCAGATCAATTTCAGAGCTTGAAAGATTTTAATACATGTAACTAAAACTAAGGAGATGCATAATATGTGTCAGTCTCAGAGAAGAAAAATGTGGAAAACAATTTGCATATGGAATACACCACGGGTAGCTTGCCAGGCTCTGCCATGCGGGTGAGATACTCTCGGTAGCTTACCGGTGTCTCTGAGAGGGGCAGAGGAATCAAAACTGGGTCGGCAGCATGCAAGGCAAACGCCCTACCCGCTGTGCTATCACTCTGCCCTGATCTCTTTTATATAGCACCTAAAGATACACAGCAAGGTAACAACAAAGGACCAAGGCAACACAATGGGAAAAATAATCCACACAACTGAGCATCACTGGAACCCAAAAACAAACAAACAAAAAAAATAATTTAGAGAACTTGTACCACATGGCCAACCCAGTTATTTCAGAGATTATATAAGAATAGATATATGTAATGTATGGGCTGGAGCCATAGCACAGCGGGAAGGGTGTTTGCCTTGCATGTGGGCAGACCTGGGTTTTATTCCTCCGCCCCTCTCAGAGAGCCCGGCAAGCTACCAAGAGTATCTCACCTGCACAGCAGAGCCTGTCAGCTACCCATGGCGTATTCAATATGCCAAAAACAGTAACAACAAGTCTCACAATAGAGATGTTACTGGTGCCCACTCAAGCAAATCGGTGAGCAATGGGATGACAGTGATGCAGTGATTTAATATATATTTATTATATTATATTACATTATAATATATTAGTGTATATTTAATATATAAATCTTTAATATAAGATTTAATTTAATAAGATTTAATAAAGAAATATTGGTTTAGTCCACTCAGCAATCATGTATATTCTGAGGAGAGAAGAGGCAGGAGGATTGGGCATACCTTGCAGTGCTCAGGGCTTACTCTTGGCTCTGCACACAAATCTCTGGCTTTGTGCTCAGGGATTCCTCCTGACTCTGCACTCATGGATCACTCCTGGCTCTGTGCTCAGAGATGACTCCTGGCTATGTGTTCAGGGATCACTCCTGGCTCTGTGCTCAGAGATCACTCCTGGCTATGTGCTCAGGGATCACTCCTGGCTCTGTGCTCAGTGATCACTGCTGGCAGGGCTTGGAAAGGTCTGAGCCTGAGTCCAGATCCTCAGCCAGATGTGGGTTGAGTCTCATGGACCTTTCAGGCGGTAGGACCTGGGGCAGGGGATCTAAAGCTTTAGCACCTACATTTGCTCCTTTGTAATGAGAACAACTGTGTGGGGAACCCAGAGTCTCACGGTTCCGTGGCTGGCACAAGAAGATGCCCAATGAACAGTGGCAGTTGCCAACATCCTCTGGCCGTGTCCTCTGTCAGCCTCACAATCACAGGCTCATCCATCCACTTCGCGAATGCACCATGCCCCTGGTCCGTGGTTCTTTCCCAGAGACCCTAAGACACCCTAAAGTCCTCCCGGCACTCTGCAACACCATTCCTGTCTCCAGTACTCTTTAAAGGCTCACTCAATCGACGCGCGCATTTGCTTTAACTTTCTAACGAGCGGCAGTCGGGTTTATTAGGGGACTTGTGCTCCTCCCCCCGGGGGGCGGGCAGTCCACGCTCCCTTCCAGGGGAAGCAGAGCAAGAAGGACCTCACATTTTAGAAAACGAAGGGAACCCCCCCCCCCCCCAATGCCCAGCTTCTCTTTAGCCCCTGCATCCTGCGTGCGCGTGCAAATCTGGTCCCCTGCTCTCGAATCCTTGCTCCGAGGTCCCAGCTGAACCCGGGCTGGCCCGGGCGCGGGAGTTTCCCAGGAGCTGCTGCCACGAGGACCCAATTCAACCGGCCTTCACGCCCGCGGATTGTGCGCCTGCGAGAACCCATCATTACCGCCTGGAGTGTTAATGGACCGTTTAGAAAAGAAGACACCGTCTTCCTCTAATGATCACCTTTCTGCCTGTGGTCAGATTAAAATCCCCGGGGAAAATAGAGTCGTTCAGAAGATGAGGCCCAAATCGCTCCCCTTGTTGCCAGCATTCGATGCCACTTTATTTCCTGGCCCTAATTCCGCCCGAAATGAGCACGAGGCCAAGCAGTCATTTCCGGAGGCGCCAGGTCTGTAATTGTTGAGGAAATAATTGCCTGGGATCTGTCGCAGCTAATTTATTGCCGTGCACGGGGTGCTGGACTGAACGGCAACAAACTGACACCGCAGGGTTCGGGGAGCACCCTGGGTGCCCCACCCCACAGCACCCCCGCCTCCTGGGTGTGGGGATGGGGTTTCAGTAAAGGATCCCGTGGTTTAGAGATGGGGGTTCCTGACGACCATTGTTCCAGGTGAGCACAGGGAAGACTCTCGGAAACTTGCTGTGAGCCCGCAGCGAGCAGGCGGGAGGCGAGTGGCGATGCCCAGAGCACTGCAGGCCGGAAGAAGCCAGACACGGCCACAGAGCAGGCTGCACGGCGGCCGGCCGCGGGCCCCACATCCGGTGCTCAGGCTTCTCCCAGGGAGGCACAGGGCAGAGGGAGGGAGAGACAGTCCTCAGTGTTCAGTCCTTTCCTTTCCTCCTCCCCTCCTTCCTTCTTTCCCTCCTTCCCTCTGTCCTTCCCTCACTCCTTTAGTCCCTTTTCCCTTCTTTCCTTTTTCCTTTCTTTCTTCCTTCCCTCTTCTATCCCTCCTTCCCTCTCTCTGTCCTTCCCTTCTTCCCTCCCTCCTCCCTTCCTTCCTACCCTCTCTCCTTCCTTCCTTTTCCCTTCCTTTATTCTTCCTTCCCTCCTTCCTTCCCTCTTATTTTCCTCCTTCCCTTTCTCCTTCCATCCCTCCTTCTTTCCCTCCCTCCCTCCTTCCTTCCCAGCCTCCTTCCTTCCTTTCCTCTCTCTCCTTTCCTTCTTTCTTCCCCTTCCCCTCCCTTGTCCTTCCCCCTTTCTTCCTTCCCTCCTTATTTAATTAGACCTTTGTCTAACCCTCACTACATAAAGCATTTCCCTCAATCAGCAATGTAATCAAACAACCCAGAATGTTCAATACCTGTAATCACTGTCATCACTAGAAATCACTTTTTACATACTACAGTATCTCAGAGTAGCACATGTGTTCATCACTGGTTCAAAGCAAAACTCATTGCTCATTTTGGGGTGTGTGTGTGTGTGTGTGTGTGTGTGTGTGTGTGTGTGTGTGTGTGTGTGTGTGTGTGTGTGTGGTGTTAATGTCACTTTATTTATCTCACAGCAGAACCAACATTACTGCTTCCTTCTTGTGGTCCTGCTGCTTCGTACCCATCCCCAGAGTGCAAGGACCCTACCCCCATGAACCCCCAGGTCTCCACACTAGACTCTTTTTTTTTAATTCAATTTTTTTTATTAGTGAATCACCATGAGTTACAGTTACAAACTTATGAACTTTCATGTTTGCATTTTGTTTATATCCCTCCACCAGTGCCCAGTCCCCTCCACCAATGTTCCCAGTATCCCTCCCACCCTCCCACCCCATCCCCTCCACCCCACCCCACCTCTGTGGCAGAGCATTCCCCCTTGTTCTCTCTCTCTCTTTTTGGGTGTTGTGGTTTGCAACAGAGGCACTACGTGGCCATCGTCCACACCAGACTCTTAGCACCCTCTAATCTCAGGTCTCTGCAGTACAGCCTGACAGGCCTCCCTCTCCATGCACTTCCCACCAGCTTCTTCGCACTTTTATTTTTTATCCTCTCGGAGAGCCCAGCAAGCTACCAAGAGTATCCCGCCTGCATGGCAGAGCCTGGTAAGCTACCTGTTGCGTATTCGATATGCCAAAAAGAGTAAGGATAGGTCTCATTCCCATGACCCTGTAAGAGCCTCCAATTGTTGGGAAAGAAGAGTAAGGAGAGGCTGCAAAAATCTCAGGGCTGAGTGCAATAGAGACATTACTGGTACCTGCTCGAGTAAATCGATGAACAATGGGATAATAGTGATACAGTGATACAGTGAATTTTTTATGCCACCAGAAGGAAAAGGGGACTGTGGTATAAGCGTAGATTATCTGCAAACTCCATGTTTCTCTCTGTCCTCTTAACCAGCTCTTGGAGTCCCAGCTGGGACCCAGCAAGAAGCAAATGCAGGATGACTCTGCCCTCATGGGATTCGGGCACCCAAAAGACAACTGCCAAGGCTTCCAGTGACTCACCCACTGCTTCCCGAAGAACCCCCTGGTATCTTGGAGCACCCCCCAATGGTGCCTGAGCCTCTGGTCGATAAACCAGGAGCGTTCCAAGGACAGCTGAGCATCTTGCACAGAGCTTAGAAATCCCTGCCCTTGGCCCCTCCCAGACCTACCAAATCAGAAATAAATAGATAGGCCCTGCAGCCCACACTTGCACCATTCTGTTGGCGGGGGGCGTCGTGGGGCCACTTCTGCAAGAGAAACTCCAAGTAACACCATGGCAAGCTCTGGGCCCTGCAGGTACCAAGTAGAGGCCCGACCCTTGTGGACTGGCCCTAGGCAGGAAAATCAGGGTACAAAGGGTGCACTTAGAAAATGAGCTTTGCATGGGGCTGGAGTGATAGCACAGAGAGTAGGGTGTTTGCCTTGCACACGGCCAACCCAGGTTTGATTTCCAGCATCCCATATGGTCCCCTGAGCACTGCCAGGAGTAATTCCTGAGTGCAGAGCCAGGAGTAACCCCCGTGCATCGCCCAGTGTGACCCAAAAAGAAAGAAAATGAGCTTTTCAAGGACGGCCCTGTGAGCTGGGATTATGCTAAACTCTCCTGGCCCTGGGACTTTATGCCAGCACCCTGCCAACGTGTCCTTTGCTAAGTCTCTCATTATCTCAACCCCTTGCACCTTCATTTCCAAAATATTCAAGGGTCACATATGGGTGGGGTCCACCAGCCCAATGCCACTGCCCTGGGTGACTGGTGTGACCCTGAGAGACTCAGGCACCACCGGTGGCACAGCCACTGCCGAATGCTGGCCCCTCCCCCTGGGGGCTGGGTCCTCGGTCTCCTACCTGTGCTGCCAACTCTGAGATCAGAGCTCACCCCAGTTTTTCCACCTGTCCCCTTTAGTCCCTAGAGAGTGACTTTCCCAGAGTCATGGGTAGTGAGTGGTTAGTTACTTTCAGCTGACTTTCAGATAACTTTCAGTTATCCCTCAGCCCCCACCCCCACCACCCCAAGCCCCCTAAAGGGCCCCCACATCTCAAAGACCAACCCCTCCTCTAACTTTAGCTGACAGATAAAACCACCTCATCAACAACAACACAGGAGATCTCAGGGCAAGTACCTCAGCATCTACAGCAAGTCTTAGGGACCAAACATGTGCACAGTCCAATGAGCTCCATTTTATTTATGGGGCAAAAATTACCTTCAAGCATCATTTCAGTTCAGTCACCCCGAGTTCTCCCTCTGACTGCTGGGATGGAGGCCAAGTTCCCCGTGTGTGTGTGTGTGTGTGTGTGTGTGTGTGTCTGTGTCTGTGTGTGTGTCTGTGTCTGTGTGTGTGCGCGTGCACGCGTGCCCAGCCCAACTCAGCAGCCGTGGATGAGGAAGAAGTGTGAAAACAATGAAGGCAGTGCCTGTCCTCCTTGTTTTCTGCCTAATTTTTTTGTATGGGTTTGGTTTTTTGGTTTTGAGGGAAGGGTTGATTCTTTTGCTTGTTTAATTTTGGTTTGGGGGCCACATCCAGTGGTGCTCGGGGCTTATTCCTGGCTCTGTGCTCAGGGATCACTCCTGATGGTGGTCAAGGAACCATATGCATAGTTAGTGTCAGGGATGGACCTAGGTCAGCCACGTTCAAGGTGAGCACCCTATGCACTGCACTACCTCTCCAGCTCCTTTCTGGCTAACTTGCAAGTCAGCTTAATCATTATGATCATATGCGTATTAACTATCACCATGAGAAACATTAGGGCAAAGAATGACTGCTGTCTGGGCAGAGGAATAAAGAGATGGAAGCAGTGTTAACTGACACTGACGCAGACCTGGGGTCATACCACGAATTCAGATACCTGTGCAGGCTCCAGTTAAGTTACCTGCATGCTGGTGTCTCAACGTGCCCACCTGCAAAAGAGTGATGCTAAAATAACTATCTCAAATTCTTCTCTCAACTCCATCACTATGAGGACTCAGAGGAGAAGTCTCCAGATTTTTAATTATGGTGCATCAATAAAGATCATTTTGTAGACTGCCAGTGTTAAGTAGAGTTGAGAAATTCACCAAGTGAAGTTATTTGATTGTTAAACATTCTGACACATACATACAAGCAGTGAGCATTATTGTATATATGTATCAGGATGTTTAACAATCAAATATCTTCTAGCTAGTTTCAAATAATGATGCATCAAATTGTTCTAAACTAAGAAACTAGCCTGACATGCTTAACCCAAGTAAAGTAGGGGGTGAGGAGAAAACAGACACCAGGATAGGAATTAATGTGACTTGAAATTGCCTATTTTTAATGTGAATTGTCCTCATATATTTTAAAATCAAACCCATCAAATTTCATGAATACGAACGAACAGACCCATTCAGTTTAGTTCTTCCTCCTTACTGAGTATGTATTATGCATCAGATACCACTAAAAAGTAGTTCTAAGGCCAGGGAGAGGACTCAGCAGTGTTTGATCCCCAGCATAACACAGACCCTGAGCCCTGGAGGCCCCACATACTATGAGTTGTAGCCCTGAGCACCCCTGGGTGGCTCAGTAATCCCCAGCACCACATGACCCAAGCAACGCCACACCCTTCGCTGAGCCCAGTTGACTGTCACTGGGAGTGACTGCTGGGCCTCTGTGCACTGCTTAAAAGACTCTGACCCTGTCCCTGTGAAAAAGTAAATTCCCTAGCATCAAAAATCTTACACAGTACCATAAAGATATAACAGAAGGCAAACACTTGCCTTTTATGAGGTTGATCCTGGTTTGATCCCCGGCACAGCCAAGATTAAGTCCTAAGCACTGCCACATATGTATGACTCAAGCCCTGGTGTGTGATCCCAATTTTATTTATTTTTTAATAAAAAGGCTGGAGCAAAAGTACAGTAGGTAAGGTGCTTGCTTGCATTCAGCCAACCTGAGTTTGGGACCCCCTTTGGTCCCCTGAGCACCACCAGGAGTGATGATCCCTAAGTATAGAACGCTGAGTACTACCATATGAGTCCTCCAAAGAAACAAACAAATAAAGGAAGTAAACATGCAAGCACAGCAAGGAAAACATCGCCAAGCTGAGCCAGCACCAGGCTGGAGGGTACAAACAGGTCAATCTGGGGTGTGGTCCTGAAGATTACTGCAGCTGAAGTGAATGAATCCCACAGCCAGGGGTGTCTGCAATCCCTGGGCATCACTGTCAATATCTAAATTTGAATTTCAAAAATACTTTCAATCAATTATTTAAGCCTTCACCCTAATTTTCTAGGAACAGAAGAGTAATTCAGAAGCAAAGAAAAGAAAGTAAACAATAAAGAGGATTAAAATAAATAAAATAAACCAAAAAAATAGGAAACAGTCAATAAAAACAAAAGTTGGTTCTTTGTAAAAGTCGATAAAATTGACAATCATTAAGCTAAACTAACCAAACTCACTTAAGTGATATGAGTTATGTAAAACAGACATTCGTCTCTGAGTTTTATATTCTAAGAGACAATGGAAGCATTTTTAGAGCACAAAAAAAAAAAGACACCCTAAAGCTCAAGGTTCATGAGGGCCCTTGACAATAAGAATGGTATTGTTGGGTCCAGAGAGATAGTATAGGAGTACAACGCTTGCATGAGTGTAGCTGACCCCAGTTTAATTCCCAGCACACGTATGATCTATCCCCTGAGCACCTCCAGGAATGATCTCTGAGAATAAAGCCTACAGTAAGCCTGAACACTGCCAAATATGACCCAAAAACTGAAAGAAACGATAAAGAATGACATTTTTACAAATCTTTCGTGTCCTATGAGTAGAATAAAGTCACTTGCAAAACTACGCAAACAACTAAGGTTCATTTTATGAGCCCAAGTTTAACTTCTGTTCTTACATATCTGTATTCAGCAGTACAAAATGAGACCTTAGGCACTCAGGACTGGATGGATGGATGCATGGATGGGGAGATTAGATACATCATAAAACTAATGATGTGTATGGTGATTGCTTTGGACAAAATTTCTCTCATTATTTTACCTTTGTATTTCTCAGCACATACTGTGAAACATTCAGAAGATTTGTTCAACTTTTCCTTCCTTCCCCAATTTGTAAGACATGACTACAGCTGATCCTTGAGTATTTTAGGAAGATCATAGCTTGTTGTATTAAACTTAAGTGTGATAAGAATCTTGCTTCTTTCCTCCTTTGGGCTCAAATTCTGGGTTAAGGGAGAAATCAATCACCTATCATCTGGCCTCCCTGTTCTCTGCCTCATGCTTCCACAGTTTACATTAGATGACCTTCTCTGGTGGACAAAAATGAATGGAAGCAACAATGGAGGGGATGAAGGGAAGGCATTGTAAGGAACAGTGGTCTATACGTGCACACACAAAGTACTAAAACAGAATACTCCAGAAGGGCTTCAGAATGAAGAAACAATGTTCAATTGAACAGGGCCACAGAGAGAGCTCCTGTGGACAGGAATTATCTATTCCTTAACAGAAATAACTACTACTACACAGTTGTCCAATGTAGTATTTCATTTCTATACTATTTGTTATATTATCTAAAGATGGTTTTAAATCCTCTCTCATGTGTGTGATTAAACTTTAGAGCTCAAACGAATAATAACAAACTAAAGTGTAACCCAAAATGCAGAAGGCATTTGGCTTTAAGACAACTTGAAGGTTCTTTCTGAATTCGATATTGCAATGAAGCAAAATTGAAAGTGACACAGATAGTAGCTCTCCATTGAACAAAGAGTTTTTACAAATTAATAAACTAAAGATAAATATCCTGGAATAAAAATGAGTAAAGGTGATAACATAGGCAAATACCAGACACAAGAAGGTAAAAATAAATAGCCCAAGGCTTTTTGGTTTTGTTTTTGTTCTACACAGAGAATCCAAATGCAGATCAGGGGCATGCAAAGTAAGTGCCTTGCCCACAGGACTATTGCTCCAACCCCCAACGGCCAGTCCTAACCCAGGCTCTAAGGAAACAGTCTGGAGCAGAACTCAAGGATGATGCTTCTGGGACAAAGCCAACTCTAGGGCCAGGTGCTAAGGAAGACACTGCCCACACAGATTGGGTACACACTGAACAGTGCCGAGAAGAATCTGTGGTTTGGATGGAAATGGAGAGTAGACTTCCTGATTCCACCGGATCCCATTCACTGCCTCTTCCAGCAGCTTCTACCGAATCTGATCTCCCGCCAGTCCATGCTTCAGTGAGGGGGAAGCTGGATGTTGGCAAGACCTCAAGCCCAGAGTCAGAACCAAGAGGCTGCATGGTTTCGGATGCAAGTGGTCATGGAAAAAAATTCAGGTGACCCTCAAGAAATGGTGCAGTTGCAGCTTATTCTTTGTGTCTCTTCAAAGTGACCATTTATCTGGGTCCTCACATTTTCCTGTTCATTTTCATGAATATCAATTTTTAAACAAAGATCCTAAACAGTTTAAGAATTAGATACGATAAGAATTAGATACGGTGAATATTAAGAAATCTTTTCAAGCAATTTTAAATATTTTCAAGGGAGATTAAAGGCACAGGTGTTGTTACAAAACATTTTCATCTGTTTGGGGGGTTGGGGGTTGTTTTGGAGTCACAGCTGGCA
The DNA here is from genome assembly GCF_027595985.1 of Sorex araneus. Taxonomy (NCBI): domain Eukaryota; kingdom Metazoa; phylum Chordata; class Mammalia; order Eulipotyphla; family Soricidae; genus Sorex; species Sorex araneus. Next base: position 33,328,736 of record NC_073308.1, read on the forward strand.
GGCTCAGAGGCTGCTACTGGCTCTGTACTCAGGGAACACTCCAGGAGATGCCTGGGGAACCACAGTTGGTGCTGGGCATTACACCACTACATGCACGGCACATTACTTACCCCCTAGACTGTCTTAAAAAAAAATTAAGGTGAGCAGAGACAGATCTTAGAGAGCTACTGCTGCTGAGGACATGAATCGGCAGAGAGAGAAAATGTGGCTGTGTGCAAGATGGAAGAAGTCAGGTGGAGTTGTGCCTTGATGGAACGGGGCGGGGCGGGGCGGGGGGGGGGTAAGGATAAGGGGGGCACACTCCTGAGAGGACTAACCCTGTAGAGAGGGGACCTCAATTCTAGAACATGCAGGAGCCAGGCAAGTGGGGGCAGCTGCTGCTGCTTGTGGGGAAAAGTGGAGGGAGTCTGAGGCGCAGAGCTTGCTTATCTGGGTTCAGGCTTCCAGGAAACAGGAGAAGCACCGGCAAAGAGAGAAGACCAGAAGGTGTGAGACGTACAGGACGAGAGTGGAGACCTGAGGAGTTGGGTCAAGAAAGAGAGGCAAGTGAGAGCACCAAGTGACAACGTGGGCTTCAGAGTCACAGAGCCAAAGGGAAGCCTCCAGCAGAGTTAAGTATGAAGGGCAGAACATGTATTTTGCATTTATTTTATATTCTACAGAAATAAGATGAAACGAATGAGGAAGTGTTAGATGAGGAAACAGTAATATTTTAATGTTATTTTAATATTTTAATCATGTCTCCCCAGACATATTTTATGGGTAAATTTTAGCACCACAGACTTAAGGATAATGTCTATGAAACTATGACTTTAAGAAAAATGCTCACTAAAATATTTGCCATGGGGCTGGAGAGATGGCTCGAAGGACCAGGGTACATGCTTTATATGTGGGAAGCCCAGAATCGGTCCCTGACACCACACAAAGCCTCAGAACCACTGCCAGCAACACCCAAGCACCAAGGCAGGAGTAGTCTCCAAGCATCACCAGATGTGGCCTAACCCAAAGCAAAAGACAAACAAAATATTTTGCAATGGGCCCCAAGAAAGAGTACAGAGGGCAGGGCCAATCTGGGTTAAACCCCCAGCTCCCATGTTGTTGCTCAATACCTGCCAAGAATGATCCCTGAGTGCAAAGCCAGGAGTAAGCCCTGAGCACAGCCAGGTGTGGCCCCCAATACAAAAATTATATCACTGTCACTGTCAACCCATTGCTCATCAATTTGCTCGAGCGGGCACCAGTAATGTCTCCATTGTGAGACTTGTTGTTATTGTTTTTGGCATATCGAATATGCCACAGGTAGCTTGCCAGGCTCTGCCGTGCGGGTGGGATACTCTCTGTAGCTTGCTGGGCTTTCCGAGAAGGGTGGAAGAATTGAATCCAGGTGGGCCACATGCAAGGCAAATGCCCTACCCGCTGTGATTCACCACAGACTGTCTTAATTTTCAGACACAAACAGAAAGGGGAACGGATTTTTATGTTTGCCTAAAATATAAATTCTAAAGCTCCTGGGACTGAAAATTACTTCCCTGAGTCTTATCCACTTTTGTTCAAATGGTTCATATGAACAGATGTAAATATCATTCAGCCTACGTTAGACCTAAGAACTTTTACAAAGACCAGAATCATTAACCAGGTATTAATGGTCATTTCAACTGTGTCCGATGTGACTTTCCTGTGGAGATATTCACCTATCTTGAATGCCAGCCTTAGACCATGGTGCCATGAAAGGAGTCCCACAGAACAGGAAGTCATGCTGTCATCACTGGCTGTGGGACCAGGAAGGCTCCGAGGAATCCAGAAGCTACGTTCATCTGCTCCTCCGTGGCATCTGCTCAGAAAGACACTACAGCAGAGTGGAGAGTATAGATCTGTAGACCACATTCATCCTTCTTCTAGAGGCACAGATTAGTACACGGCAAAGAAGAGACTTTAGAACTGCCTGTTCACGTCCTCATGCAAGAGTGTGAAACAAGTGATAAAGCCACTGGATGCCTTTGTAGGAGAAAATTCAACTGAACATTGAACTGAGTCAAGACAGGTATTGCAGCACACAATTCAAAACAACTTGGGGCTCCTTGCATAAGGTGATTGGTCGCTGACCCCTGCTGGAGCGAAGCTTTAGATAAGGGTGCTTGAAGAGATTCAGGCCACGCAGGGAGGGCTGCAGTGGGGATGGAAATGCAGATGCGGCTCCACTGAGGGCCCTACTCCCCCACTGCTATGCCTACGTGCAGGACTTAACAATTTCTGTCCAACTGGTTAGGTAGAACACCATTGCACTCGCGCACGCGCACACACACACACACACACACACACACAAGCAATTAATTAAAATATAGGGGGCTGGAGCGATAGCACAGCAGGTAGAGCATTTGCCTTGCATACTGCAGACCCGGGTTCGATTCTCAGCATCCCATATGGTCCCCTGAGCACCATCAGGAGTGATTCCTGAATGCAGAGCCAGGAGTAACTCCTGTGCATCGCCGGGTGTGACCCATAAAGCAAAACCTAAATAAATAAATAAATAAATAAATAAATAAATAAATAGAAATTGTGTCTGAAGAGAGATTACAGCAAGTAGGGTGTTTGCCGTGCGTGCAGCCGACCCTGATTTCATCCTCAGTACCACATACGGTCCCCTGAGTCAGCAAGGAGAGATCCCTGAGCACACAGTCAGGAGTAAACCCTGAACACTATCAGGTTATGGCCCCAAATTTTTTAAAAAATAGAAGCTGTTTTCTCTAACCAAAGGAAAGGCTTAAATGTGTGTAACTGATTCAAGGAAATTGCATAATTACCAATGATCACATTCTCGAAAGCAGATAACTTTTAACCTTGGTTGGTTGCAATGGCAAGGGAGAGAACATTCAGTTATGTAGTGGTAAAGTGACCATTAACAATAAACATCATGTGTCCCAAGGTTCTGAGCTCAAATAACCAGTTAACATTGTTCTGTAGGGAAAAGTGTTTTCTTTTTTAAAACGCACAGTTATAAAATACAGAAAGCAGTGATGCTACATCACAGAATACATGTTTAATCCAAAATAATTAACTTTTCTAAGTTACTAAAGAAAATAGAGAAGCAATACCTTTTTGGTCTTGGGTATAAAATTCTTTTTAAGCAGGAACAGAAAATACCAAACACAAGAAAATTCTTTTAAAAAACTAACATTTTGTGCCTAATGCATAAGGGGTATCTACTACAGAAGCATTCATCAAAGTAAAATGTCAGAATAGAAGCTAAATATCTATCGACAGATGAATGATGACAGCCATGGAAGGAGCTACCACATACTCATTAAAAGGAAGAGGTGAACTGAAGATCATGCCATAGAAAATGCTCAAAAGTATTATTAGGTTAAAAAAGAAGCTTCAGAGTTCCAGGGATGACTGAGAGGCAACTGACCATCTTGCAGGCATAAAGCATGCGTCCATGGATTAAACCCTGCAGCACCACCCCACATGCAGTGTGAGATACAGGAGCACTGATGCTTGGGATCTCCAGCCAGCAACTGCAGACTAGCCACTCAGAGTGTTTGACCATGGGTCATTGCCACAACAACAAAGGGCAAGGAAAAGAATGAATTTTTTAATTAATTAATTTAGTTTTACAAAGCTGTTCATGATTGGATATCAGCCATACAGTGTTCCAACACCCATCCTCCTCCAGTATACATTTCCCAGCACCAGTGTCCCAGGGTTCCCTCCCATCACCCCCCACCCATCACCTCCTGCCTGCCTCTCTGACAGGTGCTTTAAAGAATAAAAGTTTTTAATAAAATATTTTGGAAAACGTGTATAGTATAATTTATCATAAATAATATGTATGAAGTTGTAGGAATGAGTGATAAGATGCTACTTTGAAAATTGTCAGCATATATCTTTATTTCCTCTGAAGATGGTGCTCCCTCCTCGTCCTACTGTCCTCTGGCCCCAGAGAAAGGAGGCTGAATACTCCCTACAGAGCAAGTTATAAACTAGACATACAGGTAGAGTGAAAGAGAAACCTGCATCATTCAGAGGTAGAGCTGAGGCCAGAATTCACCGGATGATTGGGGCTATAGTGATAGTACAGTGGGCAGGGTGCTTGCTTCGCATGCAGCTGACCAATCCCCGGCACCCCATACGGTCCCCCAAGCCCAAAAGAAGTTATCCCTGAGTGCAGAGCTAGGGATAAGCCCTGAGCAATGGGGTCACAATGCCAATTATGGCCCCAAAACCCCCAAATTAAAAGAACTCACAGAATGATACACAGAAAATCACAAAAAGGGCTCTGAGAACACGAGCACTAAGGGGAGACAGCAGAACAGAAAGTCCAGACAGGGGGGGCCCAAGACTGTCAACATGTCACCTGGTGTGCAGAAGGTCCAGGCCTTTCCACCCACCAGGGAGGCCAGGGCAATTGAGATGTGGAAATGGCAGGAACGGGGGTCAAAATGCCGTGGAGCCACAAGGGACAAGTAAGCACCTCTGAACCGGAGTACTAGTGGGTCCAGGCTAACCAAGGAGGATGCTGACACTGCCAAACACCCATGAGAGGATGCTGACACAACCAAGGACCTGTGAGAGGCGTTCCCTTGCTGATGGGTGAATGAGATGAGGCCTGCAGCTAATGCCCAGGGAGAAGAGAAGGACATCAAGCTGAAGGCCAAAAAGATATCAGAGGACAGCATGGACTCTCACTTTCTTCATTCTCCCACCCCCGACACACACACACACACACACACACACACACACACACACACACACACAGAGCCTTCCCATAGTGGAAGCTTTTCTCCGGCCAAGATGAGCCTGAGAAGGAAGTCAATGAACAGTTAAGTCCTGAAAGGCTGAGTCAGTGTCAAGTAGGCTTGAGTAAGAAGAGAGCAGCCAACACTTTATAGTAAGACAGATGTTCCAACCGCACCATCCATGGCTGCCCAAGAACAGAAGCAACAAGTTTGGGGCCCAGGCCAGGGAGATAGTTCACAGGGCTGAACTGCATGCAGGAGACCTGGGTCCATTCTCCAGCCTCACCTGGTCTCTCTCACCTCCCCTTACACCTCCCACTACCACTAAGAAGCACTGCACTGTAGCATTGTCATCCCGTTGTTCATCCATTTGCTCGAGCGGGCACCAGTAATGTCTCCATTGTGAGATTTGTTGTTACTGTTTTTGGCATATCAAATACACCACGGGAAGCTTGCCAGGCTCTGCCGTGCGGGCGGGATACTCTCTGTAGCTAGCAGGGCTCTCCGAGAGGGATGGAGGAATCGAACCCGGGTCGGCCACATGCAAGGTAAACGCCCCACCTGCTGTGCTATCGCTCCAGTCCACCACCACTAAGTATGGCCCCCAAGAGCTAAATAAATACACTTGGTTTCAATGTGAACTTAGAATGCAACATTTTCACCAACTTTAAGAGAAAAGTGAAGATTGTTGTTGAAAAGTAAATGAACACAATTTAGTAACAGGCTGAATATCAGTCACAGTGTGGGGGGAGGAAGAAATCAAATAGTCACAGGATTATCTGCCCCGCTGACTAAGTGACTAAGTGACTAAGTGACTGATTAAGACAACTAACCAAAATCCAAACACACAGAGAACACCCGGAATCATTTTCTAGGGAAAAGAATAAACCTAATTTTGAATCCGTTAAATCAGAAAGGCCTCTGGGAGAGCCTAGGAAAGAATTCCATCCTAGAAAAGCAGCAATAAATTCTGATTAAATTTTTCTTTTAAAAAGTTTTGTAAGTTTCCAAAAGTGCATAGGAGGGCCCAGAATGATAGTGCAGGTGACTCCACCTTGCATGTGGCCGACCCAGTTTCAATCCCCCACCATATGGCCCCCTGAGCACTCCAGGGAGTAATTCCTGAATGCAGGGCCAGGAGCAATTCCTTAGCCACATCAGGTGTGATGCTCAAAAATCAAAAAGAAAAAGTGCAAGGCAAATTTAATGCTGAGTTAAATGAACGGAACTGTCCAAGAAAAGAAGATGTGACTCGATGGCCAACTCCGGGTAACCAGGCACCAACTGAGCTGCGTCCTCATCCTGACTGTGAACTTGAGGAGATGGAGGAGCGGCTCACCCCGCTTCCAGTGTGCTGCTATAGGGATAAGACTCCAGAGACACTCACCTACCAAGCCCTTCCTTTTTTGGGTGCTTAGACACAAAGCACACAGCTGTCCCTGCTTTCAGAGTAAAAAGGAATCTCAGCTTAAAAAAAAAAAAAAGGAATCTCAGCTTGGCTGAAGTTACATGTTCTTTTCTAACTTGCCCTTTAACCTTGGGAGGGAACGTATGGAAAAGCATGTCTGGAGGCCTTGGTGGGGCATAGACATAAACTCAGGTCTTCTGGAGTCAAGGGGATTTGAGATACATACTGAGTCCATCCGCATGAATGATTCACTGACCGCGCTGCTTCAATGCCCTCCACACTCCCACCGCAAGTGACCAAGGAAGGCTGGTCCTGTTTGTCCCAGTCACCAGTTTGTTCTGGAAGCAGCCCAGAACTTCTCCTTCACCCACTCTGCAGACCCCGGGGCAACTGGGGTAGGGTCTACCTGGGGGCATTGTCTATTAACCCTTCATAACACTGTCAACAGAAGGAGACACCACAGGGGAGGTGTTCAGAAAAGAGATGTGACTAGGAATTGAATCGAACGTCACCCCTGCCTTTTTGTTTTGTTGCACAGAACAATTTGCATCTACCCCAAAACTTGTACCTTTCACACCTTGTCCCTTCTGGCTGAGAGGACTTTAGGTTTCTTTTTCCCAAGACAAACTCCAACTCTTTGATTCCTCAAACCCAACTCAAGGCTCTGTCCCAGGACAGAGGTGGTTTGTCATCTACCACCTAATGCTGCCGCGATAAGGTCTCTCATGTCACAATCTCCCACAGAGAACTCTGGCCTCCAATCATTCAAACACTTGAGCCATATCATTCTTTTTCTGTTTTTTAAACCCACAATGCATGTACAAAAAAAAATGTACATGTGCAAACACTTCATACAGGGGCTGAGTGATAGTACAGTGGACTGGGTGCTTGTCTTGCATCCAATGTGGGTCCTGCATCCCCTATGGTCCCCTGAGCACTGCCATGAGTGACTCCTGAGTGAAGAACCAGAAGTACCTTAAGCATTGCCAGGTGTGGCCCCAAAATAAAGAAAAAATTCAGTACACGTTATTGTACCTGATCACTAATCTGATGTCTCATAATATACTCACACAGAAAATAAAGAATGAAGATGTGGGAAAGAGACCTCTTTTCTGGACCCTTTCTCCCATTAGAGGGAAAAAAATGTAAGAAGCTAAGCTAGAAAGAAGACAATGATGAAAATTTTTGGCAGGTCCAACCAAGTCGCTCAAGTTTCCACTCTTGCACATGTTTAATCTTCTAAGTATTTGAAGACAACAAGAGATGGAAGATATTTCTGGCTTTATCCAAGAATAAAGTTATCATAATGCATTCTGACATTTTTTTCAAGTCTTCAAAGCTGATGAAATGGAGATTTTTATATTTTGGCATCGGAATAGGGCCTTGAATTCCAGCCAGAGGATTCCCAAGAGAAATAAAAGTGGTTTATATTGGAAACTAGGTAGAAAAATGTATTGGACACTCAAGAAGTATTTCAAGGTCCATAATCATTGACTTCACTGTCAGAAGGCTAAAATATCCTTACAGGGTCTAAACAGGCTGCAGGTCATTGCAACGTTGTGTGAGCACAACCATTCTCAAACGTGGTGTCGTGAGCCACTGCTCTGGAGCCAACTGAGATGTGGACTGGAAGTAACTTTTTCCAAATAATAAGGTTCTAAGACTGGTGAATGGATTTTTTTTAATGTAGGAGTCCTGCTATTTATTCAGCCATTGATTAAGCTAATTGAATTGGACATAAGCTCCACATCATATATTTTTTAATTTTTTAATTGAAGACCCATGAGATAGACTATTTCAAAACTGATCATAATTGCATTTCAGTCATACAATGGTCCAGCCCCCATCCCTCCATCAGTGTACATTTCCCACCACCAATGTCCCCTGTTTCCCTCCCACCATCTCCCAACACCCACCCCACTCCCAGTCTCTCTCTATGGGAGGCACCTTCCCTCTTGCTCTCTCTCTCCTTTTCCTTTTATGCATTATGGTTTGAAACACAGGTGCTAAAGGACTGGTAAATAATTTTTTTGCATACAAAATTGCCAGAGATTTGAGATCTACCTAGCAATTCATTATTACTAGTATCCTCTGGCATTTGTTAATCTTTTCTGGGTAAAAAAATTAAAAAGTTACAATTAGGGGCTGGAGCGATAGCACAGCAGGTAGGGCATTTGCCTTGCACACGGCTGACCCGGGTTCAATCCCCAGCATCCTATACGGTCCCCCCAAGCACCTCCAGGAGTAATTCCTGAGTGCAAAGCCAGGAGTAACCCCTGAGCATCGCTGGGTGTGACCCAAAAAGCAAAAAAAAAATTTTTTTTTAAAGTTACAGTTACAGATAATTCTACAGGTATAAATATAAATGTACTTTTGTTTCACTCTTAAGAAGTACTACTAGCTCTATGGGAATTGTTCATCATTTCAGAGCTTCATTAATCTTATCCAAATCTAAGTATATAATGTTTTATATTGTTGAGGGAAGATGTCTCAATTCTGTTAAGGACAAGATCAGAGCTTCTGACTCCAAAACTTAGTTTGCCATCTCTTCCAGTGTCACGCTCCAGAAACTATACATGTGTGAGGAAAACAGTTCTCTATAGAGATACTTGATCTGTACCTCTCAAAATACTTTCCATTTAATGGCCTGAGGACAACTCAATAGCAGAGCTGACTGCTACTATAGGTATGAGGTCTACAAGGTCCATGTTTGACAATACTCAGCAAGCTGCACACAATCCCAGAGTCAATGCATTGGGTTTTGGGAGCCACAACCAAGTATGTGCAAACTCTTGTTACCACAAAAAAAAAGGGAAGGAAAGGGAAAAATTAATTTATATTTCCCACTGAAATAAATTCTCCACGTAATAAGAGGGGTAGAAAGCTATAAAGCTCAGTGCTTTATGCTTTGCATGCAGGAGGCCAACACTCAATCCCCAAAATCTGTGTGGTTCCCTTGAATACTGGCAAGAGTAACCCCCCAATCCTGAACTGTAGTAGCCTTTAAGCTTCACTAAAACAGAACAACAACAAAAAGAATTTTAAGACCCAGAAATGATAAACACTGAAAGATAAAACAAGGGAATAGAGAGTATCAAACAATGATAGATTCTTGACCTTGTGTTACAAAACTCATATTGCCAAGTAGAAGTCACATAGATAGTGGTGGTAGATCTTGGGCACTTTGGCAATAATAGGATGCAACAATTTTGTGCAAATATCATAAATCTTAACACTATTGTAACCACAGTATCTACATCATAATAAAAATTGGTATCTTTAAACTATAAGCATTTTCAAATGATACATTAAGATGATGATGCTTGAAAAGAGTTTTCCTCTTTAATTTTTCATTCACGATATTTTGAAGTTATTTGTGCAATTAAAAGATCAATATTATTTTAGGAATTTTCCCTTCCTGTTCTTTCGAGTCTTGCCTTTTGTCCTCACCTTGCCTATTGATTGCCCTTTCTGCCCTCATACTGCGTCTCTTGTCCTCATTGGTTCCTTTTCTTTTCTCATCCATTTCTCCTATTCTTGGTCTGAATTTAACATCACCAAGCCCAAGATATACCCCTCTCCTTTGCACTTTTAAGTCATTTTGCCTTCCTGGGCTTCTCCCCGCCCTCTAAATCCTTTACTTTCTACAAAATCCTTGAGGTCAACACTGAAACTCAAGAGGCAAGAGATAATGAGTTTTAAATGTCAAATGCCTTGAGAAACAGGGAGCTTTAAAAATGAATTTTGACTCAAACTTCTTTTTCTCTGATACATTTCTGCTGCCATGCAATGTTATAATTCCGTAGAGGAGGGAATCTACCTGAATCCATGAGGTGCCTAATCCTACACAGAGCTTGTGAGGCTTTCAGAAGCATTGGGGGGTGGAATTTTTAAGTATAAGTTTGGGGAAGCTAAATAGACATATTCAATGGAAAACATGTTTCCCTGTGATAACCAGGAATCTTATTTTCATGAAAATCATTTTCCTATACTTTCCCATGAACATTAGTTCCTTCTAATTACTATTTAATATGAATGTACATTTTGGGTTTGGGTTTTATCGTTTCTGGTTTAAGGCCCTTTACCCTGCAATGATCAGGGGCTACCCTCAGCTCATTGCTGGAGGGATGGCTCCCAAAGGTGTTCAGGGGACCAGGCAGTGCTGGGAATTGAATCCGGGCCTTAAGCATGCAAAGCGCACACACTAGCCTTTTAATTCATGCCCTCCTCAGGCATAGTATGAACATGTGTTTTAACTGAAAGTTCACCATGACTAGCCAGCTTCCTTTCATATTGAGGAAGCAAGCATCTCTCAACTGCTTACTATATATGTGCTTTTGCACAAAGTACTGAAGATACAAAAACAAAAACATACAAAACCATGGAGCCCCTCATCTACTAAAATAAGGCAGACCTATCATAACTAAAAGCATGATGTTATATATACATAATCCATTTTCTGGGGCCAGAGAGATAGTACTGTGGGTAGAGCATTTGCTTTGCACACTGCCAACAGGGGTTCGATCCACAGCATTCCAAATGGTCACCTGAGCACACCAGTCCTGATTCCAGACTGAAGAGTCAGGAGTAAGCCATGAGCATCGTGAAGGGTGGCCTCAAATAACAAAAATCAAACAAATAGAAGCATAACCTGGTACCTGCCCAAATATCATGGCGTGTTGCTAGAATTCTCAATCAGAGATCGGCTTGGCTCTTCAGTGATTTCCAGTTTAACTATCAAAAAAGAAATTATGGTTAGCTGATAAAATGAAGACCAATGAGAAAATGGAATGTTGCTGAAATTTTAAAGGAAAGAAGTAATGAAGACTTTAGAAGGGAAAATACATTACTTTCATCAAGGGGAAATTAAAATTTTTGTGGTGCCAATGGTAAATGAAGTAGCAGAGAAATGCTGTCCTTCTCAATTCTGCTGTGACTCTGAAAAACCATTCTAAACAATACATCTTGTTAATATTTTTTAAACCATAGCATTAGAAAATGGGCATTTAATGACAAGAGGCACTCAGTGGAACAGAAAGCTAGAGCATGCAGAGGGAGAGAATGAGGAAAAGTAGAAATACAGAAGAGTGAATGAGAGATTTGAGCTCCATATGGCTTTCAGGATTTCTATTGCCTGCTAACAATAATGTGAAACACTGGCTACTTCATTCCATCTCTTGTTTCTGTGTGACAGGAACTAAGGCTGGTTTTAGTGAGACACTTTTCTTGCCTGCGGGCTTTCATCTAGGGTGGAATGGGTCTAGAGAGGCCGAGGCAAAATCATGTAGTGTGTGTGTTTGGGGGGGCAGGGTGGAATGGGTCTAGAGAGACCGAGGCAAAATCTTGTAGTGTGTGTGTGTGTGTGTGATGCCTCGTGGGCCCATATTAACAGAAGAGGACAGTAAGAATCCAGCCTCTTGGGGCTGGAGAGATAGTACAGCGGGGGAGGGTGCTTATCTTGCATGGGTTTCAAACCCCAGCAACCCTTATGGACCCCCGAGCACTGCCAGGAGTAATTCCCAAATGCAGAGTCAGAGTAACCACAGAAAATTGCCATGTGTGGGCCCCAAACAAAGAAAAAGCCCACCCTCTTGATGGGAGAAGTGTCCAAAAGTTCTAGAGACTCTTTAGTCTCCCAGAGAAGGCCTGTGAAGTAAAGGAACCTTCAAGATAAGGGGAAGAAAACAGACATTGACAAACAAAAGCTAACAAATCAAAGGCTCAGTGGGAACCACAATGAGTTCAGTGCGGTACAGTCATCAGGAGAGAAGACAAATTCAAAGGAAATAAAGTTTCCGATACTTTGGAGACTTTCACAGAAGGGATGAAAGAAATAAAGTGCAGAGAAACACCCAAAGGCAGGCCAAGAAGTAGGAAATACAGCAGCAGGGCAGCGAAGAAAAGCTAGATGAGGTCCGAGGAAAAGCAAAGACAGGCTGGAAGTGCATGCCTGTATAAGAAAGAAAGGTCCAACCTTTTGAGTGAGACGACAAGAAGTAAGATTCAGTATCTCAACTGGTACCCCAAGGGAGGGGAAGAATGCACATCTGTCCTAAATGCAAATGCTGTCATCACTTGCTTCCGCCCACAGGAGCAACACAGCTGGACTGAAACATCCTGAAGAGTGAGTAACTGTGATATTCTACACCTCAGCTGGTTGTGGCTGTACCACACTGGACACTCCTCAGCCATGACCACTGGTGATGACTACACAAGGGAGCTGGGATGATTTCTCCCAGAGAACTTTCCCAGAGGTTGGGGCTGGCACAATAGTACAGTGGGCAGGACATTTGCTTTGCACGTGGCTGACCCAGGTTCAATCCCCAGCACCCCATTTATGAGCCCTGAGCAGTGCTGGATGTGGGCCACACCCCCCACCCTTCAAAAACAGACATTTCCCAGGTGTACAGAATTTCAGGTTGTCTGATCATAGTTCAACTCAACTGGTTTTTAAGAGACCCACAGTCAGGGAGCTACACGGCCTACAGATGACATGTATATCACTGAACTGACTACAGAGACTTCTATTTAAAGCATTAAATAAATGTTTTTCACATATTCACAATAAAACTTCCTAAGCAAAGCAGTAAAAGATAATGGTGCGTGGCAAATGGATTATACATGTACAGCGCAATCCTAAGCCCCTTGGCTCTGGGGGCACAAGCCTGGCTTGTCCCAAACCAGCCCGCTCCATCCATAAGCCACTTCCTCTGAGAATTCTCAGAGCGCTAAAGGAGGAGGAGCGTGTCTGATACATCTCAGAAGTGCCTGCAGGGGAGAAGCAACATGACAGCTTTCTGGCACCTGAAGCTCCAGTGCTCATTAAGCAAGGCCCAAAGTCTTCTCCGTCCAGATATTGATTTTAGGAGTCAGTTCAGTATTGTTTCAAAGTGATAACAAAGTACAGAATGTGCTTTGCCTTTTTAGAGCAGTCACTCAGAATTGACACTAATGGACATATGTGCCCAGTGTACATGATGACAAAGTTTAAGGGGCTGCTTTGTCTGGAGTCTCCCAGAAGACCCCAGGGACTCACTTCCCAATGTCCACCTTATACTGTTGGCTAGAATGTGCCTGTTCTAAAAACTCAAAACTCCAAGAGTCCCTGTTTCAGGCAGGGGGGTGAGGGTTCTCGGCAGGGCAGGTAGTGGGCTTGGCAGCTTAAATCTTTCATTTAAAGATGAAGGATGCCAGATAAAACTGCCCATCTGCTGGAGGACCAAAAGAGCACTCCAACAATGCAAGCAATTTAGCCTAATGTCACTTTAGTATTATGCTCAAACTATGTCATAGGAAACCTTCACAGAAGTCACTTTATATGAGGAATTTTCAATATCATATGTATAAGTAGACTATCACTGTGTCACTGTATCACTGTCAACCCATTGTTCGTCAATTTACTCGAGTGGGCACCAGTAATGTCTCCATTCCTCCCAGCCCTGAGATTTTAGCAGCCTCTCCTTACTCATCTTTCCCAACGATTAGAGGCTCTTTTAGGGTCAGGGGAATGAGACCTATCATTACTGTTTTTGGCATATTAAATACGCCACAGGTAGCTTGCCAGGCTTTGTCCATGCGGACAGGATACTCTTGGTAGCTTGCTGGGTCACTGTCACTGTCACTGTCATCCCATTGCTCATCCATTTGCTCAAGCGGGCACCGGTAATGTCTCCATTGTGAGACTTGTTGTTACTGTTTTTGGCATATCGAATATGCCATGAGTAGCTTGCCAGGCTCTGCCATGTGGGTGAGATACTCTTGGTAGCTTGCCAGGCTCTCCAAGAGGGGCTGAAGAATCGAAACCGGGTCCAGACACGTGCAAGGCGAACACCCTACCCACTGCCCTATCTCTCTATGATTTGTTGCCTACTATCTGAACTCCATCAAATATGGTGTGGCAATTATTGAAAATGGGTAGGAAATGTCTTATAATGTGTCTGGAAAGCGGCCTGGATTGTGGCAGTGGTTGGGTAGTGGAGGTCAACTGCTGGGGCTAGGTCCCTTGGGAAGGGGAGGATTCTCATCCACCCCCCTCTGGGGCACCCCGAGTGAAAACAGCCTGCTGTGGAGTTCAAGTAGACTATAAGGGAAAATAATTATTCGATTGTTATCAAACTGTTAATAATGATAAATTGCCTCAATTTTTTTAAATTTTAGTTTAGGTACCTTGCATTTCAAAAGTGTTAACACAGGGTTTCATGCATAATACAATCCCAGCACCAAACCCCAAAGTATCCACTACCCTCACATGGCCCCAGTGATTCCCCATCCTAATGCCCCCACACACATTCCTCCACTGTGGTAAGCTTCCGGCCGAGGACCAATTCTCAATTTCTGTTGCATTTGAGCAGTTGTTATTCCCCCTCCTGCACGTCTTTATATCCCACACATGAGAGAGATCATTCTGTGTGTGTCCATTTCCTTCTGACTGACTTCATCCAACATAATATGCTCCAGATCCATGTACATAGCAGCAAACTGAACAATTTCTTCTTTTCTTCTAGCCAAGTTGTATTCCATCTTGACTATGTTCCATAGTTTTCCATTATGTGTATTTTCAATAGTATTCCATTGTGTATATTTCCTTATCCCATCACCCATTCTTGGGCATTTGGGTTGCTTCCAGATTTGAGCTATGTGATGCCATAGACATTAATTTTGTCTCCAGGACCTATGGAGAACTTGCTGGGGTTTGTAGCACATGGTTTCAGAGGTGAGTGTGGGAAGTCCAGGCAGAACGTGCCTAGTGGAGACCAGGGACACGTTACCTCATTAAGGTGGTGGAGGTGCTCCAGGCTGCAGAGTAGAGAGAGGGATGCTGACCAGGTTGCAGTTCCTGCACCGGGAATTCTCTTTGTCTTGCTGGAGCTGGTGTATGTTTGTGTGTGTGTGTGTGTGTGTGTGTGTGTGTGCGAGTGTGCGCAATTAGAGGCCCAGTTATCTTGTTCCAAAGAATTTTTAAGCTGGGGTGTAAGATACATAGGAGTACAAGTATCTTTTCTGAATTGAGTTTTGGGGCCCTTGGGTGGAGGCCAAAAAGTGGAATTTCTGGGTCAGATGGGAGCTTGATTCCTAGCTTTCTGAGAAGCATCAATACCGTTTTCTGAAAAGACTTAACCAGACTACATTCCTGCTAGCTTTGATTGAGGGACCCTGTTCCCCCACATTCAGGCCAACACCACTGGTTGCCTTTTTCCTTCGTGATCTGTGTCCGTCTCCTTGTGGTTAGCATTTGCATCGCCCTCTTCTTCATGTACCTCTTAGACATCTGTAGGTTTTCTTCAAAGAAGCTCCTGCTCATCTCCCTTATTTTTTAAAACATATTCATGTTTTACTGTTTAAGTCAATCATAAATATATTAAAAACGAGATGGCTAAAGCCTTGTCATCTAAAAACCTAAACACTACCCTCCAGGACTGGAGACAGTGGATAGAACATTTGCTGTGCAACACATCCAACCTGGGTTCAATCCCAGCCTCTCCAAGAACACTGTTCGGCATGGCCAGCAGCCTTGAGCCCAAAATACAAATACATTTTTTAAAAAATTTATTAAAAAACTTCACTCCTAGGGCCTGGAGCGATAGCACAGCGGGTAGGGCATTTGCCTTGTACACTGCCGACCCAGGTTCGATTCCCAGCATCCCATATGGTCCCCTGAGCACTGCCAGGAGTAACTCCTGAGTGCATGAGCCAGGAACCAGGAGTAACCCCTGAGCATCGCTGGGTGTGACCCAAAAAGAAAAAAAAAACCGAAACTTCACTCTTATCAAGACACCTAAACTATGAACTCCTAGCATATGGCCCCTCAAAGCCTAACACACACACACACACACACACACACACACACACACACACACACACACCAGCTCCAGCAAGACAAAGAAAATTCCCGGTGCAGGAACTGCAACCTGGTCAGCATCCCTCTCTCTACTCTGCAGCCTGGAGCATCTCCACCACCTTAATGAGGTAACGTGTCCCTGGTCTCCACTAGGCACGTTCTGCCTGGACTTCCCACACTCACCTCTGAAACCATGTGCTACAAACCCTGGCAAGTTCTCTATAGGTCCTGGAGACAAGATTAATGTCTATGGCATCAAATAGGAAGTTGCCAGACTGGGCATAAGCTTGTTGAATTCTTCCAGCAAGAGCATAAAACCCTGGTGGGGCTCCTGTCCAGAGGCAGCCAACACGCGTCCTCTGCAGTCTCCCCGGTGCTCAGGCAGAAATCCCTTTTCCAAAATAATTGCCTGCCAGGAAGAGCCCTGGTCATAAGTTTCTGTTTTTCAAGAGTCAAAGAACCTGGATTCGGTGACAAAATGGCTACAGAAAAGTCTTTAACAGGGCAGAAATGTGGCTCAAGTGACAGATCCCAGCACCATACTTTGTCCCCTGAGCACCTCCAAGCATGACCAGGGATTCTGCAGACCACAGAGTACAGCTCCACAGCAATTTAAGGAGAAAAAATTGTTTAAGGCCAGCTAGATGGTTCAAAGGGTTGGAGAACATGGTTTGAAAGTGGGAGCCATGGGTTTGACCCCCGACACTCCATCATCCCTGGTACACCCTGAGCACTGCTGGGGGTAGCCAACATTAAAAATTAATTAAAATAAAATAAGCCCTGGCCAGAGCAAGGGTACAGTGAGTAAGGGTTTGCCTTGCACTGGCCGACTTGCATTTGATCTTCAGCATCTCTAAGGATTCCTGAGTGCAGAGCCAGATGTGCCCTCCCCTACCAAAAAATAAATAACATTTTCAAAATAAAATAAGCCAATTATTTTAAATCCAATTATTTTAAATCTCTTCATCAGAAGTTCATAAAGCCATTCCAATCAGATATTAAAACTTTACCACTTTACCATCAAGAAAGCAAATTTAAGATGATCACTAAAAATTCTTAAAATATTGCACTTGCTGGTATTATTTTTAATAGCTCCCCAAATACTCTGAAACTTCTCTTATTCTCTTAATCATTCAGAGGGAAATTAATGAGTTTCCCCACACACATACACACACACCAAGTTATTTATAAACACCTCAAATCCACTTTAATTCATGCCAGTGTACACTAACAAATATGATTTTCCTGTGTGTGCACGAAAAGGGGGAGGAATTCATTGACACTGATGCAGACTGAATGCATGATCTGCAGAGAACACGGCTGAGGAAGAAATGATCAAATTGGACATCTTCATCACAGCCCCTCAGGGGCACACCCTTCTCTTACCAAAATCTCCAATTTCTGTACCTCGAAAGTCTGAAATGCTTCCTCAGCGAGTTCTTCTTGGTTTCTTAGGTATTGCAGGAGACTCAGTTAACACATTACCTGCTTCTCTGCCATATAGGATGAAAATATGTTAAGGGGAAGAATGAGAAAACGTACAGCACTGAGGCCCTGCAGGGAGAGAGGTCCCGGTGGGGGGAGGGGGAGATGAGAAGCGTTCAAATGCGAAGTTCCACCAGAAGAGATCTGAGCGCACTGGACTAGGGGCCTGAGACGCCAAGGGGCCAAGTTCAGGCTTCTGCCAACAGCTAAGCCTCAGATCTTGCCTGTCCTAATTAGGTGTGACTCCAAGACCAAGTAAATTAATAATGGGCAATAAGCGGCTTCGTTTGCAACCACTTAAAATGACTGCCTCCTTCTGCACCCCACCAAACGCAGATTGGACCTGACAAGTAGGCAGCTCACTCTGAGATGGTGCCGAGAGCTAGGAGGGGTATGGAGCCTGCAGGGACAGAGGAGCACACGCTTTGGGCCTGCCATCTGCAAAGCTGCCTCCGCTGATGCCTGTTTGCAAATGCCCAGAGCGTTTTTTCTTTCCCTCGAACTATTAAAGAGCGGCAGAGTTACCTAATGAGGCTCTTAGAGTCATAAGCTGTGGTCTAGAGCTGTCTGGGTTCCCAGTGTGCCTCTGAAAGAGAACCAGGCAGTGAACTCTCTTGGAATTGAGTATCCATAGCCACCAAGAAAGGTGGAGGCGCCTCCTAAATCATCTCTTTGAAATTAGCAATAGATTAATTGCTGTCATTTGCATCTGTAGTTATGCAAACTATGATAATGAAGTGCAGAAATAAGACCCTCGCCTCCAGCTATAAGCTGATGACCTGAGGGGCTGAGAGAGAAGAGAATTGTGGGGGTTTCTGCTATTCCTACAGGGTGTGGGGTAGGTTGAGCCAGTGTGCCTAATACTTAGGGCCAATTCCTAACTGCAGACCAGCTAGATATTACATTCCAAATGTCATCAAACTCTGCTCATCCACCCATTCTCAAACAGGGCTCGGAACTGGGGGCACGGTCTCTTGGAACAATGAGATCCCAACAAATTTACAAGGCTCCATGGGAACAAGCAGCTAAAACACCTTCAATAGGCTCCGTCCTTCCTCTGCTTGCAGGAAAAGCATCTGCTCTCGAGCTACGCCTGTGTGCATCTTGCTTGCTTCAAACTAACTCATATCATTTACATAAACTGCAGGTTGTGGAGGCCTGACTGCTATCATGTGTAAAATGTAATCTGTTTTGAAGAACTAAGAAGGATAAGGGGTATCTGTGGGTCATTTAGAAAGTTGACCAACACAATGTTACTCAAACAGCACTGTAGGACTGTAGTCTCATAGTTCGTGCATTTGCTCAAGTGGGCACCAGTAACATCTCCATTGTGAGACTTGTTGTTACTGTTTTGGCACACCGAATATACCACGGATAGCTTGCCAGGCTCTACTCTGCAGGCAGGATATTCTCAGTAGCTTGCCGGGCTCTCCGAGAGGGACGAAAGAATCCAATCCAGGTCGACTGTGTGCAACGCAAACCCCCTACCCGCTGTGCTATCACTCCAGTCCACTGTCACTGTCACTGTCACTGTCATCCCCATTGCTCATCGATTTGTTCGAGCAGGCACCAGTAACATCTCTCATTGAGAGACTTATTGTTACTGTTTTTGGCATATCCAATACACACGGGTAGCTTGCCAGGTTCTACCGCGCGGGCTCGATACTCTCGGTAGCTTGCCGGGCTCTCTGAGAGGGGTGGAGGAATCGAACTCCAGTCAGCCGCATGAAAGGCAAAAGCCCAACCGCTGTACTATCGCTCCAATATTTCAAAATATTTAGTGGGGATTTGAGGGAGGGAGGAGGGTGCAGTGCAGAACAATTGACTGCAAACAATTTGGTTCTCATGTCTCATCCCAGATGTAGGAAGGATAACTTTCTCTGTTGTCACTTTTGACTGCTTCCTTTCATTAAGCAAATTCTCATCCTGGATTACTCCTTGCCATTTTTGTTGTGTTATGGCAAGACCGGGGGGAAGAATCTGAAGGTGAAACCCCACAAGGAACTTCTGCTGTTGGGAGAAGAGCTGTCTCCATGTCACTTCACTTCTAGAGTGGAAGATCAAAACGTCAGGCTCTCTGATCTGTCCTGCTTTCTTTCCTGCACCCTCAGATTGGTTTCCCTAGCATCGGTGCTCTGCTTCCATCCCGATGGAAAACCGCAATCACTGTCACACAGCATGTCACACACATGCCAGCCACTACTGACAGAAAAGCCATTCTTCGAAGCATTAGCAGAAATGCTGACGCCTAGAAGTTAAGGAGTATATGTGATGCTCCAGGTGCCCACAGAACCGGATGACTCTGCCTCTTATCCTCCTCTCTGCTTCATGTAGCTCACTTCATGTGTCCATCCCTCTTTTTGAAAAAAAGTCTGTGTTAACAGGAGGTTGGAAGCTTGAAACACCACGGTAGAAAAGGAGTAACTTGATCTCTTCCTGTTAGACGAAGCCTGACTTTTCCCAGTGGGGTGATAACTGTGCTGATCTCGGGAGCTGCCGCAGCCCTGGGTGCAACTGGAGGACACTTTGTGTTTAACGAAGATAGAGTTCGAGGGCACTGTGTGGTTTTCCTTCGAAGAGGAGGTGCTAGGCCAATTAAGTCCGGGCACCTCTGCTAAGGGTTACTTACACCCATGAATCATGCTTTTTTCCCTTTCTTCTGTCCTTCTTTATTGGAGGGGAGGAGGGGATGTTGGGTTATCCACAGTGGAGCTCAGGGGACCGTGCAGTGCCAGGATTGAACCCAGGTTCCCTATACGCAGAATTGGGGCTCAGCCCATTGAACTATCCAGCCCCACCTGTGGTTTCCTTAATACAATAGAAAAAAAACCTGCTATACTATAGTTTCAGTTCACAGCACATAGTTATTGTCACATAAATCATCTAGCAAGATCACATGTGGTGCCAAAAAAGGAGAAATGTTGACCGAAGAGGCTTATCTATAATGTGGGTCTGGGATGTGGCCCACAGGGTCCCAAGTGTGATTCTGGGCACCACCTGGCCCCCACAGCACCTCCAGGTGTGGCGCTCATGACAATAAAAAAATTAAAACTTTGAAATAAATTTTTAAATTTTTTAATAATTAATTAATTCACTGTCACTGTCATCCCGTTGCTCATCGATTTGTTCGAGCGGGCACCAGTAACGTCTCTCATTGAGAGACTTATTGTTACTGTTTTTGGCTTATCCAATACGCAAAAGTAGCTTGCCAGGCTCTGCCGTGTGGGCTCCATACTCTCAGTAGCTTGCCGGGCTCTCTGAAAGGGGCGAAGGAATCGAACACGGGTCGGCCGCATGAAAGGCGAACACCCAACCGCTGTGCTATTGCTCCAGCCCAGTTAATTAATTAATTTAATTTAAACTTTGAAATAAAATTGAGGGAGGTGCTGAGGCCACATTGCAGTGCTCAGGGACTCTAAGTTCAAAAGTGACTCCTGGTGGTGCTGAGAGGAATCATATGTGGTTCTAGGGATTCAGCTGGGGTGAGCCACATGCAAGGCAAGTAAGTGCCTTAACCCCTGTTCTATTCTCTGGCTAAATTTTAAAAATTTAATTCTCTCCTTCTCTCTCATCCCTTCCTCCTCCTTTTTTTTATCTTACTGTTTTTGATCTTGTTGTTGCCATGACCAGGGTTACATGACGTTTCGGGTGTGATGTTCACACATTTTTCTTTTTTGTGTAGTTGTTTAGTTTTGGAGCCTCACCTGGTGTTGCTTCTTTCCCTGGCACTAGGGTTGTATATAAAGAACTGGTTTCCTTTCAGTACACATCCCCCATCTTGAGCGACCACTCCAACCATCATTGACTTAGTGGTCCCTTCTCCATCCCAAGTGCCTTTTCCCCAGCACGTGAGGCAGGCTTCCAAGCTGCAAAGCAATTTTCCTGGCCCTTGTCTCTACTGTCCTTAGGTGTTAGTCTCATATTATGTTATTTTATACTCCGCAAATGAGTGCAATCATTCTGTGTCTGTCCCTCTCTTTCTGCCTAATTTCACTTAGCATGATACTCTCCATGTCCAACCACTTAAAAACAAATTTCATGACTTGATCTTTTCTAATGGCTGCATAGTATTCCATTGTGGAGATGTGTACTGAACATAGACTAAGGACCAAACAAGAGGCCTCTCAGTATCTGTATTGCAAATCATAATACCCAAAAGAAAGAGAGAGTAAGAAGGAAGGTACCTGCCACAGAGGCAGGGGGTGGATGGCGTGAGGGTGGCAGGAGGGATACTGGGAACATTGGTGGTGGAAAATGCACAGTGGTAGAGGGAAAGATGTTCGATCATTATATGACTGAAACTCAATCATGAAAGCTTTGTAACTGTATTTCATGGTGATTCCATTAAAAATGTTTTAATAATAAATAAATTTATTGAGGTAACATTTAAAAAAATAACTGGTTTCCATTATTGTCTATATCTATTTAAGACATGAGGTGTGACTAGCCAACACAAATAACCAGAGAGCAGGTTATTTGTTAGAGATAAAACCAGGTTAAAGGGGAGAGGACAATAATATTTAAGATTCAGATATCTTCTCCATGTAATAATACGAAGCAGAGGTGCTGTGATATATATCACAGTGGCCCTATTTCTAATAGACTGAGTGATTTAAAGAAGTGTGAGCAAAAAAAGCTTCCCCTTTGTTTTCTTTCAGCATCTCCCTTTTTAAATACTACGAACCTCCAATGTCTGCTTTTGATTCATTCAGAACAGATAAAGATCAATAAACTGGCAAAATAGTACCTAACACCATGAACTTGCATTTATTCTACATTCGATTTTTTTTTTTTGCTTTTTGGGTCACACCTGGTGATACTCAGGGGTTACTCCTGGCTCTGAACTCAGGAATTACTCCTGGCGGTGCTCAGGAGACCATATAGGATGCTGGGAAGCAAACGCCCTTCCCGCGATGCTATCGCTCCAGCCCCTACATTAGATTATTTGAGGAGTAAAAGATAAAGAAAGGTACCATCCCTGTCTCTGGGGAGCTTGAGACTTGCACTCTAATAGCGAGTTGGACTACAGAAAAGAAATAGTCATAGTGTAAACCAGAATGGGGCTGTGTCCAAGAGAGGTCATATATTTCAAGAACATAAGAAAGAAAAGGCTTGGGTCTCCCAGAGGAGCTACTTGAGTCTTTGGACATAGGTAGCATTTCACATATAGATTTGTGGGGAAAATCCAAAGCTCATTGGTTCAAAGCATCAAGGTAATTAGTGGCGTATGATCACAAAGTGATTGGCTGTAGGAGGCTGAGTAAGAATAAGAAGGAGTAGAAAGTAACTAGCAGATGGTGCATTGTGAAAACTTTGTTTGGAATTGGGTTGGATTTGCCTACCTATTTCCAATGTTCACTGTCCTTATTCTGGAAATGGATTTGCCTACCTATTTCCAATATTCACCATCCTTATTCTTGATTTTCTGTACTTTAGGGAAACTCTCCTTCCTAACGATAAGTTGAACAAAAGCAGAGGAGGACAAGAGGTGTAAGAGAAAGTTTGATACATTCCAGTACTTAATCAATTAAATTAATTAATCCAGCAATTAATCTTCCAGGAAGAGGCAGTCCACAAAGGAGACAGTAAAGAGATGGCAGAAGATGGGAGTGAAATCAGGAGAACTACAACGGGAAGATAAATTCGAGAAGATAGATGCTAAAAGCGTCTCCACAGAGGATGAGCACTGAAGTGAACTGGCCAAGTAGGGAGACAGTGAGAAAACAGAGTCTTCCAGAATCGAGACAATGCTTTCAGATCCTGAAGATCATTTAGCTGTGGAGCTAAACGTGGAGCTAAGAGAAGGACCTAGAAGAAACAGAGGATCCACTGATTGTTTTTAATGAGATGTATCCACACATCATTAAAAATTAGTAGGGAGAATTTTATTGAAAGGGTGGAGATGCTTAAGAAAGTCAAAAGCAATCAACAACATAAGGTTTGAGAAGGCAGGTGGGTACATGACCCAGAACACAAGTCAGGAAGTCCTTGGACAAGATGTGGGTGACAAATAGATGCAGGTAGAGTGAGAATAGTATGTTTGGTATCAGGAAACGGGTACATTCTCAGACAATGGCATTCATCTGCTCTGCACACAGGAAACAAAAGAGTAATATGACCTCAGGGACTGGGATGGACAAGAGGCAAAAGCATAAATAAAATCGTAGGAGAAAGGTAAGCTACTCTAAATTCCTCCTTAGGCTCATTTTCTAAGTTTATTGGCACATGGAGTTGGCAAACCCATCACAGGGGTTTTCATAAAGAAACACACTTAGGATTACTTAAAAATATTTTTGTCTTGGGGCCAAAATGACAGTTCAGTGCATAGGGTATTTGTATTGCATGTGACAGACCAGGGTTTGATTCCTGGCACCTCATATGGTAGGACCAAGCTTGAGCACAGAGCCAAAAGTAAGCCCTGAGCACTCTCTGGTGTGGCCCCAAAACAAAATAAAAATTTTTTCTCACTCTTGAAAATTGGTTAAGTAAGTTGCAGATGAAATAAGAATTTTAACCCTCCAGCTTTAGATAATACTGAAAGGTCTGGGTAATACTAAAGGTAATACTAAAGGTCTAAGTAAATGCAATTCTTAAAGGACAAAACTAAAAATGGGTTTTGGAACTAAAAGTCAGTTTCAAAACTAACCACAAAAGTCTGCACATGGCCAATTGGTTAATATTCTCATCACATGAGGATAATTCATTTTTATAAATTATATAAACTACAACTACTGACAACCACTGAAAACATTCAAATTTAATCAAGATAAGAATAAATGGATTGTTTAAATAAATAAATAAATTAAATAATGGCTTTGTCTTCGGTGCCTGGTTATAAAAGCCTTATTCCATCACAAATATTTTAAAGGTATCATAAACAACAATCCACTAACATAAATCAGAGCATATACCTTGCAAAGCAATATTACTGATGCCTATTATCTGGCTGTGATTGATTACCTGCTTACCCCAAACTCATCTAAGTACCTTCAGATCACACACTGAAAGCAAATTTGGTTCTGAAAATGGGTGGGGGGGGTGAGGGGGAAGACATTATTTAAAGTCAATGCATTAGTGGTTCAGAATTTACTCATCTTAAACTTTTCTTAGGTCGTTGTATCACTGTCACCCAAACAGCACAGGAGATGGGTGAAATGCCTGCAAGGTCAGGAAGGAACCCTGGCACAACTTTCTATTGTTAAACCTACATTCATAAAGGTTCAAAAGCGGGTCGGCTGAAAGTTCCAAGTTCTCACTTGTTTCATATCAATTTTCCACCAAATCAATCACTTGATCACTGTCACTGTATCACTGTATCACTGTCATCCTGTTGTTCATTGATTTACTCAAGTGGGCACCAGTAATGCCTCTATTACACTCAGCCCTGAGATTTTAGCAGCCTCCTTTACTAGTTTTTCCCAACGATTGGAGGCTCTTTCAGGGTCAGGGGAATGAGACCTATCATTACTGGTTTTGGCATATTAAATATGCCATGGGTAGCTTCCCAGGCTCTGTCCATGTGGGCGGGACACTCTTGGTAGCTTGCCGGGCTCTCCAAGTGATCTCACTTGATCACTATTTCATAAAAACCTGTTGTGATTTCTATGCCTGTTATTTACTTATTTATTTTTGGCTTAGGAGAAACACCCAACCGTGCTCAGGGTAACTCCTGGCAGAACTCAGGGTTCAGGTGCCGGGCATTGAAGCAGGGTTAGCCATGTACAAGACAAATAACTTCACCTCTGTACTCTCTCTCCAGCCCACTATATGCTATTTTTTTTAATGCTGGCTTTGACTCTTCCCTTGCTTGTACTCTTTTCCCTTTTTTAACTATCTGTCTAATATGTTTTAATTTCATTTTTTTATTTATGTTTTAAATTTATGTTTTATTTTTAGTTTTTCATGGTTTATGTAATTTAGTTACAATGGCAATAACATTTAAGGTTTGGATGAACAAAGTTATGCGTTTCAGCAAGGAACCAAGACCTCCACCTTTGCCCTTTCACCACTGCTAGTCACTTCTTCTCTACCTTGTGCTCCTCACTGCTGATCATCTTGGTTTTGCAATCAGGAGTCAAGAGTGTTAGCTCACTTGATATTGACTAGTCCCTTGTTGTGTTGCCGTATAGAAGACAGATGGGTGTGATCGTGCAGTATTTGTTCTTCTCCCTTTGATTTATTTCACTTAACATGCTACCCTCCAATTGCATCCAGCTTCACCAAACTGTGAGATTTCATCTCTTTTTTACAACTGCATAGTATTCCATTGTCTACATATACCACAAATTTATCCATTCATCTCTTGATGGCCATTTTTGATGCTACACTGTCCTGGCTAATTTACTTAGTGCTGCAATGAACATAGGATACATATATCTTTTTTGAGCATTTTGAAGATAGATGCCAGCAAGTGCAATTAGTAAGTCTTATGGAAACTCTAGTCTTTCAGGGGTATAGGGTTTGGGTCACACCCAGTGGTGCTCAGGACTTACTCCTGGCTCTGTGTTCAAGGGTAAACCCTAGCAAGACTCAGGCAACCATATGTGATGCAAGGCAAGCACTTTACCTGCTGTACTATCCCTCTAGCCCCAGCTGTTTTCCATACCACTGTAGCACTATAGCACTGTGATCCCGTTGTTCATCGATTTGCTTGAGCAGGCACCAGTGTTGTCTCCATTGTGAGACTTCTTGTTACTGTTTTTGGCATATCGAATATGCCAGACTCTGCCGAGAGGGCGGGATGCTATCGGTAGCTTGCTGGGCTCTCCAAAAGGGATGGAGGAATCAAACCCAGGTTGGCTGTGTGCAAGGCAAATGCCCTACCCGCTGTGCTATCACTTCAGTCCCATACCACAGCATATAAAATGGCCATATTCACACTAATAGTGAACAAGAGGTCCCTTTTTACCACATGTCCACAAACACTGATTATTTTCAGCCTTTATGATTTATCCATTGTCACTGGAGTAAGTTCCACATTAATAGCATTAACAAACCTTCCTTTCTAAATGAGGGAATTTGTGTTTGAACATTCATTATTTCTCGCACATCCATAAACTATATGGTGACTTTTAACTATTCACATAAGTAAAGGTTTTTTCTTTTCACTTCTAAGAAGAAGGAAGAAGAAAAGAGGAAAGAAGGAGGGAAAAGGAAGGAAGCAGAAGACGAGGAGAAGGAGGAGGAGAAAGAAGAAGAGAAGAAAGAGAATGAGGAAGAAGAAGAGTAAGATAGAAGAGGAGGAGGAGGAAGATAGAAGAAGCGTAAGAGAAGAAAGAAAGAAGGAGGAGGAGGAAAAGTAAGAGGAAGGAAAAGAGAAAGAAGGAAGAACAAATAAGGAGAAATAAAAAGATAAGGAGGATAAGAAGGAGGAGGAGGGAGGAGGAGGAGAGAAGGAAAGGGAGGATTAGGAGGACAGAGGAGGGAAGAGGAGGAAGAGGAGAAAAAGGAGAGGGAGGAGAAGAAGGAAAAGAGGGAGGAGGAGGAGGAGGAGAGGAAAGGGAGGAAGAAGAGGAGGAGGAGAAAGAGGGAGGAAGAAGAGAAGGAGGAGAGGAGGGGAAGGAGGAAAAGAGGGAGGAGGAGGAGGACAAGGAGGAAAAGAGGGAGGACGAGGAGGACAAGGAGAAGAAGGAGGAGGAGAGGGAGGAGGGGGAGAAGGAGAAGGAGGAGAACAAGAAGGAGAACAAGAAAAACAAGAAGAACAAGAAGACTACGAAGAAGACGAAGCAGCAGCAAAAGCAGGTAAAGTTCTAAAAAGGAAAGGGAAAAGCCCCTGAAGCTGCAGCCCCTGACCTGGCCAAAAATAAAACTTAAGCAAATACTAAGACAAGGAGGAAACTCAAATTCATATTCCAAGTGAAAGAAGTCCATTTGAAAAGGTTCCACATGATATGATTCCAATCAGAAAGGAGAAATCATGGAGGCCTTAAATGGATCCTTAAGTGGTTTCCAAGCCCAGGGGTCTAGGTTGAGGACAGAAGAGATGAGGTGGGACCCGGAACACTGTGAGAGCAATGAAAATTGTTTATGTGATGCTCACATGGCAACTGATCCAAACACATTCTCAGCACCCAGCAGTTCCATATTTATTGGGAGAGAGCTTTATTTGCCTTTATTTTTAGCTCACAGTAGGCATGACCACCAATTCATTCTCACTTGCATTTCTCACTGTGTCCGTGTGTGTACCTGTACATTAAAATGGACAGAGGGAAGGAAGATCAGATCAGTGGTGACGGGAACAGTGGTGCAGAGTGCGGGCGCTCTGGTGGTAGTGGGTTGCAGTAGCTTTGTACATCAATGCCATGAATTTTAACACTATTGTACCCATGTGACAAGATGACAATTTTTTTTACTAAATAAATTAAAGGGAAATCAATAATAATAATAAAACAGTATAGGGTGGTGAGATTAGTTCAGGAGGCTGAATGCAAGCTTTGCATGCAGGATGCCCTGGAAGGTTCTATCGCTAGCATGGTGTGGCCTCTGCTCGAAGCAATGCCAGGGGCAACCCCCAATCGGGGGAGGCAGAGGTGGCCATAACATGGCCAGGTGTGGCCCAAAAAATAAAATTAAATGTAAAATTAAAAATTATTGTTCTATGGGCTGGAGCGATAGCACAGCAGTTGGGCTTTCGCCCTTCACGCGGCCAACCTGAGTTCGATTCCTCCGCCCCTCTCGGAGAGCCCGGCAAGCTACCGAGAGTATTGAGCCCGAGCAGCAGAGCCTAGCAAGCTACCCATACACATTGGATATGCCAAAAACAGTAACAATAAGTCTCTCAATGAGAGACGTTACTGGTGCCCACTCGAACAAATCAATGAGCAATGGGATGACAGTGGACTGCTATTGTTCTATGTCTGTCTCTTTCTTTCTGACTCATTTTAATCAACATGATACTTTCTATGTTGATCTACTTATATGCAAATATCATGACTCCATCCTTTCTAACAGTTGCATAGTATTCCATTGTGTAGATGTACCAAAGTTTCTTTACCATTCATCTGTTTTTGGGCACTCCGTTTTTTTTCAGATTTTGGCTATTGTAAACAGTGCTGCAATGAATAGGAGAGAGAACAAAAGAGAATGCCCTGCTGCAGAGGCAGGGTGGGGTGGTGGGGGTTGGAGTGGGAGTGGTAGGAGAGATACTGAACATTGGTGGAGGAGAATGGGCACTGGTGGAGGATGTAAACGAAATGCAAACATGAAAGTTCATAAGTTTGTAACTGTACCTTATGGTGAGTCGCTAATAAAAATTTTAAAATATATATATTGCTACTCTCTTGTATGTCTCAAGTCCTTGAAAGAGCTGTTTAAATATTAAGTCAAGTTTTTTCTCATATTTTTAGCAGATCACTTTGCCTCAGCAGGAGCCCTGTCACTTCATGCCAAAACTGGATTACATACACATTTTACATTTCACAATGCTATTGAACACTTATATTTACTTAGCAAAAGGTAACAGTCACCAATAGTTCTATTCTCTTTCTGAACACTATAAGGACCTAAAAAAATCTAACTGTAATATGACCACTCTTTGTGCATCATGCAAAATCTAAATTTTTATTTTTAGCCATTGTTGTATACATGTAAAAATATAAATATAATTAAATTATGTGCTTATGTATTTCTATAAAATTATAGATACAACTTCGGTGAATATTTTAGAGAAATTGTATACTATATGTACATAATATAGTCTTCATATAGTCTATATATTCAACTGGTTTGGTTTGAATTTTTTTAATTTGGGGGCCATACCCAGTACTGCTCAGGACTTACTCCTGACTCTGTGTTTAGGGACCACTCTCAGTGGATCTCTCTGGACCCCATGTGGTGTCAAGGGTCGAACTCAGGCAGACTGCATGCAATCCTATCCACTGTACTAGCTCTTTGATGCTTCAATTGCTTTATATTATATACTTGCTTTATAATTGCATATATTACATACTTGCTTTATATATTATACATGTGCTTTATAATTGTACACAGTACTACTATGTTATGAGGTATATATTTAATATTATATATACATTACATACATACAATTTCTCTAAACTATTTTCTAGGTTATTTTATTAACACTATTGATTAATTCATTTGAGTGATTAAATTAATTTCACCGGAATACGGATATTTCTTTTCCACAAATGATATGTATATACATATTATATATAAATATATATTATATCTGTTTTTCTTTCATTCTAGATCTGGAACCAATGACCTCACACATGCATGGTAAGTGCTTGACCACTGAGTCATATGTCCAACCCTTCACAGACTATATTTTCATGCCTAGAAGTTACTTTTTTCTTTTTCAGTCTATTCATTCTTTTTTTGGTGCCTTATGATTATACTCTTAATCATCCATTATGAATTCATTCACTTAAAAAATTTTACTCATGGTTTCCACCTGATTATTTCAAATCCTGAGAAATAACATTCTATTTTGAGTCCAACATTCTATCTATAGAATAACATTCTATTTTGATTTTGCCTTTTGATGTTTCTCTTTTTGGAATTCCTGTGAACTTTCTGAGGTGATGTAAATGTTCTACATCTTGACTTTTGTGGTAATTATATATGACTAGACACATTGTCAAAACTCATCAAATTTTCAAGGCTGGACTTTATGGTCTATAAATTGTATTTCAACATGACTTAAATCTATTTGGAACCCATATTGACACAAATTTTGATTTAAAATCCTGCACAATGGCTGGAGAGATAGTTCAGGGTAATGCACTTGACTTGCATACAGCTGATCCCGTGTCTATCCTGGTTTTACATGCAAGGAATAACCTCCAGGCACAAAGTCAGGGGTAGCCCCCAAGCACTGCCAGGTGAACAAAAACCAAAATAAAATTCAGGCATGACACTCCTTTTTCTATCTGAGAATCAAAATCACACCACTCTTTGCCTACTGTCTGTGCCAGGGGACCTTCTAGGACTGATCCAGGTCTGAAAAGAATAGATGTTCATAAGAGGGACCAAATTAGATTTGACTTTATTGTTTGTTTGTTTGTTTTTGTTGGGGGGCCACCCCCAGTGGTGCTCAGGGATCACTCCTGGTGGGCCAAGGGGACCATATGGGGTGATGGGGAGCCAGGAATCGAACCAGGGTGGGCTGCATGCAAGGCAAGTGCCCTACCTGTTGTACTATTGTTCTGGCCCCTGGATTCGACTTAATGAGCTACTCTGATGGTGACAAAAGCTTTGTTCTCTGATCCCACAGGGACACTCTGGCCAACCTAGAACTACATTCCTCCCCCACACTACACCCTGCAAACCGCTTTGGTGTGTTCAGTTACCTGGTTGATCCTGTGGGCTTGGACCAAGTTTGCCACCTGTCCTTTTCTGACCCTTGGAAACATCTGCTGCCGAGTGTGACTGTTTTCCTGAGACTGGCTCTCTGCCGTCCCACGCGCTACTGTCACGTTTTTGATGCTCAAATTTTGCCCTACTGTCAAAAGTAATTGGACCTTTCCTCTTGCTCTATAAGTAAGCCATGGATGGCTTTAATTCCCACAGCTTCAATTACTGGTGATAAGCTGATGAGCCCCCAAATCCATTTCTCTAGCATGCCTATCGCATTCTCATTTCAGTTCCAGACTGATAAACAGACAGTCCCGCCTGATTATCCCATCACTGTATCACTGTCATCCCACTGCTCATTGATTTGCTCAAATGGGCACCAATAACGGCTCCATTGTGAAATAGTAACATTGTTACTGTTTTTGGCATATCGAATATGCCACAGGTAGCTTGCAAGCCTCTGCCGTGTAGGCGAGATACTCTCAGTAGCTTGCCGGGCTCTCCGAGAGGGGTGGAAGATTCAATCCTGAGAAGACCACGTGCAAGGCAAATGCCCTACCTGCTGTGCTATTACTCCAGTTGATTATCCCATAAAAATTCCAAATCCAGGGCCGGAGCGATAGCACAGCGGGTAGGGCGTTTGCCTTGCACGCGGCCGACCCGGGTTCGATCCCCGGCATCCCAGATGGTCTCCCGAGCACTGCCAGGAGTAATTCCTGAATGCAGAGCCAGGAGTAACCCCTGAGCATCGCTGGGTGTGACCCAAAAAGCAAAAAAAAAAAAAAAAAAAAATTCCAAATCCTGTATTTTCATATTTAACTTCCTCAAACTGGGTTTCATTTTCCAACTAACAGCCTCACCATTAATTTCTCATGCCACATATCTGGCAGTTTTTCTTCATTCTTTCACACCCTTCTCCTCTATGAATACTATGAACTTATCCCTTAATGTCCCCCAAATAAAGTCCCCATCTCCCCATCCCACCTCCTTCATTCACACCTCCCTGGAGAGTGACCACATGCTGATCTCTGCTATTACAACCCAGCTTTCTCACGTTTACCCAGAAAT
Organism: Sorex araneus; assembly: GCF_027595985.1. Taxonomy (NCBI): domain Eukaryota; kingdom Metazoa; phylum Chordata; class Mammalia; order Eulipotyphla; family Soricidae; genus Sorex; species Sorex araneus. The sequence continues at coordinate 33,360,585 of NC_073308.1, forward strand.
CACAAAGATGGAAGTCCTTCTCTCTGAAATCCTAAATAATTTCCCCACGTCCAGTACCAGAGGGCCCATCACACCCTCTTGGCTTGCTGCGTCTCACTCTTGCCATGCTCAATTCCTTTGCCTCATAAGTGCTAGCTTTTGTGAACGTCTCCCTTTACCTAACAGCAGAATAGTCTTCAATGGCCCCATCCACCAACTCTGCACATCTTTGGCCCAGAAATTACTCATAATACTGTCAATCACTCAAATATCATTTCAAGAGGTATTTCCTTCCTAAGCCCTTTCTTCACCTTTCAGAACCCTGACTCGGATTCTGAACCTCTTCTGCACCCCCAAGGAACAGGATGCCAAAAGTCATCCGACCATTTTCAAAAACTCCTTTAATCTCAGTCTTTGCCCCTGCCTGGTGGACTCCTTCCAAGAAGGGAATACTGTATGACACCTTGCAGAGCCCCTAGCCCATAGAAACCATTCTGCTGGCTCCTTAATAAAAAAAGGGTGTGTTTGGCATGTAAAAATAAAGACTGGAAAAAATTTTAAAAAAGAAAGACTCTGGAATCTGTTGGGTCTCTTCCTGGCCTTTGGTCTTGGAGCACCAGACAAGATCAAAATAATTTTGCTAGGGCTGAAGTGATAGCACAGTGGGTAGGGCATTTGCCTTGCACGCGGTCGACCTAGGTTCGATTCCCAGCATCCCATCTGGTTCCCCGAGCACCACCAGGAGTAATTCCTGAGTGCATGAGGCAGGAGTAGCCCCTGTGTATTGCCGGGTGTGACCCAAAGAGAAAAAATTAAGTAAATAATTTTGCCAGAGGCTGGGGCAATTGTAGGGCATCTGCCTTGTATGCAGCTGAGCCCAGTTTGATCATTGACACCCAATGTAATCCCCCGGGAATGCTGGGAGTGATTCTTGAGTGCAAAACCAGGAGTAAGTTATGAGCACTGCCATGTGTGACCCCAAAACAAAAATAACAACAACAACACAATAATAATAATGATAATAATAATATTTCCTAGAATTCTACAAGTGAACTAAACTCATTCTTTTCCTTTGCATGAGCCCGAAGTATTACAGGCTTCCTGTTATGTGGTTGTCCCTGTCTGTCCCAAAAGCTGCCACTTCTAGCTGTCGTCTACTTTTTTAAAATTCATCAGGATAAGTGTACATTATCCTCTCTAAAAGCAAATGGCACTTCAGCTTGACCAACTTTAATGTCCATATAAAAATCAGAAATGCTACAAATTGAGGCGTATAGGAACATCTCTCATCTCGCCTTCAGGCTCGGGCTGCCATCTGCATCCTACAGCCCCGCTGCTAACCTGCAGCCGACCACTTTCCATCTCGAAACCTCATTCTCCGCAGAATACTTGAATCAGAACTAATTACGGCAATAACTAAAATGCTCCCCTGAATGCAGGCACTGCACAACAAGAATACTTTCACTGGATTACTTAGCCGTGGCATGCTACGTCTGTTAATGTGCTCTGCCTGGCTTCGCCACGGATACACTTCAGAAAATGGAAGCCTGCCGTGAAAGCAATAGAAGGCCCAAGAAACCTGGAGAAAACGAAATCGAATTCGTTTTCCTGGGGACATGTTTTAAAACAATCCACTAATGGAAATAAGGAACTTAAAAGGTTCGGCTCAGAGCAGATGTCAGAGGCTGGGTGTGTTTTGTTCAAGAGTTGGTTTCCTACAGCAACCATCTGAACTTCAAGCTAGAAAAAACAGCCTGAGACTTACAGAAAAAAATGTTGTCCAGGGTCCCGGATGCTCTCGTGCCCCCCACTACCCCACAGCTCCTCCCAACCCCTCAGAGGAGGGCAGGGCCAGGTCAAGGCCTTGCTTACTCTTCCTTATCTTATCAGGGTGCTAGAGAGAGAAATGGAATCAAAAACAATTCGGTATGGTCTTCCAAAGCAGGGCCAATCGTCATCATCTTCAGCTAATTTCATCAAGCCAGAAGAGGATAGGGGGGTTAAGAGATATTGGACCGTGTGTGAGGACACTGTGTAATTACGTTATGATCATTATTCCTACACAAATATCAGTTTATCATATGAACTTGATGTCTTATGTTTTTGTCATTAATAATGATTGCATTGATGATTGCTAGTCATTGTGTGCAGACACTGGCTCCCAGCGGGGGAGGCTGAGACTCTGACAGTGAGTCATAGAGTTATATTTGAAACGTGCTTCCTAGCTAAGCGGGGGGCGACCTTGCCCCACAGAGCTCCCAGTCTCTGCCCACAGGAAAAGAATGACAGACGAGGCAGAATAGGCAAAGGGTTTGGTGGGAAAGGAAGCTTTCATTCAAATGTATCTATTGGATTATAGGACCAGAATCAGTTTTGAATCTTCGAATCCTTTGAAAAGACTGCTTTTTAACTAAATAAAAAGCCAGCCTTGATTTTATGTAATACATATATACAAATATGTATGTGTGTATATATATGTGTATGTAAATGTACATATGTGTATATATATGTAATACTCCCCGGCAAAAGTTGAATTACAATAGATTATTTAACTCTGTGCCTGAGAATCAAGCTCATTTCTAACACCTATTTCTCCTAACTCCAAAAGTAACACCTGTCAGGGCTGGAGTGATAGCACAGCGGGTAGGGCATTTGCCTTGCACGCGGCCGACCTGGGTTTAATTCCCAGCATCCAATATGGTCCCCTGAGCACCGCCAGGGCTAATTCCTGAGTGCAGAGCCAGGAATAACCTCTGTGCATTGCTTGGTGTGACCCAAAAATAGATAGATAGATAGATAGATAGATAGATAGATAGATAAGAGACCAAATCATTTAAAAAATACTAATTCAAAAATATATGCATTCCTATGTTCATTGTATAGTCAATATATGAAAATAATCTAAATAACAACCAAAATATCCATCAGATAAATGGATAAATATGTGCTGTGTATGCACACATGTGCACTGTGTGTGTGTGTAAAGTGGAATATTACACAGCTACAAAAATGATAAACTCTCGTTATGTGCAACAATGTGATTAGAACTTTTGGTTAGCATGCCAATAAAATAAGCCAGAGTTAAACAATGCCATGTAGTTCTACTCAGGTGGAATATAGAGAAACAGAAAAAAATGAACAGACAAAACAAAATCTTGACTTAGAGAACAGGCTTGTGGTTATCAGAGGGGAATGGTTTGTGATAATGGTAAAAGGGTTCAGTTGTACGGAAAAGATGATAGATACAGATGATAGTCACAGTCTTCTGCTGTGACCACATTTAGAAATATATCAGAATATACTCTGGAGACGTGAAGCTTGGTGTAGACCAGTGTTACCTCTGTCAAATCCTGTTTTTAAAATAATGCTAGCTTCTACGAGTTTTATGATCCAAAAGAAAAAAGAAAGGAAAAAAGCAGTCAGGGGCTGAAGAAATAGGACAAGGGTTAAGGCATGTGCCTTGCACACAACCTGCCTAGACTTGTTCCCCAGCACCCCATATGATCCCCTAAGTACCACTAGACGTGATCCCTGGGCACAAACCAGGAGTAAGACCAGAGCACCTCCTGGTGTGGACCAAAGATTGAGAGAGAGAGAGAGAGAGAGAGAGAGAGATGAAATACAGCAAAATAATATGGACAGTATGATCTAATTCTATAAAGTAGAAAAATAAAAAATGGGTATATTTGAATCACAAATTTAAACATAGAGTTTTACCTCATACATGGGAATAAACAAATACTAAATTTGGCAACCTTTATTTCTATGCAGAAGTAAGAATATGACTCAGGAGAGACAAACAGAGGACTTCATCTAGAATGTTTTATTACTTTAGAAGATTGACATCACCGGGTTTCAATTTTGAAACCATCAGATTAGGAGATTTCTAAATTTTCCATTGAATGCAGCACCCAGGATGCAAATTTGGAATATTTAGAAGGTTCGTTTCTCAATAATCATTGCTTGGACTTATGTATACTTGCAGTAGAAAAGGGCAGTTGATCTTATTGTGTTTTCCTGAAGATTTAAAAAGAATAGAGGAAAAGAAGGAAGAGAAAGCCAAGAGAAGGTAGAAGACAAGAAGGAAACAAAGAAACAGGTTGATTTGAAGAAAATTAAAATGCTGATTTGAAGAGTATGTTAAATTACTCATATGACAATTTTAAATATTTCATTGTTTGAAAAAGAGAAAATCTCAGAGGTTCAACTGGCTTTCGGTTGCCTAAAAGCTTGAAAGATTTCAACCAAACAGGCATGCACATACAAGAAGTCAAACAAGCAAACAATTCACACCGGAGGAACCATAAATGTCTCTGAATCCCTGGTCTCCAATCACCATGAACCGCAGTGCCCCATTGTATAGTTGTTTGAACATGTATCTGGAGTTGTTTATCCTTTGAACTAAGCTCCAAAGAATCTTATTCATTGATGAGCTTACATCTTAGCATTTATATGCTCCACACTACGAAAAGATAGCAGCCAGAATATAAACAAGAGAAATCTACTGTATCTATCATTAATAATTATGGTTACAATTCAATAACATGCAATAAATATTTTATGGGAGTTGGGTCAACACCATCCACCTCTCCCTCTGACTCGCTATTTCTCCTGCAGTGATCTTCATGAATCTCTCCTGAGATTTTCCAATCTTGAGTGTAAAGATAATATATATGAAATGGCGTTTCTAAACTTTGGAACATTTCAACGGTCTTCAAATATAAGATTTTATCGTATATTAAAGTATCACCCATAAAAGCATTGTAGGATAATACAGAAAGCCTTTCAACTATAGAAGCTGAAGCCAGGATATCAAGCCAAATTTTATTTCCGTTTAGGTTATATTTGAAAATGTTTTGATGGCATGGTTCCATGGCTTTAGTGAAAGAATATTCACAACTGGCCATGGTTTGAACCAATTTTTGGAAAACACAAAAACATTTCTCCCATTGGTTCCTGGTTAACCGATTCATTTATTATTTCTGAAACTGAAATTGATAATTCGGTCCCAGGTTTAAATTCCTGATGCAAATTTTCTTCAATTTCTTTGGGGGTAGAGGGATGATGGGGGAAGGTCAGGGCCACCTCTAATGATGCTCAAGGGCTATTCCTAGCTCTGTGCTCACGGGAGTGAATCCCGGTGTTTCTCAGAGGACCATGAGGTAACAGAGATCAAACCAGGGTTCGTTACATGCAAGGCAGTGTTTTACCCCCTGGCACTACTTTCCAGTTCCCAACTCAGCTCTATATTTGACAAATATATATCCAATTTTTAAAAATGATTCCTCAATTATCACAAGCTAATTCCTAACTTCCTCAAGCAATGTGCCTGGGTCTTCTCTAACTCACTCTTACATATTATTTTATCTTACTCGGGTAGAAAAATAGAGAGATGTCTTAGAGAAAATCTGCCTGAGATGCAACCCAGCTAGGACAGAAAGTAGCCAGCATGTAGTCTGAGCAAAGAGCAAAGAGAACCCTACAGTGCCACTTGCAGCAGGATCAATCACTGGACCTAATTCGTGATGTCACCACATCTCGTGATATCAACGAGAGGAAACGAGGATGCATCTCTTATTTAGGAAATAACGTGTCAAGTAATCATTCACAAAGAGCTTTGCTTTTTTTGTAAGTGGGTACATAGATATACACACATTCCTATATGACTGTCTATCTGACCACATGGGGTATTGAATAAGTATCACCTGCATTCTGTGGGCTTCCTGAACTAGGATAAATATAAGTAGGGTGGTGTTTGGGGTGGAGGGGATCAGGAAATAGAGTCCCAATTGATGAATGTAGCTTTAAAAAAAAAAAACCCTTTTTTTTAAGATTCTTTGACATCCTCTACTCCATGAAGGAAGACCCATAGGCACCCCAGGACTCAGACTCCTTGAAACAGTTCAGTGGCTATGAGAGTAACCACGGCCATTGAAAGTCAGTTTGCACTGAGAAAACTCAGCTCTATCAAAATCCCAGGCAGCATCCTGGAAGCACTCTAAAGGGGTCCTAGCTTAAGAGAAAGTGGGAACACTGGTTTCCTGGGCTCACTCCCCAATTGTGTGTTCAATCAGCTTACATGTTCTGGGTGCTTAGGAGAAAACACAATAAGATCAACTGCCTTTTTCTACTGCAAGTATACATAATTCCAAGCAATGATTATTGAGAAACGAACCTTCTAAATATTCCAAATTTGCATCCTGGGTGCTGCATTCAATGGAAAATTTAGAAATCTCCTAATCTGATGGTTTCAAAATTTAGCTGGTCACCAGAACCTGCTGTAAGAGGTTGGTTGGTTGGTTGGTTGGCTGGTTGGTTGGTTGGTTGGTTTTCCTAATCTTTTGAATAAATAATCTCTAGTGCTGTGACCTGGATATCTAGGAGCCTAAAAAAATGCCTTAAGAATTCTGGTCATCGGACAAATTTGAGCTCAAGTGACCTACCCATCCACCCTTCTGCACTCCAAATAATGCAAGCTCAGACCACTGCTCATGGGAAGCCACGACAGCAAATGCGTGTGTGGTACCAGCCATGGCTCCGACTAGCATACATCACTGCAATCCTAACAACTACTCTGAAATGCATTCTGTGCACAAACAACTCCTTACACCCATTCTCCTCTCACTAGCATTTCAGTACTCTTTTCATGTACTTTATCCTTTTCAATGTCGTTGGTGGACATTATTAAGTGCTTATGTGTTACTTCAAAAAAACCACCTCAGCAAAGATGATAAAGCAAATGAGTTGCATTTTCTGGTAACAGAAGATTCTCACCATTTTCTAGGACCTATAAAGTATATACTGTACTGTTCCCAGAGTTGTAGGCAAATTTCACAATGACCAAGGATATTAATAAACTCACAGGAAATCTATCTGTTCGTAGTTAATATGCTAGTATAAATAGACCTAAGCAAATACATGGCATACGTCCATCAGACAATTCCAGAAGCAAAAGCTTGCAGAAATCCAACTTCTCTTCCCACCTCCAACCACTTCCATGTTGGATGAACTAATAAACCAGATTTACAAACCCACCCAGAATCCATGACTGGCTTTCTGCCTGGCTTTTTGTACAGAAATGCTTTGATATCACTAAAATATGCTCGACAAGATGAGTCTGGCATAAAGTTACACTGTTGCTGATGCTTCTAAACCCGCTTGCTTCCAGAACTACTAGCAACAGACCCTCTGACTTTAATCAAAATCCATGGAAGTGTTTCACTTTTCAAAGATTGCATGGCATCCAATAGATAATTCACCTGCAGAGGACAGAGTGCCAAGAGGATGAAATGAAAACAGCATGTGACAGCACAGTCCCACCAGTGACACCACTGGCTCTCCGTGCCTTCATTGCATTTAAGACCAAATCAAGGCCTCCCAAAGGAAGGTTTTGGCAACCTGAAGCCATAACTAATACTTTAATAAATATCTGTTCCTCTAAATTGCCAGAAAATTGAATGGATTAGAACACAATAGAGCAATAAAAGTGTCTCCATAATGAACGCCAACTTCTCTCGTGATTATTTAATCTCTTCCAGTAAATTATGTAAAGGATGATGTAAGCTATGCTAAAGGAGAAAATAGGAAGGAGATCAAAGAGATTGTACTGCAAATCAAAAACTTGGTGGGATCCAGTGACAGAAACATGGATATCATTGGGCCTTAGTGCTCTGAAAATCTTCCAGGGCCATTCGCAGACATGACTGGGTTGGATCCTCCCAGAAGGATCCAAGGAAGAATCAAGAAAAGAGTAGGAGGAATATGCTCTGTAGCAAGAATCCTGCGTTTGAGTCCAGGTTTTTAACTTACTTGCATTCTGATCAACAGCCATGTAGAATTTCTGAACATCACCTGGGAAATGGGGGTGAGGAGAGTGTTCTTTGGCTGGAAACCTTTGTAGAAGATAATACATGGAAGCCTGTGTAAGTGAGGCCAGGAGGTCAGAAACAAGCACGTGCCTGTGTGTGAGCAGCACCAGCTCTGGCGGCACAGAGGGCCACTGTTCTCCCGGCCCAGCCAGGGGGCAAGGATGCTGCGTGTGAGCTGGCCAGGGGCCAGCTGGCCACAGAGCCAGAGGCTGCATGCGCATCTCCCCAGGAGACACGCACTGTCCAAAAGGGATTTTGCTGTTTCCAAATTAACTCATCTGGGGGATAAAATAACTTGATTGCTGTTTGTTTAAAGGTGGCAGCTCAGGGCAGGAGAGACAGCGCAATGGACTGGAGGACAGGTTTTGCATGCAGGAGCCTGGGTTCCATCCCCTGCACTGCACAATTCACCCGCATACCTCAAGCACTGCCAAGAGTGGCCCCTGAGCACCACCAAGTCACTGTCACTGTCATCCCGTTGCTCATCGATTTGTTCGAGCGGGCACCAGTAATGTCTCCATTGTGAGACTTGTTGTTACTGTTTTTTGTTTACCCATCGAATACACCATGGGTAGCTTGCCAGGCTCTGCCGTTCGGGCTAGATACTCTTAGTAGCTGGCTGGGCTATCCGAAAGGGATGGAGGAATCGAACCCGGGTCGGCCACATGTAAGGCAAGCTATTGTGCTATTGCTCCAGCTCGAGCACCACCAAGTATGGGTGAAAAAAAAATTTTTTTGATGCAAAAGATTAAGCGGAAGCATAGTTCAAAAAGCTGGAGTGCATGCCTGCTGGCGTGAGATTCAATCCCCAGTACTACATGGGGATAAATATATAAAATAAAATCTATAAAGTAAACGTATATGAACATAAAGTGTATATTATATGTATAATTAAAATATCTTAAAATAAAACATCTGCTTCTGGTGAGAAAGGACTCTCAAGCCGGATGCCAGAGAATGAAGCCAGGTAAGGATGATAGAAATGGCTATATTAAATTTGAAACCTGAGTAGAGCTTTAAAATGCAAACAACGTATTACCTTTGGCTCAATATTTGTATAGTCTGACACAAAGTTGAAATGTTATATTTTGATACAAAGTTAAAAGAAAAAATATCCAATTTGAATGTTACATATGTGGAGCATAACATGGAGCTCACCATAGCCTCACTGGACCTCAGTCCAGGCTGTTTCACTAGAAGTGCCCTGGAGGGGGGCAGGTGACAGCTCTTCCTGCCCCAAGGGACCCAGCCCTGGCAGCCAAAAGCCTCCAGAACCCAACAGCTGCCATGCTCATGGTCACTCCCTACACACCCGGGCCGAGCCTCACGCACGAGTGAACATATTCCTGGACCTTGCGGCCTCACATAAGTCACACACTACCCATTCTCCAAGAGTCCCACACCACACTTGATGGGGTTCAAATAGTAGGCAACCAATCATAGAGGGAAATAGATATATAAATATACATATATATATTTACAGATATATATATAAGAAAGTTCACAAAGCTCAACCTTTAACATGTTAGTGATACCTTATAGGTCTTAATGGCCCCTGCCAAAATTGAACAATCTTCACACTCTTTCCTCTATGGATATTTCTTTTTTTTTTTTTTTTTTTCTTTTTGGGTCACACCTGGCGATGCACAGGGCTTACTCCTGGCTCTGCACTCAGGAATTACCCCTGGCCGTGCTCAGGGGACCATATGGGATGCTGGGATTTGAACCCGGGTCGGCCGCGTGCAAGGCAAACGCCCTACCCGCTGTGCTATCTCTCCAGCCCCTCTATGGATACTTCTTTGTAGCATTTTCAGCAGTTTTTCATAACAAACAACACAAAATACATTATTTCAGTTCTGCTTTGGGACAGGGATTGGGGTTTGGGATGGAAACATCCCAAATATGGTGGTGGGAAGGTGTAATGGTGGTGGGATTGGTATTTGAATATGAAATGTAATCAAGTATTGTAAACTACCTCACAAAATAAAAATAAAATAAATGCTACATATGTGTAACATAAAAATAGGAATTGTTAGCTAAAAGTACAATAGGATATTACAAACAGGCCGCTCTCCTTGGCTAAGCCATCAGAGTCTCTGGGATGTGGGGCCCCTGATGAACCTCCACATGACTCCAAGGGCCCAAATGGGGTACCATCGAGAACCAGGCTGCTGGGGAACCCACCATAGACTGAGCAGCACCCCCAAAGGTGGACCCATTCACCCACCTCAGGACCGAAGGGTCTAGAGAAAGCAGAGCTTTTTGGAAAGCAGAGAAATGGTTATAGGGAGAAGGTGGCCGCAGGAGCTGGACCTTCAGAGGAAGAACAACTGGAAACTGTCCTGCAGGATGGGTCAGGGGGATTCCCAGCCCATCTCTCCCTTCCTCAGCAATCCAGCAGAGGCCGGTCCCTGAATGAAGCCAGCCTAGGGGGCAGGCGATGGGTAAAAATGGCAGAGGGGGCTGACCTGGGTTTGATCCCATCACCCCATATGGCCCCCAATCCCTACCAGAAGTAAGCCCTGAGCACACAGCCAGAATTAAGCCCTGAGAATTATCAGGTGTGGCAAAATAATAATAATTATGATGATGATGATGATAATAATAATAATAATAACAAAATCAGTGGCAGAAGGCAGAGGCTCTGAGTGAAGGATGGTGAATGGCCAGTAGCAGGCGACAGACATGGTTATTCTCATCGCCTCTAAGTCTTCTCCCCTGCTTTGTGTCCAGACCATGCCCAGTGGTGCTCCCCCAAGTCTATGCTCAGGATCCCTCCTGCAGAGCTGCGGCAGTGACATCTACCCTCTGCCACGCACAACCCACTGAGCCATCTCCTTGGCCCCACCAAGTCTTTCTTTTTATTGATAAATGCGCTATTGACTTGGTTTCTCTTCCGCTTAGAACCACCCTCACATAAGTAATAGCAGGTAAAGAGCAGGGCCGGTGATGCGCATTAATCCCCAGTCATCAGCTTCATCATTTCCAGGGACCACTGGCTCCTACTTCTCCAAGAAAAGAATCAAGATTGTGCATTTAAATGCCCAGGAGAATATTTATTTTTCTCCTACCAAGAAGGCCTATTATGGAGAAGAAGCTCTTTTTTTTAGAATAATTAAAGCTCTGATTTTTACCTTTTCCAAATAGGGCGAGCAGTGTACTATCTCTGAACCAGGACAGCTTTTTGGCTGCCTGGGAACCCTGGAAATATTGATCAGTTAAAAATATTAGAAGGCTTGCATCTCCTGAATTTGCTTACTGCAGCCTTCTTCCTGGTCGGCCAAGAGAGTGCCAGCAATTTTGTGCTCATGATAAATGATCCTTCCCACTAGGTCACTCTTTTTTACCTAAAGTCACAATTTGTTCCTTCCTGTGGGTCACCACCTGAGTTCATGGGATGGCAGATTTATTGCTTGCTTTGGACTCCCAAACACAAATAGGCAACATTGCTCAAAACATGGGCCTGTCACAAGAACATGGGCTATTTCCTGATGAGGGGGAGGGGGTGTAGAGAGAGAGAGAGGAGCGGAAAGGAAGGGAGGGGAAGGGAAGGGGTAGAGAAAAGAAAGAGAAGGGGAGGAGAGGGGAGGGGAAGGGAGGAGAGGGGTGAGGAGCAGAGGAGTAAGGAGGAGAGGGAGGTGGAAGGAGGGGAGGGGAAGAAAGGAGAGGGCAGGGAGGGGGCAGAGGTGGGAAGGCAGGCATTTCCACACTTACCTCTGGGCTGCAGCGACAACAATCAGGTTTGACCCACTGACACGTAAGCCTTGCTGGAGTCACAGGGATCTGCACCTCTTTCAAGGAAGCCAGAGAGCAGCGTGAACAGCTGCCCTTGCCTCCTCCTCGGCAGCCTTCTCATTGTGGGTACATTTTCGTCCACCAGCATCAAGGCCTGAAAAGTCCCTAAACCTGAGGATAAAGCTTCGATGTTTCCAGAGCTAGTTCCCACCGAGGAATGTGGCCCAAGAGTGGACACGCCCAGGGCCGCAGAGGGAGGTCAACTGATTGAACCCGCGCAGGAGGTCTGGGTTTGATCCCCGGGTACCGGGTATGGTCCTCCCAGCACCACCAGGAACAAGCCCCGAGCACAGAGCCAGGAGCAGTCCACGAAGCACCACCAGGTATGCACCTTCCCCCGCCCCCCCCCGCCCCAAAACAAAAGAAAATCAACAAAAACCTACCTCTGCTCTCTGTGCTTCCTTTCCCAGCCTGCAGGTTAGGACTCCGGCCCCAGCTCCCACCCGGATCCCACAAGCCAAAATGAAGCTCTTCCAAAGGAAGCCCCAGCCCAGGGACCCGGGGCCCAATCTCCTCAGCCTTTATTCCTGCAGCCTCCGACTGGCACCAACCCTCACAGTCACTGGCCAAGTTCATTCTTCCCCCAGAGAATGAACCTTCTCGATAGCCTCGACCCTAATCCACCAGAAAAAATCCTTCAGCCCTTTCTCTCCTCCCTGACTCATTCATCCATCCGAAAAGTTACGGAGCCCCTGAAGATGCGATGAACAGGAGCCTTGTTTTTCCACAATGGAAATGTTACAGCAAGGAAGTAGAGGACTGAAACTAAATGTGTGTGTGTGTGTGTGTGTGTGTGTGTGTATGTGTGTGTGTGTTTCTGAGGGTGGAGAAGGGAAGGTTCTACAGGTGCTGCAGACAAAGCCAAACACAGTCATTACCATTCACATCTTCGCTTCTAAGGGGTTTGGGGTCTTGGCTTTGCTTGGGGGGCCACATTCAGCATTGTTCGGGGGCTTATCCTGCTCAGTTGTTTGGGGGTGACTCCCGGGGTGCTCAGGGTCATTCCTGGTTGTGCAGGGGAACCATGTTGCTCCGGGGATCGAAGCTGGGCCTCCTGCATGCTCGAGCAGCCCAGCCCGTTAAGCTCCCTCTAGGCTTTTAAAATGGGGGTGTTTGGGCCAAACCCAGGAGGATTCAGTAGCTAATCCCAGCTCCCTGCTCAGGACTGACTCTCAGCAGTGCTCATGGGACCATATCTGGTGCTGGGAATCGAGCCAGGGTCAGCCACATACAGGATCTTACACTCTATACTGTGTCCACAGCCCACGGAATATCTGAACTCTTGAGAGCCATCCTAGATGAATGACGTCCGTGTCCTCACAGTCCGCACTCTGAAACTACAGTGAATACAACATCAAAGATACAGTCAAACCCTTAAATGGAAGTCGTTGAAAAAAATAAATGAATAAGAACAACTCAAACCACTCCAACTAAATCTTCAATACTTTACTTTCAAAATGAATTCAATCACATGGTATCATGCGGACGAGTGAAAGTTCAGTGTTCTGTAAAGACAGCCTTGCTCGAGGTCAGGCTTCCCGCTTCATCTCAGCAGGCATCTGTGGCACGAAACTCCACCCGAGAGGCAGGCAGTGGGCTAGATCACCTGATAACCTAAAGATGCCCGAGACAATTGTTCTGATTGACGGGATTTACTGTCTCCTAGCAGGGGATGAATGAGGAGTAGAAAATATTGAACAATCACTGGCCCAGAGAGATAGCTCCAGGGATTATAGCACATTCTTCGAAGGCAGGGGACTTGGTTCCAATCCCCAGTACCAGACAGTCCCCCTCAAAACCAACACCTCTAGACTATTCCACCCTCATCTTCACCCCCAACAGAGAGAACTGTGAATGGGGGCGGGAGCCATAGTATAGCAGGGAGAGACTTTGCCTTGCACACAGCCAACCTGAGTTTGATGATCCCCAGCGGTCCCCCAAGCACCTCCAGGAGTAATTCCTGAGTGCAGAGCCAAGAGTAACCCCTGAGCACCAACAGGTGTGACCCAAAAAGCTAAAAAAAAAAAAACCTGTGAACCAAGTAGAAAGTACCAAATGGAGTTATCTAAAGGCTCTATAGGAAAATAAGAAAAAGCATCTCATTCTTCCTGGAAGGACCGCTCAGAGGGCTTCAAATGTTAAGATCCATTTCGTTTTGTTCAGGGTTGCTGTGTTTGGTTCAAGCTTTGGAGCACGTAAGAGGAGTTTGTGTAAAAGGGGGTTGCCTGTAGGAAAACAGAAGGTGAGCTTTCCAAGAACATGTAGAGAACCAAAAAAAGAGAAACCAGCACAGCATCATGTATCTGAGAAATGAAAATGGGGTTGATGACACAACTGAGTCAGGGGAGGTTGAAAGGGAGGGTGTTGGGGTCCTCTCAACCCAGAGGGAGAGGGAGGTGGGTGCACTGGTGATGAGTGTGGTGTTGAAATTATGTGCATGAGAAATCATTATTAATAGTGTTGTAAACCACAGACTATTGGTTAAAATTTTGCAAATGACATCTACAATCCTAAATTCATTACAAAAAAAAAAAGCAGGGGTAAGAGCCCTCTTGGCATGCTCCTGTCAGCAAACAACAGTCTGTCTTATAAATAAAACTTTATTGGGACACAGACAGGCCTTCCAGTTATAGATTGTCTCTAACTACTGCTGTTGCACTACAGTGTCAGAGTTGAGTGGTTGCAACAACAGAGACTCTCTGACCACAAAGCATTGGGTTTGCGGTCCCCAAGCCTTACTGTCCAACGTGGACAATACCACCTCCTGGGGGAGCACTGGAAAAAATGGTGGGGGAAGTGGAAATAGCCTCAGGTGCTATGGGGGACAGATATAGAATAAAAATAAGCAAGTGTTGGAGACACAAAGAATTAGTTTCTATTTTTGTCTTGTTTAGATTGGGGACCACACTCAGCAATGCTCAGGGGTCACTCCAAGCTCTACCCTTAGGACTCTTGGAAGTGCTTGGGGAACCATATGGGGTGCTGGGGATGAAACCCAGGTCAACTTAGTGCAAGGCAAATACCCTACATGCTGTACTATCTCTCTGACTCACAAAGAAGAAATTATTAAAAAATCATTCACACATGTTTTATGTGTTCTGTAACATAGTGATAACAGTGTAATTATTACCCTCAAACTAAACACACAAAACGTATGTTACAATAATCAGTGTCCTGCAGAGCTTGTGGGAGCACTTGCCACGCACTATAATGCTCTTGAAGGGTCCTGGGGGATGTGTTTGTGATGCCTGTTCACAATACAAATTACAGGCAAGCAGCTCACATGGAAACGGACTCTGATGGCTTCTGAGCTGTGTGACAAGTGTTAACAGTAGTGCAGGTGCAATATTTACATTTTTTAATTCATCTCTGACACCTTCTATCTGTATAGATCACACAAAGCAAATTAATTTACTCTTGTTTCAATAAAACAGCACTTTACGTGTATTTTTATGCGTTTTCCTATATGCCTACCATACATTTCTGTGTTTTTTAGTGCGTACTAGTAATAAAATGATTGCAAGCATATTGGCACAAAATGCAATTTGAAGTATACACTCAAAGGAAGTATACAGTCAATATATTTGACACATTTTTATTACAATATTAATGAAAACATGGGAATGAAATCATGAAAGAATTGTTAACGGCTAACATTTATTTAAATCTATTGAGTCATCTGTATTAATTGGCAAAGGCATAAGTTAATGAAGGATTATTTAAGTATGGGCAAACCAAATAAAAACTGTTAATTAATTTTAAGTTCTGTATTGATGTATTTTAATTAACTACTTCTTAGAAAATTTAGTTTTGTATTTCACAATTCAATATCAAATACATACATCTAACGCTGAGTAAAGAACAAAACTCAGTCTGTTAGTTTCATTAGTATTTTAGTTTGTCTTTTACCATCTTATGCAAAACACACTTGGCAGCTGATGTCCTAACCAGTGTTCTAACAGAATAGGCAGAGCAAAACTTTTGGTTCTGGCAAAAGAAACGGCACTTTGTCAATTATGTAAATTGTTAAACCTTTTGATAATGTGACACCCTTATTATGATAAACCTGTAGTACTATAGCACTGTCGTCCCCGTTGTTCGATTTTGCTCGAGCAGGCGCCAGTAACGTCTCCATTGTGAGACTTGTTGTTACTGTTTGTTGAAGGTAAAAATTAGATAATACAGTCTTGAATATTTGACCATTGGCCTTATTCAGTCACCTACAAACAACGCCGATATGCCAGGAATCTTTGCCAAATGAAACTATGAGCACTGGAGAGACAGTATGAACTGCAAGACCTAAGGCACTTGCCTCGCTTGCAGCTTCCCCCAAGCACCAAGTCCCAAGCACAAAAGGTCCCTCAAGCACCACCAGGGGTCACTCCTGAGCACCACTGTGGTATGACCAAAAAGAAAATTAATAATAATGAATAAAAGAATAAAATTAAGCTATGAAGCCTTCAAGATGATAACAACATTTGACAAAGTTTATGCTAATGAGAAACATAAGAATTTATCTGGGCCAGGGAACAGAATAGTAATATAGCAGGTAGAGAATTTACCTTGTAGGCGTCTGACCTGGGTTTAATCCCTGGCACCACACATGGTCCTTTGAGCCTGTCAGGAGTGATCCCGGAGCACAGAGTCAGGAGCAAAACCTGCCAGGTGTGCCCCTGTCCTGTCCCCCCAAAAAGAATTTATCTTATTTTTAAGCACTGTGGAAAAACTTTTGAGATAACTGACATTGGCAAAACTCTTTCCAACAGCATCTAAACAAGATGAGAATGGGTCGGAAGCTTCTTAAAACATTTTGTTGCTGGTTGTCACATCAGGAAAGCCACAGACTAGGCAGGAGAAATAGCACCTCGGTGAAAGGCGGTTGCTTTGCATGACCTAGGTTCAATCCCCAGTACTAGCTGTGGTCCCCAAGCACCACCAGGGGTCACTCCTGAGCACAGAGCAAGAATAGCCCCAAACCATTGCTGTGTGTGGCCCCAAAGTTCCCCTCACTCACAACTCCCCAAACTATCAAAAAGGGAAATAAAGGCCACATAACTCTTGGTGAAGGACAAATTATACTGGCAATGGGTAAAGCAATACACAATACACTATACAGCCAGTAGAAGATACCCTCAAGAAACTTCCTTTGAGTGAAAATGCAATGCAGAGCAGAATTGAAATGTTTGTGATGTTGAAGGCTTATTATGGTGAGTGCTTAAACACATCCCAATTCTCTGTACTGCCAGATGAGTCAACTTAGTTAGAAAATGAAGCCACACTTTTAGCAAATATACAATTCATAAAAGAAAAAGGAAAATACTAAGAATTATTATTTGCTAGGAATTTGCAAGCTGATACTTAAAAAAAATGGTAGTTCGTGCATTGGAAGACTTAGGGCTCTTGTTTTTGGTTTTTTGGTTTTTGTGGGGGTTTTTTTGGCAAGGGTGGTGGGGAGAGGTGATGAGGATTGAAGCCACACCCAGCAGTGCTCAGGGCTTACTCCTGGCTCTGTGCTCAGGAATCACTCGTGGTGGGGCTCAGGTAACTATATGTGGTACCAGGAACAGAACCCAGTTCAGCTGTGTACAAGGCAAGTGTCTTACTCTTATATTATCTCTCCAGTCTGGAATAGTTTTTTTAAAAAAAGTGAAAACCCCTGAGTAATATTTTGTCAGTTGCTGCTAATTGTGCTCCAGAGATGATAGGTTGATAGAGGGGTTTTCTTGCACATCAACAATAAAATGTTCCAAATGCATTTTTTGTACACCGTATCATTTGTCATCAACATTAGTTGCCAAGACTGAGTGAATGCCAGAGGTCAGTAAAGCAATCAAGAAAATCAGAAACAATTCATTATTGGACCCATCAAAGGAATACTGAAGACGATGAAGAATTTCATCTCTGTGACTTTATACACAAGGGTGTTGATCAACAAGAAGCCTGTGTGGATTGGTCTGATTGGTTTGATAAGCTCTTTGACTTGGCACTAGAGTTCCTCATAAACAATGCTGTGCTTTATGAGCCAATGTGATGGATTCCAAGAACGACAGAATTGTTTAATAAAGTTCATGAAATAAACCTACATTTTAATGGTGAGGGGCTACACTTAATCATGAACAAAAACTGTTATTTTCACATTTTAACAAACTTCCATACAAATAAAATTTAGAATGAGGGGAATTTAGTGTTTCCAAATTTATCAATGGTAGAAAACCAGGACCAAGACTTGCTTCCCTTTTGTCAGTACTTGGTGGCACTTGGAATTCCAACTTCAATCAGTGATCTGAAGATATTCATTTTTGTTATTGTTTTGTTTTATTTCATTTTGGGGCCACACCCAAAATTATGGTGGTGCTCAGTGCTTACTTCTGGCTCTGTGCTCAGGGATTACTCCTGGTGGAGCTTGGAGGGCCATATCAGGTACTGGGTATCAAACCTGGGTTGGCCATATGCAAGGCAAACACCCTACTTGCTGTACTATTGCTCCAGCCCTGATCTGAAGATACTCTTGAAATGAATATACCCAACTGGGTTTGGTACTCTTTCTCAGATTGAAAAAACAAACAAACAAACAAAAAACAGAAGAAACTCCAAAATGACAAGAGGAACTGGAAGAAGGAATTGTCAATGAGGAACTGAAATTTAAATTCAAAGATAATGGGCTACCAACAGTTCTGTCTCCTCCTCATACTTCCTCCTCTTGGATTATGAGCTACAGAACAAAAGGTTTTCCTTGCATCTCCTTCACCATACTTAGTGGGACATGAGTTCAGTGTGGTCACAAGTGTATTAAAGAAACCAGTAGTGCCATGATCCAGAGACACGCAGAAGAATCTCAGAACTGAGCAGGCTGCTGCAGAGATTTCTCTGGACCCTAATTATCTAAAATTTTAGAATTCCAGGAGTGCACGACTGAGTGACATCTTATGTTATTCATAACAAACAATACAAAATAAATTATCTAGCATCTGCCTGTTCTGCAGGTTTGAGTGGTGGTGGAAGGTATAACGGTGGTGGGACTGGTATCAAAATATTAAATGTAATTCATTATTGTGAACAATGTTATGAAAATAAAAAATATATAAGAAGCAAAAGAAAAGAAAAGAAAAGAAAAGAAAAGAAAAGAAAAGAAAAGAAAAGAAAAGAAAAGAAAAGAAACCAACAGCATACAGAGAATCATGATGATTCCAGAATGCTACTGAGAGGGATAGAGAGATAGCACAGAGATTAAGGTGCTTCTGGCTCTGTGCTCAAGGATCATACAAGTCAATGCTCAGGGGACCATATATGTGGTACCTGGAGTCAACTTGACCACATGCAAGACAAGTGCCTTACCAGCTGTACTATCACTCTATCTCTCTGTTCCTTTTTTTTTTTTTAATTTTGGGGCCAGACTCAGTAGGGAAGTGCCCAGGGGTTACTTGTAGCTCTGCACCCAGGAATCACTTCTGGCAGGGCTCAAGGGACCATATCAAACTTGTGTTCTTGGCAAGACGGTGCATTAGCACTGAGCTAGTAACTGTGTATCAGGCATCTTCTGGTCTCTACCAGCATCTCATCATTTTTAATGATTCATTCATGAGAGTGACCCCAGCTTGCCAAAGACCTTCCTCTCTATCTAGGTGTTGAGTAATCCATGCAAGTTGGATTTAATTATTTTCATTCTTAATTATTTTGCCAGCCAAAACTGGCCTCTGCAGACACTAAAGATTTACAGTGCCTGAAAATCTTTCACTGAAAGAGAAATACATCCACAGCAGCCAAGAGAATCTTCCCATGTCCCATGCCAGCCGCCCTGAATGCAACCTGAAAAAATGAAATCCCTGCTCATCTGTCACTCACTGGGTTTGTTTTCTTTTTGTGGCCTTTGGAAGCCTTGAATGTGATAACCCAGGAAAGGCCACGCCCAGAGAATCACATGAACTGGACTTTGCTAATCCTTGGCTTGTTTGAAGAAGCTAGAACTTTTAGAGAATGGGGGAGTCCTAATTCCCTGCTGCTCCATTCCCAGTGCCTCTTCCTCTGCGACCCCAGTGAACTGTGCCTTAATGGTGGGCACATGAAGATCCACAATGAAAACATTACTCGAGGGGCTGGAGCGATAGCACAGCGGGTAGGGCGTTTGCCTTGCACACGGCCGACCCAGGTTCTAATCCCAGCATCCCATATGGTCCCCTGAGCACCGCCAGGGGTAATTCCTGAGTGAAGAGCCAGGAGTAACCCCTGTGCATCGCCGGGTGTGACCCAAAAACCAAAAAAAAAAAAAAAAAAAAAAAAAAGAAAACATTACTCGAGAGAGACCAGGCTGTCTAAGAGAGACGGTGAAGTCAAAGCAGGAACATGCAAGGTCTACTCTGCATCTAGTTATTAGTAGTCCCTGGGACTGGAGCAATAGTACAGAAGATGGTACATTGACCTTATTTGCCTTACATGCGGCTAACCCAGGTTCAATCCACAGCACTACATATGGCCTCCAAGTGCACCAGGAGTAAGCCCTGAGCATCAACAGGTGTGACCCCCCCCCAAAAAAAATGACCATTTATTAATAGTTCCCACCCAAGTCAATGGACTGGAGTGATAGCACAGTGGATAGAGAGTTTGCCATGCATGCGGCTGATCCAGGTTCGATTCCTCTGTCCCTCTCGGAGAGCCAGGCAAGCTACCAAGAGCATCCTGCCCACACGGCAGAGCCTGGCAAGCTACCCGTGGCGTATTCAATATGCCAAAACAGTAACAACAATTCTTACAGTGGAGACGTTACTGGTACCCGCTTGAGCAAATCGATGACCAACAGGATAACAGAGCTACAGACAGTGCTACCCAAGTCAATCCTTCCCTTTCTGCTGTAAAAAGGTAGGGAGTGGACTTAACTATCTTAGTCCACTACTCCCCCCACTTTAGCACCATCTGGCTGGACAAGACAACTGTCTAGACCAGCTCGTCCACTCATGCTACCATCAGGCTGGCTTCCCTACAGAGTCAGTATTCTTAGAAGCAGCAGACTCTCATTTCAGGTGAGAATCTTTATTGAAGATCAGAGTTTCTCACTCGGTAAAATTCTTCATTCAACAGGACCAAGCTGGCTTATCTCCTTCACTGTATCACTGTCATCCTGTTACTCTTGCATTTGCTTGAGCAGGCACTGTGAGACTTGTCATTACTGTTTTTGGCATATCAAATACGCTCAGCAGGTAGGGCATTTGCCTTGCACGCGGCTGACCCGGGTTTGATTCCTCCACCCCCTCTCGGAGAGCCCGGCAAGCTACTGAGAGTATCTCGCCCCCATGGCAGAGCCTGGCAAGCGTGGCGTATTTGATTTTGGATTTGATATTCAGCTTATCTCCTTGACGAATTCAAATCAAGCACAAAAGCTTTTAAAGTTACTTTTTTTAAAAAATTCAGCTTTGTTTGTTTGTTTGTTTGTTTTTGCCAACCTTGTTATTTGTCATTGAGTCTTTCAAATACGTAGGAGTAGACTGCACGTGTAAGATACCAAATAAAAGCGTTTGCTTTGAAGAGGAAACCTCTTCCACCGTTGGTAGGAATGTTCACTGGGTCAACCTCTGTTGACCCAATATGGACATGTCTCCACAAATTAAGCGTCAAGTTTCCAAATGTCCTAGCAAGTTTACTTCTTGGCATTTATCCTGAAGGCCCCAAAACACTATTTTGAAAAGATCTTTGTTACTCCTACGGTCGTTGTAGCATTTTTCATAAGAGCCGAGATCTGGAAACAACTTGAGTCTCCAAGAACTGATAAGCAGGTAGGGAAACTGGTACCTAAACACAATGGAAAGCATCTCAGTGATGAGAAGAAACGACAAAAGCAGTCAGTGTGCTGCTGTGCGGGCAGGGGGTGGGTTTCACGCTGAGCAAGTCAGCCGGGAGGCAAGAATGATCTCTCTGTGTGGGGGATATAAAGAACTTGGTATGGGAATAACAAACTCTCAAAGACAACAGACCCTGAGAACTGGTTTGGAGAAGTGAGCTACCAAAGGGCAGGCGAGGGCTGGCGGGAGGGGACTGGCGGGGAAAGTGGACACTGGTAAAGGGCTGGAACACTGTTGTCACCATGAAACCCAACCAGGAACACTACTGTAAGTCATGGGGCTCCAAGTATGAAGATTTTGGCTTCAAAATGAGGTCAGCCCATCCTTTCTCATCTCCTTTCAGGGGCCCTCCCTGGTGCCCCCCAGGGCCCTGGTCTCCCCTGCTGTATTCTCTGTAGTAGCCACCAACTTGACATATAGACATTCATACATTTAACGTGCTGTCTCCTGTCTTTGAACAGAGCTGTATGACTTGTATCCACTATTATTTCTAGCACCTAGAACATTTCTAAGTACACAATGATGAGTACATTAATAGATTTATTATGGGGGCAGGAGTGATAGTACAGCAGGTAGGGCATTTGCCTTGCATGTGACCAACTTGAGTTCGATCCCTGGCATGTAGACATGCTTTCTACTCCTGGGTGTGGCCAAAAGAAAAGAACGTCAGAGACCATTAACAGCCCAAGCTCCCCCTCTCTCTTGGCTACCATCCTACAATGGATTTTGTTAAATACTTTGGGAATACTGTCCATAAATAAACCTAAACAGAGAAAACTCTCTCTCTGTGTCTCTGTCTCTCTGTCTCGCTCTCCCTCCTCCTCCCTATCCCCATCATCTCCTTCTGAAATTCTTTTCTGTGAGGGGAGGAGACAGACCTGGAGAGCCTGGGTTATATTTAGGAGAGACTTTTCCTTCCCCTCGAAGAGCCATTCCTCACTCCAGCCTGAGTCTATGGTTCTTCAAGGAATCAGGTGGCAGAGATCATCTCCCATTCCAGGCACAACAAGCGGGATCAGGCACGGTGTGACAACTGACTTGTGGGCTGGTGAGACGGGGGCTCTGGACCTTGCAGGGGCTCATTTCAGGTTCTCCTAGACTTCCCAGGCTCTCCCCAGGTGCTGGAGGTGGGTAGAGAGGGAAGCAGTATATGTCCTTCTCATGGCTGCCGCCTCTCTCCTTCCCACTTCACATAAGCCCCCAGAGAAGACCCTACTCCTCTGGTGAGGGTCACCACTCCTACCTGCAACAGGCTTACCCAAAAGCTTTCAGGAAGGTCTTCCCTGAAAGAGAAAATCCGGGATAATGGAAATCACTTGATATTCTTCTGTATTCATTTGTTCAGCCAACACTTATCTTATGGCAGACCCTGCATGCACTGGATGTCAGGGAGGGTACGGATAGAAACACGAAGCAGAGAGAAAGAGAGAGACAGAGACAAAGACAGACACAGACACACAAACACACACACACAGAGCACAGACCTGACCCTACTCAGTGCCTCTCTACCCCTAAGACACTACACCATGACAGGGTCGAAAATGCAGGGCAGAGGATCTGCACATTCCACAGGGGGAGTCCTCAAGTTAAAAATGTCAAGTTGACAATGATGGAGAGTTAGTGAGTATAGTAATTATGACATTTGTTTCACATGCAACCGACCCAGAATTGATCCCTTTCATCCCATATGGTCCCCTAAGCCCACCAGGAGTGATCATTGACTTCAGAGCCAGGAGTAAGCCCTGAGCACCACCAGGTGTGGCTCCAACACCTAAGTAAATAGTCAAGTTGCCTATCAAAAAGGTTTTTCTGGGACCAAAGCAATGGTACAGGGGGTTGGGCACTTGCCTTGCATGCGGCTGACCCTGGTTCCATCCCCACCATCCCCTATGGTCCTCTGAGCACTGCCAGGACTGATCTCTCCCGAGTGCAGAGCCAGAAGCAAGCCCTGAGCACTGCTGGAGCATTTATGTACAACATCACTCTCACAAAACATTTCTTCTAGGGAGCTTCCCTCTTGGGAGCTCCCCAGAAGAAACTGCCAGAACATAAGTTTGCTAGTTGAAGGCGGGGGTGGGTAGGGAGGAAAGAGTTGCAACTGCATAAATCAATAAACATCTCCATCATCCCTGTGGCCATGTCTCTGGGAGAGCTTTGCTAGGATTAGCAAACCCAAGGAAAACCAAAAAAAGGTGTGGAAGGTTGCCCCCCTCCTAAAGCACTCACCCGCCCCACCCCGGCCAGTTGGAGATGATACTGACATGTCCCCAGAGTAATGGGAAGAAAGTCAAAAGCCCTTTTCTTCCACAAGGACTATGGCTGGAAAGGTTTTCCGAATCTGTGCCCCAGGTAACTCGCAAATCACATCTCCCTAGGTTATGAAACAGGAGAGGGAGCAGAAGCAGAAAGGCACTCACCTGCACACCCAACCTCTCTGGCGCTGGGGCCCCTAAACCTGGGCATTCCCTTGTCCTGAAAGCCCATTCCCAGAAACATTTCCAGGGCTGAATGCTTCTCAACCTAAACTCCAGTTCTTCCTTTTCCCAAGGACTTCCTGGCTCAACGCTCTACACATTCATTCCCTCCCAAACACACAGTGTTTCCCCCTTTCTGGTATACCAGGGCCCTCTGCCAGGGCAGCTGTCCCTCTGAAATGATGTGGGTTATTCATTCCACTCCCCATCCCCTCTAAGTGCATACCCCCCTCCCTAAGGGCAGGCATCAGTTCAGCTCCTCCCTTCACCAAAATAATAACCCAGTAGATATTTATTACCCAGGGAACAAATACAAAGTACCTGAGGGCTGGTGAGCACTCAGAAGATCAGGCTGCAAGGGTCCCCCCAGCGACAGGCCAAATCCCTCCTAAGCAAGTCAAAAGCAAGGATTGTGGGCCTCAAATACCCATTTCAAGCCTAGGGCTAGACTCTGTGCTAATCTGGAGCAGCTTCTTTTCACCACCCCAGCTGCGGTCCAGCCTCCTCTCGCTGTCTAGGGGAGAAGGAAGCTGGATGGATGGGGTGGGGCGTGGAGGTTTCTTCTCTCCTCTGTTATTTTCCAAATGAGACTCCCTGGTTCCTGCCCCCCACCAGGGGCATGTGCCCAGGGCAACGTCTCCTGTCTGTACCTCAGCCCTGGCCCCTTCACGTAAAAGGAATGAGATTCCTATCGCTGTTATACTTCCACGATAACTGATGAGCAAGAGTCTGTGTTTTTTATTTTAATGGGGAGAGGGGGACACAGCTCTATTTATTTAAGTAACATTTTCATTTTACTTCAGTGTTTTTTGGGGGAGGGGTTCACACCTGGTGGTACTCAGGGTTTCCTCCTGGCAGGCTCCAGGACACATACGGGGTACTGGGGATCAAACATAGGTTGGCCACATGCAAGACAAGCACCCCA
Source organism: Sorex araneus (assembly GCF_027595985.1). NCBI lineage: Eukaryota > Metazoa > Chordata > Mammalia > Eulipotyphla > Soricidae > Sorex > Sorex araneus. Next base: position 33,385,456 of record NC_073308.1, read on the forward strand.
CCTCTGAACCATCGCTCCGGTCTTTCTTTGGTTTCCAACCAACCCGCGCCTACTATCTACCCAAAGTACACAAAGACACTAATCAGAAATGCTAGATATGCACCTATGTTCGTTACAGCACTGTTTACAATAGCTGTTTTATTAATCGATTTATTTTTGGAGGGGTGGCACACCTGGCCATGCTCAGGACTTACTCCTGGCTCTGTGCTCAGGGATCACTCCTGGCAGGGCTCGAAGACTCTATGGGCTGCAGGGATCAAACCTGGGTCAGCCACATGCAGAACAAGTGCCCTACCCACTGTACTCTTGCTATACTCACTCTGACCCAAGTAAGCAAAAACTTAATTGCAAGAATTATAGAATCATTTACACACCCAAATACTTCAATTGGATTAAAGAGTTAAGTGTACACTGACAATGGCAATATTTTTTGCATCACCCTTACCGTGCATTTCTTAGTATTCCACATAGACTCAAGAAACCTCAAGAAACAGGCAATCATATCACCATTTCTGTTTCAAGATAAAGCAGCCGAGACACAGAGGGGTTAACAATCTTCCTTCAAGTCACACAGCATGGAAACGCCACGTGAGGATCTGAACTCTGCACCAGATCTTAAATGCTTGATCACCAATAACACCACCTTAACCCAGGGCTTTCCCAAACCTGGAAGTGGGAAAGATAACATAATCCTTAAAAAGAAGAGAGCTGGGGGGAGGAGGGGGTGGGAGGGGAACTTTGGACATGGCTGGACGGACACTGGTACTCAGGAGTGCAATGTTGGAACATGCCTGAAGCTCCCTCCTTAGCAGTACATAGTGCTTTGCTAAAACTTAAAGGAAAAGGGAGAAAAGGTCTGATGTGTGAACGTGCTCAGGGTCAAATCAACAGTATGGTGGGTAGGGTGTTTGCCTTGCATGGCTGACCCATGTTTGATCCCCATCATGCCATATGGTCCCCTGTGTCTCACTAGGTATGGTGATTCCTGAGTGCAGAGCCAGGAGTAAGCCCTGAGCATCGCTGGGTGTGGCCAAAAAAAAAAGAAAACTGCTCTATGTCAGAAACAGCATTTAGAAAAGGAAATTAAATCTGGATAAACACTATGACAAAAAGTTAAAAAAAAAACAATGCCAGGAAAGTAAATGAAACAAAGGACTTAAATGTCCATCACAGAAGAATTAAATAGGAAAGGAGAAGGAAATGTAAATTCTCTTCAAATTCTTGGGTGATCAAATGAATGCAAGTGAAACAACAAAATAATTATTTTGTCTATGAATTGTGTGTTTCTGAACACTAAGATTTCCACTTAGGCAAATCATAGGAATACAAATTGGTACAACCTTCCTTAGAATTTTTTTTAAAGACTTGCAGTATGAAAGGTAATTATGAATAAAGGAAAATATTCCTTAGAGTGAAAATCTTGATAAGTGTTTGAATGTTTTGACAGATGACTACAAGAAGAATTACTCCTCTTGTGTTTCATTAGTATTCCCACTCTTGCTTTTTGTTGTTGCTGATGTCGCTATTCTTATTTTAAAAGACAAACCTTGGCCTACCACCCCTGACCCCCCAGTGGTTTTTAAAATCACTTATTTAGGTTCTGGGGTCACACTTGGCAGTGCTCAGGGTTGACTCATGGCTCTGCACTCAGGAATTACTCCTGGTGCTGCTCGGGGAACAAAGGAGATGCCAGGGAGCGAACCCAGGTCTGCACGCTCAAGGCAAGTGCCCTACCAGTTTCAGCCTGCGATTTATGCAATTTTCACCCATGAGTCCCTTGGAATATTCTGGGTATCCTTATGCTTCTAAGCCCCAGATGAGAAACACTGCTTTCGTCTCCTGTACACCCACCTGCCTTGTTCAATGATTGCTTGTACCTAAAGTACCCTACTTTTGGTTACTGCCCACCTGTTGGGTCTCCATTCTTCCCTCATCTCCGCCATCCACCTTTGGAGATGCCTTTGCATCTTACCTCTCTCAGCATCCTACCTCTCTCAGAAACTGCCACTAGTCCCTCCATCCACAGCTGATCTCCATCCACCCACCCCCAGAACTCTCATCTAGTTACTGGTCTTTGGGTTTTGTTTTGGGGACCACATCTGGTGGTGCTCAGAGCTTACTCCTGGCTCTGTGCTCAGGGATCACTCCTGACAGTGCTCAGGGGTCCACCTGGGGTTCTGGGGATTGAACCTAGGTCAGTCACATCTAAGGCAAGCACCTTATCCGCTATACTATACTCCAGCCCCTCGTCACTTTCGATCACTTGGTTCCAATGTTCATACTGGCTCATACCACCAGCTCAATTCTTATCTTTCCAACTGAACTATGGAAAACTAAAACCCAAGGGCTCTCTTCTCCCCTTAAAAGACATCATTATTCCAAGGTGAAGAGATACAACTCACTCAATTTGTTGCATTGTAGGCTAAGTGGCATCATGCATATCTGTTGTGTTTCAACCATAAAGAAAATTCTGGGATGGCCAGAAGACCATTCAGACCATCTCTTTTTGCTTCAACTAAACTAGAGCAGAACCAGGTTCATCTACAAACCTCACTCCCCAAAATGAACCAAACATACGAATTCACCTCGCCCAATAATTGGGCCAGTCTTCCCCCAAAGGCTCTTCTCTCTGGTTCACCAAGGGCCTCCACAGAGAACTGGGATTGGATGTACAAGCAAGCCACCAGCACTGGAGACTCCTTCTGACACCAACCCTCCCTGACATGTCTTCATGAAAGCCAGTTCCTGGGTCCTCTGGAACCCAAAGGACTTTAAAAATATTTGTGTACAAATATCTTTCAGCACCGTCCCCCGTGGAGTACTACAGAGGTGGAAAGGGTCATAGCATAAAAGAACTGACTTGAGAAAGCATTTGCCAGGGACAGGGGATGACCAGCATGGTTGACAAGAAGGCTATTCTCTTATCTTCTGCTTCTGAGTGCCAGTGTAAGAAACGTTTTCTTTTCTCCCTTTCTTTTTCAAACCTGTCCCTCAGAAGAAAGAAAATATGGTTGGTGATCATTAGCCAGCTTTATTTTATTTACTAAGATAAGATTTATAGCTTTCAAGTGAGTGCAAACTCTTGTGCATGGCCCACAATTACCCTGGGATAGAATACGGTGATCAAATGTCTTTGTAGATGCTGAAGGTACCCAAAACAGGGAAAATTCCTGGACACTGAGAGCCCCAGTGACCTCAAAAAATTGGTCAAATCACAGTCCAGTACTGATTAAAACAGTCTCCTCAACAAAGGTAATGGATGAAAAATAGGTTCTCTCAATAGGGTAGGAAGTGATAGATAATTCTTAAGGAAAAGAAAAATAACTTAAACAAGAAAGATTATTTTTAAGGCTAAAGGAAGCAAGAAAATAATTGTATTAATTCATAAGATCAATAAAATACGTTAAATAAAAAACAAAGGACTGGCCCCCAGCACCATCTTGCCACACTCAGCAGTGAAGAAACCCGGCGGGCACCACAACACCAGAGAATTCTCTGGGCTCCATACTGAGCCCATATCTCCCGGACCCCCATATGGAGCAGGTGTAGTCTCCCCGCCTTCTCCAGATGCAATCCCAGTGACCATGAGCTTCTACAAGCATGGCTCCAGTATGTGGCTACAGGACTATTCCTGATAAACAAAGTGAGCAATGGAAAATAAATGATCTAGCGTCTGCCCCTGCCCAAAACGAGAGAGAGAGAGAGAGAGAGAGAGAGAGAGAGAGAGAGCAGTGACACATGGGGCCTCATGGGATGGGGGTAAAACCTCTCCTGGCCCCAATGAAGCCCCACGTTGCTGCCCACAAATGGCTCCTGGCTCCTGAATGGCCATCATCCCAGAGGCACACAGACCAACCTTGGAATTCAGCGGCTTCTGGCAGAAATGCATCTGGAATGAGCACTAAACTATGGAGCCGTGCCACCCCAGGTGGGGAAAGTTGTTTGTCCCTTCCGCCTTTTCTCCCCGGTGACATAGTGGCTGCCACCTATTCAGAGCCTACCGGACTGCCAGGTATGAGACTGCAGTGACGTGACACGTGGGGCCTCACAAGATGGGGGTGGAACCCACAAATGGCTCCTGGCTCCTGAACTGCCATGATCCCAGAGGCACACAAAACAATCTTGGAATCCAGAAGCTTTTGGCAGAAATCCCTCTAGACTTATTACTAAAATATCAGAAATTCAAAATGCTCTTCATATCAGCAATAGAAAACAAATTATCTGATGTCTTTTCGGCAGGTCTGAATGTTGGGGAAAACTCCAAATAATAATGGTGGATCTTTTGTCAAAATATTGAATGTGATCAAAGCGGAGAGAGGGTAAGGTGGAAATCATCTGCCACATGGGTGGGGGGAGGGGTGGGAGGGAGGTATACTGGGGTTCTTGGTGTGGAGGGTGTGCACTGGTGAGAGGATGGATGCTTGATTATTGTATGACCGAGACTTAGATTGGAAAGCTTTGTAACTGTTCTCATGGTGATTCAATTTAAAAAAAAAATTTAAGTACATTAGTTTTTAAGTTAAATTAGCATAAAAAACTAGGTCTTCAGAAGGGTGATAATATGTTCCTCAGATTTGACACACTAAAAGAAACTATAAGAGAAAATATTTATCTTAAAAATTTATGTATTTACACAGCAGGGAGGGCATTTGCCTTGCACGCTGCCGACCCGACTTTGATTCCCAGCATCCCATATGGTCTTCTGGGCACCACCAGGGGTGATTACTGAGTGCATGAGCCAGGAGTAACCCCTGTGCATTACTGCGTGTGATCCAAAAAGCACAGAAAAAAAATCTATGTATTTATAAATATTTACATTTCTATACACTAATGTCAAAGTTGGAGAAGGATCAGCATAAAAGTTAAACAAGGAGCATTATAAACGTTTCATCTAAAGGTTTATAAAATAACAAACATGAAAGAGACTAAGGAAGAAACAGCTAAGTCCTTAGAAAAATAATAAAATTATAAATAATAAGAGGAACATAAAATATTTTAGTTAAAGAAATAAAAATAAATACCAATGATAATAACAATTAAATTTATTATAGATGAGGCACCACGCAGAGTACTACGTTGAAAAGAATTGAATGGAGTCAAGGAGGCAGCGGCAGCAGGAACTTGGTTGGGAAGGAGCGGGAGCCAGTGGACCTTCTGAAGAAGCTGTGCAAGGACACTCCAAGAACGTGTCCTTCTCACCCATGAGCATCTCCTCCGCTCTGGCCATTGTCTTCTGGGGGCCAAGGGCAGCACCGCCAAGCAGATGCCCCAGGCCCTGTGCTTCAGCCGGAGCAAAGGCGACATCCAGCCAGGCTTCCAGCCTGTCCTCGAGACATGAACAAGACGGAGACCCAGGACTTGCTGTGGACTGCCAACTGGCTCTTTGGCACCAGCGGCTTTGAGATGCCCTCGTCCTTCAAGGAGTCCTGCCTCAAATTCTACCCTGCCGAGATGGAGCAGCTCGACTTCCCGGGCGCCTCCAAGGAGTCCCAAGAGCACATTAACTCCTGCGTGGCCGAGAAGACTGAAGATAAAATTAAGAATCTGCTGGCTCCAGGTGTCGTGAACTCACTCATGGCACTGATTCTGGTCAATGCCATTTACTTCAAAGGAAACTGGGAGGAGTTTCAGAAGGAGAACACCCAGGAGAAGCCCTTCAAAGTCTGCATGACCGAGACAAAAACTATGCAGATGATGCATCAGAAATCCACCCATACATCGGAGAAATCGTCACCCAAATCCTGGTGCTTCCCTATGCCGGCAACAAGCTGAAGATGATCATCGTGCTTACGGAAGAGAAGGCCAACCTAAGACGGGTGCAGGAGGCACTCACATCCGAGAAATTCGCCGAGTGGACGTGGACCGACATGCTGGATGCGGATGAGGTGCAGAGGCTGCTGCCCCACTGCGAGCTGGACGATAACTACGACCTGAAGGGGGTCCTGGGCATGCTGGGCATGCGGACACTTTGGAGCCGGCCACAGCAGACTTCTCAGGCATGTCGTCCCGGCAGGGCCTGTGCCTGTCCAAGGCGGTGCACAAGGCCTTCGTGGAAGTGAACGAGGAGGACACCGAGGTGATAGCGGCCACGGCGGAGGTTCTCCTCTGCCAGCTGCTTGTGATATAATCTCAACAACCTCTGGGCGCATTCCATCAATCTCAAGGTCAACCTGAGGTTGCAGATGTCCCAGGTGCTGCCCAGAGACACAGGCAGGTGCATGTTTGTCAGTGTGCAGATTGTTACAACATGCCAGTCGACCAAAAGCCTACACTTGGTAGACTGGGAACACCTCTAAAGATGATTAGAGGCCGCCTCAAAAGCCACTGTCCCTCTCAGAGAGCCCTGCAAGCTACTGAGGATATCCCGCCCACATGGCAGAGCCTGGCAAGCTACCCGGGGCATATTAGAAATGCCAAAAATGGTAACAGTAACAACAACGTGCTTTTTGTGTTCCTGGAGCGAGCAGACGCCATTGGGCTACACTAGCACATGACAGGTATGAATGAAGACGTTACTAGTGCCTGCTTGAGCAATCGATGAACAACAGGATAACTGACAGTGACAGTGACATAGATGAGGCACAGGACTAATCACTTAATTTGATCTTTACAATAAATGGGTATAATTATCATTCCCATTTTACAGGTATAGAAACTGAAGTTTAGAGATGAAGCTTATAGCTGGGACCAGAGCAACAGTACATCAGGTAAGGGTGCATGCTTCCCTGCTGCACTGGTCTGATCCCCAGCATCTGAGCCTGCCAGGAGTGATCCCTGAACCCAGAGCCAGGAGTAAGTCCTAAGCACAGCTAGTTGTGGCCCCAAAACAAACAAATGAGTAGATTTTTTAAGAAAGGATGATATGTGCATACAATGAGATATTACTCAATCAATCAGAAAAAATGGAAATTGTGCCTTTCGCAATAACATGTATAGAACTGGAGTGGGTTATAGGGCAAATATCAGATGAACTTACTCACACACCAAGATCTAGAGACACAAAGCATAGACAAAACCAATAAAAACCAACCCATTATCTCAGACCCCATAACTGACCATGCTCCACAACAGTGGTTGCCAGGGCCAACAGGAATAGTGCAGCAACTTTGAGAGTCAGCCATACAAGCATCTGGTCAAGAGTTCAAATTCCTGGAGCCTCATGTGCACTGAGAACAAGCTTTGCAGCTCTTTTGTCTTCATTCTCCCATTCTGCAAGCAGTTTCCTGCCATACTACAGCCAGATGTGTATAAGACCACTAAGGGTGGAGTCCCTGGCAAACACCTAACCATAATGTAAGCCTCAAGTAAGAGTATGATACACAAACACACACACACACAGTAAACATATGTGCAAACAACAGGATTAAGGGGATGCAAACTTTAGTGAGTGCTGTGGACAATGTTCAAGCACCACAACCTGTTGTGTAATCTCCAGCAAGCACCATAACTGAAAATATGTGGGCACCAGAGCTGGGTGTGAGTGCAGCTCAGTCATTGCAACAACAGCAGCAGCTAAAAGGAGGGGATGGAGGTATTTGAAAATATATACACAGGGTGTGGGGGAGCTACAGTACAGTAGGTAGGACATTATTTGCCTTGCAAGTAACCATTCTGGATTCAATCCCTGTCATCCAATATGGTCCCCTGAGCCTTTCAGGAGTAATTCCCGAGCACAAAACCAGGAATAATCCCTGGGCACAGTTGGGTGTGACCCCAACACAAAATTTATACACATATATATGTATATATGTATACACAAACTAAATATGTATACATATATAATATATGTGTATATACAAAGTAAATGAACTGGAGCGATAGCACAGTAGGTAGGGTATTTGCCTTGCACCCAGCCAACCTGGGTTCGATCCCTCTGTCCCTCTTGGAGAGAATGGCAAGCTACCGAGAGTATCCCGCCCCCACAGCAGAGCCTGGCAAGCTACCCGTGGTGTATTCGATATGCCAAAAACAGTAACAACGAGACTCACAATGGAGATGTTACTGGTGCCCTCTTGAGCAAATCTATGAACAATGGCATGATAGTGCTTCAGTGCTACAAAGTAAATACAGACACAAATGAAAATGAAAAAAAAAAACTCGAGAAAAGAACAGTGGTTGCTAGATAGAGAGTGGGTGGGGTTTACAAGATTGTGGTGGATGACGGAAATGCTTTGGTGGTAGGGTGGTAACATACACTTTGAAAAGGAGTGAAGTGATACCCCTGAAACACAGTTGTGGGAACTAATGTTATTCCAACCTAAGAAATAATTATGGGTTTGAGAGATAGTACAGTGGGTAGGGCGCTGGCCTTGCGTGAGGCAGACTTGTGTTCAATCCCTGGCATCTGGTATCCCATATGGTTCCCTGCACACTCCTTGGAGTGATCCCTGAGATCAGAATCAGGAGCAAGCCTTGAACCACGCCACTGTGGCGGCTGTGGGAGAGGGATTTGGGGGCCGGGGGGAGACACAGAGACAGAGAAAGACAGAGACAGAGAGAAACAGTGAGGGGCGGGGGAGAGAGAGCATGCACACAGACTCACAGACTTCTCCAGAGCAAGTGGGGAAACAGAGACACAAGCAAGCCAGATGCGTCAGGAAAGAAACAACTAAACTAGTTTAAGTGGCCATACAACATATCCTAATTCTAAAAAAAACTTATTGGGACTGACACTAGGGCCAGATGAAGTGCAGGTTGCTGCGGACATGGCTGCCCACCCTCTAGAGGACGTGATCCTTGCAGAGAGCTGGCGCATGTTCTTCCGCTGCAGGGATCTGGGCATTGACAGGCTGTGTCTAGCATCACACAATAGTCAACTGAGCACTAGAACCCACCAAAAGGGAAAATAGCAGCAACCACCTAAGCACCAACATTTTCAAAGATTGAAAGTTAATGAATTTCTATAAGGACACACTCCACAAGCCGATCAAGGCCGGGATGTGTTAGATTTCCTTAAACAGAAGGACAGTTCTCATCAGATGTGAATCCAGTGAGGATATTTACCTTGAGCATGGTCTGCTGAGTGCATCCAGTGTATCAATCCTCCATGTGCTCCCTGGCTTCCAGGCTGGCATCTTGATTCAGGAATCCCTTATTCTGGCATCTTGATTCATCTTTGTCATCAGGATTTATCCAGTCTTCTTAATTTAATCTTGACGATAATACTAAACATGAAGGTGAAGGAAAATATACATTATCTGACTCTTAAGCTCTCTTCTCTCTCTCAAGAATGACAACATCCAGCAGAACTTTCTGCCCTGGTAGAAATGTTCTATATCTGCATTATCCATTATAGAACAGCACTTGAAATGTGGCCCAATGCAACTCAGTAAGTAAATCTCATTATTAGTTTTTTTTGTTTGGGAGCCACACCTGGTGGTGCTCAATGCTTACTCCTGGCTCTTCACTCTGGGGTCAGTTCTGGCAGGCTCAAGGGGACCATATGGGGTTGCTATGGATAGATCAAATCTAGATTAGTCACATGGAAGCCAATACCCTACCTGCTATACTATTGCTCTGGCCTCCAGATTTTGAATAATTTACATTTAAATCATAGTTATTGTGTTAAACAGTAGAATTTAAAGAAACCTTATCCTTTGAAAGACTGATTATTTGTTTTCATATTTGAATTTCTCATCACCAACACCAGAAAAATCATCTTCATAATCAAATACATGTTAAACAATCTCTGTCCCATTTTGTGTCGGCAACAATTGCTTGAAATAAGGTGTAAGAGAATTAGAGATATGCCACACACATGCTAAATAACCAGATTCATCACAGTTTAGTTGATTTGTTCATTCCAGAAGCCTTCTAATTCAAGTCAGATGTACCATTTACAACTCTCACGGGATACTTTGCTATGATCAATTGCAACATAGGGCACAAACATCAGTGTTAATTTAGCACTGCCAATGTACCCCTATTTTCCTTTGCCATCAAAAGCCATAATGGGTCAGATGCCATATCCAAAATGAGATCCCCATTTGGGCATGGCAGTTGGCTTAGTCTTAATGATAGAAATAGGCAGGGCACTATAATCCTAAGAAATCCAAAGCACTATGACCAACTATCATTTCATCTTGATAGGGCAATTAATTATATCTTATCCAGTGGTGTCAGGAGTCCTCACAGTGGCCCAGGATGTCAGAAACATCTCATTGTCTCCAAGGATCCTTCCCCAGCATATGGCTCTTCAAGCACCACCAGGAGTGATCCCTGAGAACAGAGCCAGGAGTCAGCCCTAGACACTACCAGGTGTGGCCCAAAAACAAAAAAGCAAAAGCAAAATAATAATAATAATAATTATTAATAATAATAATAATAAAACCATGATTGTCTCCTGGCTAAAGCATCTCAAGTCCTCTATGGATATTCCATCCCAGTGACTTCTCCTTTCTGATTAAGTGTTCACTTACTGAACTGGAGAAATTCCTAGAAAGTGAAGGCTCTTGTTTCTCTGCCACTGGTAAACCAAGGTCCTGAATTAAAACACACAACTCAATGAATGTTTGGTAAATAAACCAACCCATGAAATGCAAAGTCCAAAAATCTTTCCTCACCAAGCCCTCCCGTCCCCATCTATGTATAGTGCTGGTTATTTATTCCCCAGCATAGTGGACAAACAGGACCATTCACGCCAGTTCAAGTTGGAAAATCCCAGAATCAACACAAAACTCCAGCTTGATAAGAAAAAACAATGCCAAAAGGCCGTTTGGGGAAAGGCTATCTCAGAAGGCTTTTGACAGCAAGTTAAAGTGAGCTCCCCCTCTGTGACAGTCAGCCCACCCAAAACTTCCACTTGAAGTTCGTATCACAGCAAAACTGTAACCCATCCATGCTGTTCCTCCTACAGATACGATTTAACTGTGTGAAGAAAAGTGCTGGGGTTACACCATTTGATCTCATTGGACATATTTATTTTGAGGGTGTACTGCGGGTGGAAAGGTTAGGGCAACACCCAGCAGTGCACGGGGCTTACTCCTGTCACCATGTTCAGAGATCACTCCTGATGGGGGGCCAGGGACCACTGTGGTGCCAGGGATCAAACCCGGATCAGCCCTGTGCAAGGCAAGCACCTCATCCACTGTACTATTTCTCCAGGTCTGGTAAGGGAAAATTTTTTAAATAAGTGAAAAGAGGGACTGGAGTGAGAGTACAGCAGGTAGGGCACCTGCCTTATGTACCGCAGACCCAGATTCGGTCCCTGTCATCCCATATGGCCCACTGAGCCTGCTAGGAGTGATCCCTGAGCACTGCCAGGTTTGGCCCTAACCCCAAAAGTAAGGGGGAAAAGAAGTTAAAAGAGGGGTCTGAGAGATAGTACAGCAGGTAAGGCCACTGCCTGGCACATCTTCTACTCAGGTTAAATCCTCCACACCCGTAAGATTTCCTGAGTGCAAAGCCAGGAGTAAACCTTGACCATGGCTAATTGTGACTGAAAACAAAGCAATCAATCAATAAATAAAAGTAGTCAAAAGAATCAGCTCACACAGTAACTAAATGAAGCCCCCAAATGGGCTCAGTGGAAAAGGCCTTGCAGGAGTAAGGCCTTAAGTTGGATCCCCAGCAGCAACCCACATGACAAGTATGATCCCAATAGCACTGCCCCTGGGGCTCCCTCATTCCCCTACTAAAGTGTGCAAACTCCAGTGAGAAATGTAAATTGTGCGGGAGCACCCCAACCAACATGCAACCCCTGGCCATCACAAGACCACAACAGTAAAGGGACCAGGGGAATTAGTAACGCATCCAGTCAAGGGGATTCTGAGCATCTGGAGATAGTCACCTTGAGGAGAAAGCATGATATGATGTTTGGCCAATTTAAATGAATGTGAGGGGGTCGGAGCAACCAGACAGCAGGTAGGGTGCTTGCCTTACATGCATTCAATCTGGTTTCAATCCCTGGCACCCCATATGATCTTTGCACTTCCAGGAGTGATTCCTGAATGCAGAGCTAGGCGTAAGCACTGCCGGCTATGCAACCTCTTCCAAACTAAAAGTGAATGTGAGTATCATTATTTATTTATAGTATTTATTTCCAACAGAGGTTGGTGCTGTGTGTGGTACTATTACAAACTTCTGGAATATTTTTTCTTGCTTTTGTGCTTGGGAGACCAAGCAATGCCAGGAACTAAAGCATGCAATGCCGGGGTTCCCAAATGCAGAGCATATGCTCCTGCCTTTGAGGTTCCTCTCCAACCCCAAATTTCCAGATCATATTCTTTGGCTTCTAAATCATAAGACAAGATGCCTAGAATATAACTCAATTGATGAGACAATACAGAGTTAAGACACTAGCCTTGGGGCTGGAGTGATAGCACAGTGGGTAGGGCATTTGCCTTGCACACGGCCCACCCAGGTGCAATTCCCAGCATCCCATATGGAGCCTTGAGCACTGTCAGGAGTAATTCCTGAGTGCAGAGCCAGGAGTAACCCCTGTGCATCACCAGGTGTGACCCAAAAAGAAAAAAAAATACACTAGCCTTGCAGGTTGCATCCCTCGCACCACATATGGTCCCTAAAACATAAGGAGTCATCCTGGAGCACAGCTGGGTGTGGTACAAACCACTCCCTGAAATAGCAAATAAAAGTAAATATACATACAGAGTATATATATATATATATATATATATATATACACATATATATCAGTTATATATATATATATATCAGAATCCTGTATTGTCCTGGACATTTGTTATTAAATAATAAATGCTATTATTTAGGCAACAAATGACTTGATATAGGGTGAAAAAGGCAACAGAGAAAGCACAGCTTTTCCCCAGGCCGACTCCTAAAGTTGTCATGCATGGGTGGTTACCATGTCCATGCACGTGCTGGAGCAGGTCTGTGAGTAAGAGCAAGAAACCAGCCAGCCACGCTCAGCATTCACATCTTTACATAAAACCCGAGTCCTGTCTGCTGTAGCCCAGGGCCTGGTGGGTAACCACAGTCAATTGGTGCCACTTCCTCCTCTCCTCTGTCTTCACTAGTGATTCCCTTGGCCATTCTCCCTTAGAAATGTCAAGCTCAGGGGCCGGAGTGATAGCACAGCGGGTAGGGCATTTGCCTTGCACGCGGCCGACCCGGGTTCGATCCGCGGCATCCCATATGGTCCCCCAAGCACCGCCAGGAGTAATTCCTGAGTGCAGAGCCAGGAGTAACCCCTGAGCATCGCTGGGTGAGACCCAAAAAGCAAAAAAAAAAAAAAAAAGAAATGTCAAGCTCATAGCTCAGAAGCACTCATAGCAAGCTCACCTATGCATCTCCTTAGTACTTGGCACAGAGCTAAGTCCAAGGGGGGTTACATATCTCGAAGAACCAGAGAAAAGTGGAACCTTCTGTCCCCGGACAGGTCACTCGGCAGCCGGCATGACCCCACAGACTGGTGCCTGCACCAATGCCAGGTGTCCAGAGCTTGCAGGCTGAGCTCCCTCCCTCTTTCCTAAAAGTCTTTCCTGTTTGTTGACTCCTACAATGCTCACAGCAATCCATGATCCCATTCCACCAAAACAGACTCAGGGCCCAGGGCAGCTCCCATGGCACGGATGACACTCAAGTCCCAGCACCCAGAGTGTTGCGTCTGGGACACCGCACACACAGTTCCCAACCTTCCCATTCCTCGTGTCTGTCGACATTCTAGCTGACCATGAACCTCAGTTTGAGGTTTGGAAATGTTTAGCCCCAAATTCACATCTCCCATTACTCATTTCAGCCCTCCCTTGCTTTAATAAGTAGAAAAGAAAACAGCAAAAATGCTTTAGGGGCACATACACAGGAGGGACTGATTCTTACTAGTCAAGAAACTTGAGATCTGCTGGTCTTCTCAGGATTATGTGTCTTTACTTGCAAATGATATAAACACAAGCCTCATTTGGGTTATTTAAGGATTAAGTGAGGAAATTATCTTACATAGCAATCAGGTACTCTTTGGCAGAGCTAATAGAGACACCTAAAGTCCATTTGTAATCATCTGAATAGGCTGTTATATTGACATATCAAACATGGAAATAATCTTGGTGAGTTCACACATGGGCTGATTTATTTCTCACTCACCCAAAGTCCAGGCTGTGGGTAATTCTCCATGGACAAGTGTCTTCTACAGAGTTATGCAGTTGTCCACACTGAAGCAAGCTCAATCTTTTATCACCTGGGAGGCATACCTTCTGTAATTAATGTAGAAGAAGGGAAAGGAGTTCTGAAAGCACACATAGATAACCCAAAGTCCTGTCCCCAAAGTATCACATAATTATTATTCCTAATGTATTTCATTGATTAAAAACAAAAATTCACCTGACCATGCCCAATTTTCAAGGATGCAGGGAAACAAGGGCAAGCAGCTACAACACAACACTCAACACGTACTGAATTCAAGGGGACAGTTAAATAAAACTTTCTGGGCTGGAGGTTCAGGTACTTGTCTTAGCATGCAGCTGCTGCCACACCCTGGTTCAACAAATATCTCCCAAGCACCAACAGGTTTTGGTCCCTGAGCACAGACCCAGGTGCACCCCTGAGCACTGCTGGGTATGGGCACCCCAACCAAAATTAAATAAGAAAATAAAAAGATAAAGCTTCTGTCAAAAAAGGACCAACCTGGGCCAGAGAGATAGTAAAGGGGATAGAGGCACCTGTCTTTCATGTGGCTGACCCAGGTTCAGTCCTCAGCATTCAATATGGTCACCTGAGCAACACCAGGAGCGATTCCTGAGTGCAGAACCAGGAGTAACCCTGAGCATCACTGGGTATGGCCCCAAAACAAATAAAACCAGGTAGAGCCAACATAGTAACCAAATGGGGGCAGGGGGGTTCCTACATGTGCTGTGGATTCATTTAGTGTTCTGGGCTTTCATACCTCACACATAAAGAGGAAAGAATATATAAAGCCCATCTGCAAGGTTTTGTTCAGACCAAACAGATCTTGAGCAAATATCTAGAGGTAATGAACAAATTCACCTTTCACTGCCCTAGACACGTAAGGATGAACTTTCATTTATAAGATTAAGCATCCAGGGACCAGATAGTACATCAGGTAGGGTATTTGCCTTGCATGCAGCTGACCCGGGTTCGATCTCTAATACCCCATATGGTCCCCCAAATATTGCCAGGAGTGATCTTTGAGCACAGAACCAGGAGTTAGTCCTGACATGGCTGGATGTGGCCCCAAAACCAATAATAATAATAATAATAATAATATTAAACAACCAAAAATACTCTAAAGAGAAGAAATGTACGAAGGGGTACACATGTCCAGAAACCACTGGCAAGCTCTCTGATTATGAGATGAGGTTTAGCAGGTACTTTAGTGATAAACAAGATCTCTAAACAATTTCCTAACTTTCCCACTAGCAACGTGAATTTCCAGACCTGAAATTTTCAAGTCCAATCGATCTGGTCTCCTGGTTGCCCCTTCAGTCATGTAACTATGATTTTCTTTTTTCTTGATTGCCATTTCTGCTAGTGGGGCTGGGGTTGTGCAAATAGCAGTGAGCCAGAATCTCCTTGTCGGGGTCATGTCCTTTACTTCCCACTGGGATCAAACCCAGGGCCTCACACATACAAGGCTGGCAGGGTAAACCAAGTCTCATTCCATCTTCAGCCCCCTCTACCCCCCACCTTCCCAAATAAGATTCTATCAACAGAAGGGCAGGGAGGCCACCCTGACCTTCTGCTGACCAGTTTTGCCACTGGCCAAAGTGTGACCTTAGCCAAGTTGTTTGACATCTGAACGTCAGTTTTTCTCAAGGTCAAAAAGGGCCAGTCCCTGCCCTACTGGCATGTTGTGATGTGAGAGTGGGAGGAACACTTCATTTCTGTAAAATATATGTGGTGAAGAAATGTTGCTAATAAATTGTACTCTCAGTGTTTTGGGGTTTTTGTTTGGTTTTTTGCGTTTTGCTCTTTGGGTCACACCCGGCAATGCCCAGAGGTTACCCCTGGCTCATGCACTCGGGAATTACTCCTGGCGGTGTTCAGGGGACCATATGGGATGCTGGGAATCGAACCCGGTCAGCCGCGTGCAAGGCAAACGCCCTACCACTGTGTTATTGCTCCAGCCCCTGTTTGGTTTTTTGCTGTTGTTGTTTTTATTTTGGGCCACACATGACCCTGGTAAGGGGACCTGACTCATATGGAGTCCGAGGCATTGAAGCAGGGCTGGCCGCAGCCATGGCACATGGCAGGCCCACTGCACTACCCCTCCGGCCCCTCTGTTTGCTTGTTTCTGTTGTTATCAATGATGTTAAGCACCACTTGGTTTCAGAACCAAGACAAGGGTCAAGACAGGGGCTTAGACCCACCTCTCTCTCCAAACACATCTGTCTCCAAGGTTGGTTGTTCTTTCATCTGATTTGGTTTAATGTTGGGGTGACACCCAGCAATGCTCAGGGCTGACTCCGGGCTCTGCCCTCGAGGATTATCCTGGGGGTGCTGGAGGGACCATGGTTGGTGCCAGGGATGGAGCCCCGGTCAGCGGCTTGCAAGACGGGTGTCTGACCTGCTGTACTATCTCTCCAGCCCCTGTCCAAGCAGTTTCTGAGCTCAGGACTTTCAGCGCTGAGCTCTGGTCCCTGACTTTGAGCCTCAGAGGTTAAAGTCTCATCACGCCGGTGACTGGAACTTTAGGTCAGAAGATCTACTCTGCACTGGGTTACCCTGGGGTGCAAAACAGGGCAGGGCTTTGGGCTTAGGGCATGTGCCTCCACTTACCTTACCTTGCATGCATTCACCCTAGTTGGAAACCTGCACCCCAAGTGGTTCTCCAAACACTGCCAGGAGTGACCCTCAGGCACAGAGCCCAGAGTCAGCCCTGAGCACTGCCGGGTGTGGCTCCCCAGCCATCCCCATCGCCCCCACCCCCCAGGTGCGAAACAATCATTGAGGGCACAGGGGACTAGGGCCGGGTGCCGGGCTGGGGGGGGATGGGGTGTCTCTGGGGTGAGCTGGAGCTCCCTCCGGACTCGTGTTCCAGTGATCACCTGCAGGGTCCCCGCCCCTCTGTAGAACGGGGGCTGCCTATAATGGCAGGGCTGAAAGAGGGCCTCTATTCGTGTCCAGAACCTGAAGTTCCTGGATCCCTGGACTGGACTCGCAGTTCCTAGGATGCCAGGGAGATACCAGGCACTGGCTGCTGGGAAGCTCTGACCAGCGGTCCCAGGTCCTAGAAAGTTCAGTGGGTGGGTTTGCAAGGACTTGGGCGAAAGCCGCAGCAGACCGGCTTGCGCTGGGCCCAGGTTCCAAAGACGGCTGCGGCGCCCCAGCTGGACGCCTGCTGCCCTGAGCAAGTGCCTGGGGAGCCACGAAGCCCCCCCCCCCCACCTCAGCGTCACTCTCAGCAGCTCCGTCCCGACCCCGAGGGCTCCCAGGCCAGCGCCTGCTCCTGCCACTGGGTGTTGATGTAGCTCCAGGGGCAGGGCTGGCTTGGTGATTGGGATTGGGGCCAGCCCGGGCGAACGCAGAACCCCCTACCGCATATGCAGCCACTGGACTCGCACCCCTGGCTGGCGATCCTTTTTTTTTGTTAATTTTTTGGCCACACCCCCAAATAATAATTATTCTACCAGATGGACAAGAAGAAGAGTTTTTTTAACGTTATTTTTAAAGACTTTACACTGTGGCATAAATTCAAATTATTTACAAGATGCCCATAGTCCTGCTTTCTCTCTCTCTCTCTCTCTCTCTCTCTCTCTCTCTCTCTCTCTCTCTCTCTCTCTCTCTCCTCCCCCCCCCGTGTATGTGTGTGTCTCCCCCTCCTTCCCTTCCTCAGATTATCTAAATAAAATCTGTTGTTATTCTAAATATATCACCGTATCACTGCATCACTGTCATCCCATTGTTCATCGATTTGCTCGAGCGGGCACTGGTAACGTCTCCATTTTGAGGCTTGTTGTTACTGTTTTTGGCATATTGAATATACCACGGGGAACTTGCCAGGCTCTGCCGTGTGGGCAAGACACTCTCAGTAGCTTGCCGGGCTCTCCGAGAGGGGCGAAGGAATCAAACTCCAGTCAGCCATGTGCAAGGCAAACGCCCTAGCTGCTGTGCTATCACTATAGCCCACTTTGAATATATATATTTATAAATTAAATCCCATTTAAAAACTTAAAAGGAAATAGCTCAGGGGGCTGGAGCAATGTATAGGGTGTTTGCCTTGCACAAGGCAGACCCAGTTTCGTCCTGGCATCCCATACGGTCCCCTTAGCTCCCCCAGGAGTAATTCCTGAGCACAGAGCCAGGAGTAACCCCTGAACATCACTGGGTGTGATTCAAACAAAGGGGGGAAAGGGAAATAACTCAAAGGCAAGCACGTGCTTTGCATATGCATGAATGAGCAGGGTCCAGTAGCCAGCACCACAGGCTTCTCTGAGCACTGCATGGAGTGACCCCTGAGCACTGAGTCATGAGTAGTCCCTGAGGCTGAGGATCCCTGGGATCCCCCAAAATACACCAGAACAGGGGAGATAGCTCAAAGGGCTAGCGTACATGCCAGGCATGTAGAGACCCCACATTTGACTCCAGGACCCCAGAGTACTGTGAGCACCTGAATACATGAGCACTGCCAGGGGTGGCCCAAAAACAAAACATAAAGGGCAAAAAATAAAAAGTGGAAGAGCCCCAGTGGGTCCCCATTCACTGTTACTATTTTATGAGCAATTCATCCGTTTTAAGGCCAGAACAGAAAGATAGTACAGCAGGTCAGCTGCTTGCCTTACACGCCACAGATCTGGGATCAGCCCCCAGTACCATACTCGGTCTCCCAAGCACAGCAAGGCCTCACTCCTGAGCATAGAGCCAGGAACAGCCCCTGAACACCACCGGGCATGATCCCCTCGCCCCCTACAAAAATAAAAATTAAGTCAGTTTCACCATTATACCACTTCAGTGGAGCAATCTATTTTGCATAAAATATCATTAAAATCCATCAGGGACCCAGACATTACCAGATTGTACAATTTCCTGGAAAGATGCCTTCTCTTGTTGCTATTGTTGGGTTTGGGTGTCACACCCAGTGGTCCCCAGGAGTGCTCCTGGCTCAGGGCAGCTTGAGGTGCCAAACTCGGGATTCCTATAAGGCGAACATGCTCTTGTTCCTTTAAACTATGTCCCTAACCTAATGCGCCTTTCCCCACTCTTGCTACTAGAAGCAGGTAGGGCATTTGCCTTGCATGCAGCCAACCCAGGTTCGTTTGGTATCCAATATGGGTTCCCTGAGCACCATCAGGATTGACTCCTAAATACAGAGCCAGGAGTAAGCCCTTAGCACTGCCAGAGGTGCCTTCCACCCCCCACCCCCCAAAAAAGTCATAGAGAAAATTGTGAATTAAAGGGGAGCAGGATTTCTCTCACTCGCTTCAGTAGACCTTTATCACTGTCAGAAAGAATATCTCCTTTGCAGCTTATAAGTTTCTCAAAGCCCAATAAGGAAATAGATACCTCACTAGTACCAATTTCTGCCTTCATAGACAGTCTGTACTGGCAAAGATTGGGGGGTGAGGCGGGGGGCGGGCAGAGGGCTCTTAATGAATCTAAGAATTGCCACAACTTCCTTTTTATTCTTCCCCAAACCAAAAGTTTTACGTTGTTCAGGGACACTGGAATGTCAACCAAACAGGGTTATCTGACATGGTTAGGTCAAGACATTATCTGCCCAGTCCAGGGACATCCTGACCATCAACTCCTAGTTTCTTAATAACCTAGTTCAACCTGAATTCTTTTCTTGTTCCCTCTAAGCAACCAGGAGAAGCCTCTATAATTCTCATCTTATAAAAGAATTCATTTAAAGGTGCTTTGGGAGTTAATGGTTAAGCCCATTGTTTGTGGTTCCATGAATATAGGTCACAATAGTAACGAGCCTTTAGACAGAAGGTACATAAAGAGGCAGTGAGCAGTTCAGGACCTTATTACAACACGTCCATCAAACCCAGGGGAACAAACAATGTGTCTGATTGATTGAAACACACACACACACACACACACACACACACACACACACACACGGGTAAAAGGGGTCTGGCAAACAGCTTTCTTTCTGCCATAAGCTCCAAACTTCACACAAATTAAAACTATAGGTAGGAGCAAAACTTTTCTCCACCCAATTTCCTGGGCCAGCTTCTTTTTTTTTTTTTTTTTTTTTTTTGCAAAAATCTCTCTTCCAGGTTTTCATCTTTCCTCGCATCAGCTCAGCTGCTGGGGGCCCAGACACATCTGTGTGCAGTTGTGCCCGGCATGCAGAGACCTAGGGAGAAGGAAGCAAGACCCGCAACTCTGCCCCCAGTGAAGTAGGACAAAACTTCGCTTTCACTTTCGAGGCCACTGCTGCAGTCGGCCAGAGCTCTTGTTCCAGGAAAGAGCAAACAGTAACCTCGCGGGTGAGCGCCACCCAGGATTAGGTTTCGGGAGAGAAGTAGCCTTTCTAACCTGCTGTTGTTAGTTCTCAAATGAGTGTCACCTCTAACGTCACCCAGCAGAGAGGAGAGAGGACAGTGGAGCTGGAGAGAGAGGACAATGGGTGAGGCATTTGCCTGGCACTCGGCCAAGGAGCGTTCAATCCTGGGCATCCCACATGATCCCCTGAGCACCGCCAGGAGTGATTCCTGAGTGCAGAACCAGGAGTAACTCCTGAGCATTGCCAGATTTGGCCCTTAAAAGCAAAACAAAACAAAACAAAAGCCTCCAGAGAAGCATGAGAAAACATTTAAACAATGAAGTCACTGAGCAGCAGTGATGAGAAGCTCCCGGGTGGGGTGATGCTGACTTCTCTTGTGTGCTGTTCTCTTCCACCGGACCCAGGATCTTGCTCTTCCTCTTCACAATTGTCGTATTGGTCATACAAGATGTTTGGTGCTGTGCCGGCCAGACTGGTTCCAACATATCTACTCAGAGAGTTCTGATTAACCGGGAGCAATGTGTCAGGTTGTAAAAGATTACTTGAGATCCAAAGAGATAGAGAACTAATTAAAAACTGTGAGCTATTGTTTAAGAGGCGACTGGGACTGGAGATAGAGTTAGACAGAGATAGAGTTCAGTGGCAACATACATGTCTCGCATGTGTGAGGCCCTGTGTTGGAATCCTAGCACCAAAAAACAGGGGGTGAGGGGGCGGGCTATGGGGAATTCAAACAATCACATTTCAGATGTATAGAGCCCAGACAACTGAATGCTTCAAAATAGGTTGTCTAGACTTCTATAAATATTTCAAATGTCTGTATCTTATCAAAGAAGTCTACAATTTTTTTTTTCTTTTTGGATCACACCTGGCGATGCACAGGGTTTACTCCTGGCCCTGCATTTAGGAATTACTCCTGGCAGTGCTTGGGGGGCCATGTGGGATCCTGGAAATCGAACCTGAGTCAGCCGTGTGCCAGGCAAACGCCATACCTGTTGTGCTATCACTCCAGCCCCTACAATGGGTTTTTTTTTGTATGATGAATTATTTTTCTACATTTTTCTATATTTCAAAGCCAAAGAATCATAAAATTTGGTCTGAGAGATCATTAGGGCACTTGCTTTGTACGCTGCCAGTTCTGGTTCGATTGCTGACACTACGTGTTGTCTCAAAGCACAGAGCCAGGAATAACCCTTGAGCAAACTAGGTGTGACCCAAACCCTTCTCCCTCCAACAAAGGAATTATAAATCAGAAATCTGAAAGTAAATAAATGTACAGGGCTGGAGAGATAGTACAGGAGGCAAGGCTCTTGCCTTGCATGATGACAGCCCAGGTTCAAACCCCAGCACCCCACAGGGACTTCTTTCGCACCAGTAGTGAGCTCTGAGTGCAGAGCCAGGAGTAAGCTCTGAGCACCACTGGGTGTGGCCCAAAAGAATCAAGAAGTAAATAAATAAAAGTAAGTAGATGTTATATCTGGGTATACTTAAATTCTATTCTCACGCTGATTTATTCCTGACCCAATAGAAAATAATTATCCAGCACAGAAAAATCCCAAATCAATCTTGATACTCTCTATTTCCACTCCCACCTCACCCCAAAAAATTCTCTTTAAGTTGTAAGTCCCTGAGGACAAAGCTGAGAGAGACTGCTTTCTCCCTAGAATTTCCTAATATTTAATAGGATGTTTAACACTTTGGCAGCTCACTCAATTTACTGTATATGCAAATATAAGTCATATCCACTTCTATAGCCACATACCACTCTCCAAATATTGGAAAGGTCTTTAAATATTAATAAACTAAGAAAACCAAAGAGGATTTGCTCTCTTTCAAAACACATACTTTGCAATACTCTGGGGAGGGGATGAGCTATGGGGTGACTCATGGTGGGGGGTGACTGCTCTATCAGACATCCCCAGAGTACTTGCACAAAGAGGGGGCTCACAAAATGGGAATTAATGCCAAAGAGCAACAGCCAGAATGGCAAGCAGCCTGATCATTAGACCTTCTAGACAGGAAATTTGCTTTATAGGGCTTCACCCTTTCTCTTTTGCTCACTTTTGGAACTAAAATATCTCAAGGTTGGGACCAGAGTGATAGAATAGCAGGTAGAGCACTAGCCTTGCACATGGCTGACCCAGATTAAATCCTTGGCACTCCATATGGTCCTGAGCACTGAGCACTCCATATGATCCCTGAGCACAAAGCCAGGAGTAAGCCCTGAGCATCACTGGGTGTGGTCCAAAAATCAAATAAACAAATAAATAAATAAATCTCAAATCTACCAAATTCTGACAATAAAAAAATATCCCTCACACACAAATATATATTATATATGCATATATATATCAAAAGGTCCTGAGTTCCAGCAGTATAACAGCAGTGACAGAAGAAGAGGAATAGAAAGAAGAGGAGGAGAAGGAGGAGGAGGAAAAAGAAGAAAGAAGAAGAAGAAGAAGAAGAAGAAGAAGAAGAAGAAGAAGAAGAAGAAGAAGAAGAAGAAGAAGAAGGAGGAGGAGGAGGAGGAGGAGGAGGAGGAGGAGGAGGAGGAGGAGGAGGAGGAGGAGGAGGAGGAGGAGGAGGAAGAAAAAAAGTGGAGTCTCATAAGACTCCATTGCTGAAAATGCAAAGCAGAAAGTTGTGTGCTGCATAGCATCTCTGGCAAGTCCAGACAAAAGCCAATGGTTGTTCTGTGAAGTCCACCAGAGAAAACATGCTGGTCTTGGCTAATTTTATGTCATTCAAGTCTTGAGGACCTGGTTCATGGTAAGTGCTGCGAATGCTAGAATACAAATATATGTGTGTATGGGGCCGGATCGATAGCACAGCGGGTAGGGCGTTTGCCTTGCACGCGGCCGACCCGGGTTCGATCCCCGGCATCCCATATGGTCCCCCAAGCACCGCCAGGAGTGATTCCTGAGTGCAAAGCCAGGAGTAACCCCTGAGCATCGCTGGGTGTGACCCAAAAAGCAAAATATATATATATATATATGTGTGTGTGTGTGTACATATTCCATAAAGTATTATTAAATGCATCATTATGTATTATATGAATTAATTTACAACTTTGCCATGGAATTTACAAGGGGACATATAGAATTTGAAAACATCTGGGGACAACTCTGGTGTCAACCTCGTTGGGACACCGTAAGTACTGTAAATAATAGTTTCCACTTCTATGCTGTTATATTTTTAATTATTTATTTATTTTTGCTGTTATATTTTTTAGTGATTTTTAAATATTTTATTTTCCTCCACATCCAAAATAAGAAAGAAATTCTCATTTTTGGAGCAGATTTAATTATGTCTAATTATGTATCCGTTTCACTGTATCACTGTCATCCAATTGCTCATCGATTTGCTCCAGCAGGCACCAATAACATCTCCATTGTGAGACTTGTTGTTACTGTTTCTGGCATATAGAATATGCCACAGGTAGCTTGCCAGGCTCTGCCATTCAGGCGAGGTACTCTCAGTAGCTTGCCAGTTTGATCTAGGGGATCAAATCCATGTCTCCTGCACACAATCACTGTTCAGCCTTTTGACTCAACTCCCCATTCATAAGCAAAAATATTGATTGAACAAGTCAAATCAGGAGTACTTGATTTGTTATCCAACTGCTTTGAAACCCATTCTTCAAGGAAATATTTTAATCCCCCGAATCGTGCCAGACACACAAAATCATTCATATTATTTTTTTCCTTTCTATGCATAATTTTCACATTTTAAAATTTTTATATTTTTTTAATTAAATCACCATGAGATACACAGTTACAAAGTTGCTCATGATTGGATTTTGGTTACACAATGTTCCAACACCTGTTTCTTCACCAGTGTACAATACTCACCACCAACGTCTCCAGTTTCTCTCTCCACCCCCCACCCCAGTCTGCCTCTATGGCAGGTACTTTTCTTCTCTCTCTCCCTCCCCGCTTCTCTCTCCTCTCTCTCTCTCTCTCTCTCTCTCTCTCTCTCTCTCTCTCTCTCTCTCTCTCTCTCTCTCTCTCTCTCTCTCTCTCTCTGTCTCCTTTTGGCCATTATGGTTACACAAGCATTTATCTTGTTTTGCTTTGTTTTGTGGTCCACAGACTGAGGGGTTACTCTTAATCCTGTGTTCAGGGATCACTCCTGGTAGGGCTCAGCAGGAAACCATATATAATGTCAAGGCTTGAACCCAGGTGGCACACATGCAAGGCAAGCACCTCACCCACTATAATATTGCTCCAACCTGGCCTCTCTTTTAAACATCTGACTTTTTTCCTTCAACTTCTATTATTGGGTCAATTCATATACTTCCCTAATCAGATAATAAATGGATTGGTAGCTACTACAGTAGACAAAGCACTAGCATTTGTTGTTGGGAAAGTGACAGAGCAGGACAGTTGAGTTACCCTCCATACTTTGTCAGTCTCACCTCGTTCCAACAAGTTGGAGCCAAATAAGTGATGTTCATGATCCTACCTCAGTCCTCAAAACCAGATATACACTGCCACACTGCGCCAAACTCCATATTTCAGTTTAGGTCATATCCACTTTAATATCTAATGGACTGCATAGCTTTTATCAAAATGGAGATTCCCAGTATTGTCCCCAAGTGGGACTTGTTATATGACACTGTGTGTGTATACACACCTACATAGGCTTCAGATGAATAAATGATTGTTAGAATCAATTCTAATCAATATATTCTAACTCTACAAAGAAAAACCCAACCTGAGCAGTGTGCAGGCAACAATGCAAGAGAAGTTAATAACTAACACTAACATTAGCATGTGCCAGACCTTCTTTATAACTCAATTCATTTCATCTGCACCAAAAAGAACCCCAAGACATGGGTACAGTTACTGTCCTTAGTTCATAGATGGAAAAAACTGAGGCCCAGAAGGGTTATAAAACATGCCTGAGGTCACCTACCACAGCTATCATTAAATGAATAGTCAGTATTTTAGAACCTGCACACCCAAACCTACAGTTTCTACACACACACACACACACACACACACACACACCTCTTTACCTTCAGATTAGCATCCAGTTTACCATTCCGTATTAGGAATGTGTCTTCTATCTTTTATCTTTTTTTTTTCAGTTGTTTTGTGGGGCTACAAAAACACCTTGGAGGTGGTTGGTCCTGGCGTTGCTGGGCACCACGTGGAGCCAGAGATCAAGTCTGGGTCTCCAGCCCTTTCAGCTACTTCCAACTCCAGGAACATCCCTTCTCAGTCAATATGCAGGGGACCATGATCTATTAAGTCAGGAACTAAATGATAATGAAGGGACTAGAAAGACGGTATAAGGGTTAAGAGAGAACATTGCCTAGAGTCATCTCTGAGCATACAACCAGAGGTAAGCCCTGGACATGACTCAATGACTTCTCCTCTACCAAATATATATATATATATATATATATATTGGGCTAGAGAGATACCACAAGGGTTTAGGTACTTGCCTTGCATTCTACTAACCCCAGTTTGAATCCGTGACAACAAATATAGTCCCCCAAGCACTGCCAGGGGTCATTCCTAGGCATAGAGCCAGGAGCAAGCCCTAAGAACCATTATACATGGCAAAAAAACAACACACAATAATTTTTTCAATAAAAAAATGAAATAAAATTATGATTATCCTCAATCCAAAGACCTCTGGATTACTCTGACCCTCACACAAACCATGAAGGCTGAGGAGGTTCTGAAGGATTGTGTAAGTTCTCAGTAATGGCCTCGTGTGTATGTTTGTGTGTTTGGGACCATATCTGGCAGAGCATGGGGGCTACCCCCAGTGGTGCTCAGTGAACCATACAGTGCCAGGGATCAAACCTGGGGTCCTGCATGCAAAGCAGGAGCCTTTGGAGCTAACTCCCAACTCCACCAGTGCCTATTAATTTGACTTAGTAGTATTGAAGTTTGGATGCTGAAACTTAAAAAGCAAGCATGCATGGCTTCTGAGAACTTTCTGTGGCTGCCAGGAGACCAGCCAGATAGTAGCAAAGGCTGCCCTGTGCACATGGCAGCCTGGGGACAAGGCAGCAAGTAGCATTGCTTTCATAATGGCTTAAATTGTTTTATTTGTTTCACTTTCCTTTTTTGTTTGGGGATTTTGGAGGCTACACTCAGCTGTGCTTGGCATTTACTCTTGACTCTGTGCTCAGGGATCACTTCTGAGGGGGCTCGAGGAGTGCTGGGACCAAACCAAGGTCAGCTATGTGCAAGACAAGTGTATGGCCCCTGCACTGTGTCTCTTGAACTTTCCTACAGTGGCTGAGGAGGTAGCTCAGGGGGTGAGCAACATCCTGATGCGTGTGAGACCTGGGTTTGATCCTTGACACCACCAAAATGAAAATGGGAAAATTGTAAATTGTAATTTAACCTTTGGGGGCCAGAGAGAAACCCCAATAGACTGGACTTCATGCTTTGCAGAAAACTTAGGTTTGATCCCTAGTACAGCATCGTGCCCTCAATACCACCAGGAGGGACCCTCGAGCACATCAGCGTGTTCCCTACATAGTGCAGTTTAATAAAAATAAAATTTAAGAAGTTGGAGAGATAGTAGAGCTGGTAGGCTGTTTACCTTGCACTCAGCCAGTTTGGCTTCAATCCTGGGTACCGCATAGGGTCCTTTAGCCCTTCCAAAAGTGATCCCTGAGCACAGAATCAGAAAACAGTCATGAGCACAGCCAGGTGTGGTCCCAAAACCAAAAGCCAAAAGAACAAAAGAAAAGAAATTAACGCTTTAGTTAAAACTATCCATTGCCATTGACAGACCCTCTGAATATGACAAGAGGGCGAGTTGCAGACAACCCTCATTCACCACGATAATTTCCTACTGAAAGAGACTTTGGGAGAAGATGCAAGAGTTTTCACGATTTGTTTTCTTTTGGGGTCCACACCCAAGTGTGCTCAGGGTTCACGGCCCAGCTTCTGTGAGGGATTACTCGGGCTGGTACTCAGGGACCATGGCACCAGGATCAAACCCGAACCTCGTGCAAGCCTGTCCAAGAAGCAAACACTGCAGCCACCAAGCTCTCTCTCCATTTTCGCTTTCGGTAAAATAAACCAAGGGGAAACTATCTCTCAAACCTTCCTCTAGTTAAGCAACCTCTGTGTAAGAACCTGCACTTGCTATGTATTAGAAATGAAAGAGCTTCAGTTACAAGGCCCTAAAGATTGTGTTTCGACATAGAACTGAGAACAAAGAGATGCAAAATCAGGGCCTGCAAGAAATTTTAATTGAGAGACTGAAGCAATAGTACAGTGGGTAGGACACTTGCTTAACGTGTGACCAACCCAGGTTCGGTTCTCAACATCCCATACTGTATCCAGAACCTCTCCAGGAGTGACAGGAGCAACCACTGGGTATAATTACATTTGGGTGGAGGGCGGGGGGTGAGGGGAGCAGGATAGCACCACTAGATATGACTCTGAAATAAAACAAATTATTCTTTAAAAAGAATCTGCAGGGTCGGAGCGATAGTACAATGGGTAGGAGTTTGCCTTGCAAACACCAAGCAGGGTTCGATTCCCAGCATCTCATGTGGTCCCCCCAGCACCACCAGGAGTAATTCCTGAGTGCAAAGCCAGGAGTAAGCCCTTTGGGTCACTGGATGTGACCAAAACAAAACAAAACAAAACAAAAAGAATATGCAGTTGCACGTGGTTCTGCTTCAGCGAATTACCTTATCAAAATGGATAGTTCTTAGACATTCCTCTAGAACTAGTTGGAAAATTTGTACACGCTCAAATGCTCAATGCAAAAGCTCGAGTCTTGATTTGAAACGGTGCTTTCTTTCCTGGTACTGTTCACTGGGGTTTTCTGGAAACCCACATACCGAGGATTTTTTTTAAATGTCAGCTCAAATGTTTCAGTGTTTGACTTCTCAACTGTTGAAGGTTTTAGCAGTCAGATCCCAGTTTTAAAACACAATAGATTTGGGTTTTGCCATTTCCCTCTGCCTGTTCAGCCAATCGCGTGATGCCTTTTCTCCATGACTCAGGCAAGAGACCTCTTCTGCCCTTGGGTCCACTTGTTCCCAATTTCCTTTTTGCAGATGACTCATTCAGAGCTTAGAGTTGGCAGATGGGATCCAGCTTCAGCCCAAACCCTGCGGAAAAGGGCACGACCACTGCTTACCTTTAGCTTGACCGCTCAACCCAGGCTCCTACAACCATGTCTCAGGAGACATTGTGGTCATTTTGATTTGGTTTCTGGATATAGGACTTCATCTCTTCACAGATCACTGGACAGCACCCTAAGAACATAAGCATCTGCAGATTTGAGGGGGAGATGACTCAGAATTGGGGTGACAAATGAAACATTCTCGGCTTTTATTTTGAAGATCACTCAGGCAAGTCAGAGCCAAGCTTCATACAAAATGGAGGGAAGGGAGCCCAGACACCAAAATCACGCAGACACACGGACACCAACTCCTGTCCTACCTAGCTCACTGACCCCAGGCAAAGCATTTCACTTCCTCCATCTCTACTTTTCCTATTCTTAAGAGTTCTGGGCCAGAGCTTTGCCGGGAGGCCTTAATCCCCATTACTTAACATATGGGGTGCTTGAAGCAATTGAGACCATCTACATCAACAATTGAGACATCTGCTTACCCCAGTGTGAGCCCCAATGCAGGGACTCAAAGACTCTTGGCAAATATCTAGAAATATCCCACGATCCAAGGTTAGGTGTCCTCATTCTCCACCACATGAGCAGTCCCAGTTCTCATCCTACAGATGAGCTCCATCCTCACACTCAACCTGTGCTCAGGAATCAGGGCTTGGCAGTGCTTGGGTAACCCTGTAAGGTGCCAAGGATGCAGTGACATGAGGCAACATGCTAGGCAATTGCCTTAAGTTTTATACTATCTCTGATTCATTTTTTAATTTTTAACACGGGTTAAGGATCAAACCCATGTCCCATGCACACAAGGCATGTACTTGGTATCCCTGGTCCTAGATTTATTTTCCCCTTTAGGTAGAAGTATGTAAGAGTTAGAGGAAACTGGAGTTAAAACTAGGAACCAGTAGGAGACTTCAAAAGTCATAAAGGTGAAAAAGGACCAGAGCAGGGCCAGAGCTACAGTGGATCAGATGTTGGCCTTGCATGCCGCTGACATGGGTTCAATCCCCCGCCACTGCATGTGATGCCCTGAATCCCACTGGGAGTGATTCCTGAACACAGTTGGCTATGTCTCCAAAACAAACAAAGGACAAGGAGCATCTCCATGCCAGTCTCTGGACTCACAATGTCCTGTAAGTTTTCACTTCATCTGCCCACCACACCAGAAAGTCATAGTCCAGGCAGTACCCACTTGAAGAAACGAAGCCAAAGGAATCAGACTTAATAAGACTCCCCTGTCTCTTCAGGCTCAAAGCCACTGAGTTTTCAGTATGGACTTTTGGAATGAGAAGCTAGGGCAAGACAATGAAAGCCAGAAAGATAGTACAGCAGGTAAGTGTGCCTTGCACACAACTAACCCAGGTTCAACTCTTGGCACCCAATAAGGTCCCTGGGCACTATCAGAAGATATCTCTGAGCAAAAAGGCAGGAATATGCCCTGAGCTACCAGGGGCCTATTAGATGTCCCAAAAACAGTAACAAGTCTCACAGTGGAGACTTTACTGGTGCCCGCTCCAGCAAATCGATGAACAACGGGTTGACAGTGCAATGCTACCTGCCCTGAGCACAGCTGGGCATGGCCTCTAATCTCCACAAAACAAACCAAATAATCTACAGAAGAAGACAAGCTCAAGGTGGCAACTTAACAAACATACAAGGGAAGCAGAAGATTTTTTTTTCTTTTTGGGTCACACCCGGCGATGCACAGGGGTTACTCCTGGCTCTGCACTCAGGAATTACCCCTGGCGATGCTCAGGGGACCATATGGGATGTTGGGAATCGAACCCGGGTCGGCCCCGTGCAAGGCAAACGCCCTACCCGCTGTGCTATTGCTCCAGCTCCAGCAGATTTTTTAGAATGAGCCCAAATTTTCTGATTTTGCACATTTGTGGGGGCATTTATCTTTTTAAAGGGCCATGAAAAATAAAACATAATGATTTGAATCCCATCATGGAGACCATGGGCCAGATCTGCCTTTACAACCGGCTGCTATTCATCACCATTTGTTCCTGGATGTGCTTTAGTTTTTCCCTCATGCCCCTTCTCTACTGCTTCTCATCACTGTTGTGGGCTCGGGAGTTGCACACAAGCCTGGCAATGGCGCCCACAGCTGTGGTGCTCACCGAGGACCACACCTCTTTGTCGTGAGGTGTGCACCCCTTTCTGTGGTGTTTGCACACGCCTGGGGGCACGGCAACCAGAAACTGCCCACGCTGTGGACTGCGGGCCTTCAGGCTCAAATATCTGAGCTTCTGCGCATGCTCATGGAGTCCATGCGCGCCCTTATCTTCGTGGTCAATAGACTGACATTCTGATTAACCAGCGATTGCCAAGTGTTGAGAAACATTTAAGGACTAGATATTTGTACATTCCGGGGCCAAAGAGACAGTCCAGGTGTTCCAGCACTTGCCTTGTATCCTGCTGACCCCAGTTAGTAGCACTATATCAAGATCTTGAGCATGGTCAAGGGTAAGCAAAGAGCCAAGAATAGCTCTTGAGCATTACAGGATGCGACCCAATCCTCCCCACCAAATAAATATCTAAAATGCAAGCCCAGGAGTAGCTTCTTGCAGACATGAGACTGAGAATTTAATCCTTCCTCAAGCATCATCCCCATGGCATGACTCACTGCACTCTATAGTACCCCAGTGAATTGTGGGCTCTTGGTACACCACAAGCAAGTGTGCAACTCCTGTCACCACAAAAGCAGGAAAAGAGAAAATTCAACTTTATTTATTTGTTTATTGGGCACTTTTTTTTTCCCAAAGGATTGAGAGCGCAGATAGCATATCTCCTAGAACAATGAGAACACAAATCAAGACTGAGATACATTGGCTCATATAAAATACAGCTCTATAAAACATTTCATTCCAGGGGCTAGAGAGATCGTACAGCAGGTAAGGCAATTTCCTTGTACGTGACCACCCCAGGTTTGATCCTAGCATCAGATATGGTCCCCCAAGCACTGTCTAGACCACTGAGCACTGCCATGTGTAGCCACAAAACCACAAAAAATATATCTCTAAAATAATAGTCTAATCAGCAGAAATTATGGTTAAAATATTAATTTGTGTGTTCAAGAAAAGTTTGGAAATACATAACATTGGGTTTCATAAAATAAGATTGTTTAAGATCTATTTTATAGCTTCATATATATTCTCTTTCATAACTTCTATTTTATAACTTCATAGGTTATAACTTCACTTTATAACATGAAGTTATAAAATATATATATTGTTTGAGGGGCTGGAGCGATAGCACAGTGGGTAGGGCATTTGCCTTGCAAGCAGTCAACCCGGGTTCAGTTCCCAGCATCCCACAGTGCCCCCTGAGCACCACCAGGAGTTTGATTCCTGAGTGCAGAGCCAGGAGTAATCCCTTAGCATTGCCAAGGTATGACCCAAAAAGTAATATATATATATATATATTTTGAGGTCACACCCATGGGTTCTGTGCTCAAGAACTATTCTTGGTAGGTTTGGGAACTATATATGGCACTGGAAACTGAACCCCTGTCAATTAGATGCAAGGCAAGCACCTTACCCACTGCACTATCTCTTCAATCTCCATAGCTTCATATTTTATTTAATTATTAGTGATGTTGAACTATTTTTAGAAAATATGAGAAAGAGAAGAGATATAAGAGAGATATTACAGCAGGCAAGTTTGCTTGCCTTGTATGTAGGCTGTGCTCATGTAGGTCCCCTGAGAACATAGCCAGGAGTAAGCCCCGAGCACAACCAAAAGCTGAACACCAAAATAAAAAAGAGATAAGAAAGGAAAACAGGGAATCCCATAAAGTGCAAGAAAATAAACACCCCAAGTTTAGATGTGGGAAACTTCACAGTGAAATGCTGCTTCATATTTTTAAAATAATTACAAATAGACCTCATTTGTTTAACGCATGTTTCACATGTATGAGGCCCTGGGTTCAATTACAGGCACCACAGAAATAAATAACATGACATGACATGACGGAACATAATTACTAAGTAACTCCAAAGGAAATCACTTTGGATGCTCTAGTGGCCTTTGCTCTTGTTTCAATTTATTTTTTTTATTCAGTCTGTCATTTATTGATTGCCCACTTGCCTTTCCTTCTTGTTGAGTCCTGCAGTGGTGGTGGTGGTGGTAGTCATAAACACTTTTTACTATGCTCTTATGCATTTATTGTGGTTCTTTCCGGGGCCTCACATTTTAGCTGTAGTGTCTGTGTGTGGTTGCAGTGCTTCATGGGGAGTGTACCCTCAGTTGTGCTATTGAAGATCTGAACAGCTGAACCGCAGTGCCACTGGTCTCCCATTTGGCATGAGAGGTGGTGCTAGGGATCAAACTCTCAATCTCATGCCTGCAAGGCAGAGATGCTCACCACTGAGTTTTCCCCAGACCTCTCATTTGTGTATACCTCTATATGTGTATAGAATTCAGTCATCATCTACAGATCCCTCATTTATTTATTTATTTATTTATTTATAATTTGGGGGCCACTCCTAGCAGCAGAAGCAGTGATCAGGGCTTAGTCCAGGTTCTGTGCATACACCCTGGAGATCCTTCTTTTAAACCAGTTGATATACAGGCTGGAGAGATAGTATAGCAGGTAAGATGCTTGCCTTGCACATGACAGACCAGAGTTTGATCATGGTACCACATTTGATTCCCTGAGCATCACCAGGAGTGATCCCTGAGCGCAGGAGCCAGAAGCCCTGAACACAACCAAGTGTAACCACATAACCCACTCTGCGCGCCCCCCCCAAAAAAAATCTGCAAAAACAGTTTACATTAATTCAATCATTTGCTTACTTGTGATTTTTTTGGTTTTTTTAAAATTTTTATTAGTGAATCACTGTGAGGTACACTTGCAGTCTTATGAACTTTTTTGTTTGCATTTCAGTCATACAGTGATCATTTCCCCATCCCTCCACCAGTGCCCATTCTCCTCCACCAATGATCCCGGTATCCCTCCCACCACCCCCATCCCATCCCCCAGCACCTTACCCTGCCTCTGCAGCAGGGCATTCCCTTTTGTTCTCTCTCCTTTTGGGTGTTCTAGTTTGCAATAGAGGTATTGAGTGGCCTTCATATTTAGTCTATAGTCTACTTTCAGCTCGACTCTTTCAACCCGAATGGGTCCTCCCAACATCCTCTACTTAGTGTTCCCTTCTCTATCTCTGCTTTTGATTCATCTTTTGAGTCATTGTTTTGATTCATCTTAAAAGGAAACAAACTGATACTATGTTTAGTTCTTCTTTTCTACAAATATTTGAATCATAAGTCATTGATTGTAGAGTATAACAACATAGAGATATCAAGGAAAGACTGCAGAGAAGTCTTAAACATTTCAATTGACATCATATTGACTGAGGCTCTGTTTAATTATTAGTGCTATAAAAAAGCAAGTCATATTTACCTGGCCATACTAGCACTGTGTAAAAGTTACTTATCTTTCCTACAGGTGCCACATTTCTCACAGTTATTTAAAAAAAAATGAGAAGAAATCTTTACTTAGTCACTCCTTTCTCAAATCTGCCATCTGACCATCTGATGTAATTGGGTGGTTTGAAAGTTGTTCAAAATAAAACTAATTTTGTTAAAGCCCAGTCTTTGCCCAGATAGGTCCTAAATTAACTACTGACAAATACCTTTGTTAGTGAGATATTCAAGCAAAGGCACAGCAGTAAGCAGTGGTTTGCCAGGAATGAACTGGTTTGGTATTTATGGCTTTTGTAAACTCCTATACCTATTCATCATTCTGTTTGAATAAGTAATTTAGAGTACCTGTTTTCAACAAATTTTCTAATTCTAAGCCTACTTAAAATATCTTTCTGATTCATATACAGTGACCACCTGAAATCCAATTTTATAAGAATACCAGTTCCTAATGGATATGTCCAAATGTCTTGGAAGAGCGCATTCAGGAAGTTTGCAGAGACTGTAACTCATTAACTAAACCTTCCCATCATCATGCATTTGGGGCTCGGATGACATTGTTGGATGCCTTTTGGGTTTGGACAAAGATGCCTAGGAGCCATTAGTTATCTGTCAATCATTTACAAATCCTTTCTGAAATCAGTTAGCAAATAATATTTTATCATGATAAACATGCATCCTCAATCATGGTGAATATGCTATGTGCTGGTATCTGGTGAGCCCTGTGGGCTAGTGAAAGTGCTGGAAAATGCCACCTTGGTGTCTAGACTCACGGGATGGAGAAGAATAATAACTAAATATTGAGGAGGCCAGGGTTTGTTTTGCTTTTCTCCCAGGAAAGCTGGAACGCACACTGTTCACTGTCACCAGGCTGAGTTCTACACACCTGTTATTTACATCACACGAGAACGTGATCTCTTTCTTTCTTTCATAAAAATATGTTCACTTCTCACAAAGTCCTGAGCAACTATTTTTACTAAATTTGCCTGGTAGATAAGCTTCAAAAGACCAAAGTAACTCATTAATGTAATGTTTCCTCATCGTGCCAGTAAGTTTGACAGGAAAGTGAGTAAGAGGGTGACTCCAGAAAATAGTATTTTTAATATTCTGATAGGAGCTACTAGGAGTTACTAGAGTTCTAAATCTTATTTTCCTACTTTTATTTTATTTTATTTTATTTTATTGAATGACTAGGTGATACACCTTTATAAAGTTGTTAATGGTTAGGTTTCAGTCATACAACGTTCCAACACCCCTTCCTTCACCAGTGTACATTTCCCACTACCAATGTCCCCAGTTTCCCTCCCGCCACCACCCACCCTCAGTCAGTTTGCCTGCTTGTATGGCAGGCACTTCTCTCTCTCTCTCTGTCTCTCTCTCTGTCTCTCTCTGTCTCTCTCTGTCTCTCTCTGTCTTTCTCTGTCTCTCTCTCTTTGTCTCTCTCTCTCTGTCTCTCTCTCCCTCTCCCTCTCCCTCTCCTTTTGGGCATTATGGTTTGCAATACAGGTACTGAAAAGACAAAAACTTTGAATCTTCTTCAAAGACAGGCTAAAGTAATGCTATTTAATCCAAAGCACAAAAGAAAACATGGACTTCATTAGGATCAAATAGCTTCTGTAACTAAATGCATCCAAAACAAAATGCAGTGGCTAGGGAGTTAGTACAGTGGAGATGGCACTTGCCTTGCACATGGCAAACCAGGTCGGATTCCCAGAACCTGACATGGTCCCCCTATGCCTCACCAGAAGTGATCAGTGAGCACAGAACTGAAAGTAAACCCTGAGCACTACTGGGTGTGGCCCAAACAGGCAAAGTGAAACCCAAAACAAAATGCGCACATTTGCTTTGGAGCCCCAAAGTAAAACTTGCACAAACTACCAAGATTCCATTTATCCAGGCATGCTTAGAGCTAAGACTCACAATCATACGAGTCATGTTCATTTCTTAATAATATCCAAATTTGTATCAAGCACTCTGTGATAAGCCTTTCTATACCTCACTTCCCACAACAAAAATGATTGAATATTTCGGTTGCTTTTAAGTATGAAAATTTTAAGAACTAAAGAGTTCATGGGCTAGAGAGATAGCCCAGAGGGTAAGGTGCTTGCCTTGCATACCACCCACCCTTATTCCATCCTGACATTGTATATGGTCCCTCAAGCACTGCCAGGAATGATTCCTGAACACCAAGTCAGGAACAGCCTCTAAGCACCACCAGATGTGGCCCAAACCTCCACTACCCCCCAAGTAGGGCTACTCCTAGTTCTGTGGTCAGAAATCACACCTGGCAATGCTTGGGGAACCCTATGGGGTGCCAGAGATCAAACCGAGGTCAGCCACATGTGAGACAAATGCCTTACCTGCTGTGTTACTGCTCTGGGCCCAGTAGAGCATTTATTTTGTATGGTGTGAGGCCCTGGACTTGATCCCTGTATGGCAAAAATAAATAAATAGGTCACACATTGTTTTGCACCAAAATAGGAAGCAAAGAGGACACAGAAGTGCTGAGCTCTCTGATTCTAAATTCCGGGCTTTCACCCACTACCTTTATTCCTACCACAAGCTTCTAATATGCTCCAATGAATATGCTCTAATATGAATACGCTTCTAATATGCTCCAATGCTCCAAAGAAGCTACACTTTCCCAGCTCTATAAGCAGTGTGTCGAACATATTTGAAAGATTATGCTGTTATAGGGACTGAAGAAAATGTCAGTCTTAAGAAACTCATATCCAACACTTAGGCATGCATGAAGAAACCGTACACATTCTAAAGAAGCTGCACTGTAAAATATGCCCCCCAAAAGTAGCATACTCCTTTTGAGTTTCCACTTAAAAACTCAAGAAAGGTAGAGGAAAAACTGGTTCCTCTTTTGAAAGGATACTTTGAAATATACTATGTATGTGAAAGAAAATACCACAAGAAAATAATATTCAACATGTTGTTAGTGCAAAGTAGACAGGATTAGTTATGTGTCCACTAGAAACTTCAAGTCATAGGGCCTGGATCAATGGTAGAGAGTATGCCTCGAATATGAGGCCCTAGGTTCCATTCCCAGCAACGCGGCCCCCGTCACTCACACACACACACACACACACACACACACACACACACACACACACGCACACACACCCCTTAAATCTCAGGGCCAGGGAAAAAACTCAAAGGACCAGAGCCCAGACTTTGCAAGCAGTAAACCTAGATTTCATGCCAAGATGGGCAACACATGGTCCCCAGAGCACCACCCAAGCATTTGCCAGGAGTACCCCCGGATGTGACCCAAAAAAATAATCAAAAAACGAAAAGAAAAAGAGCACATCCAGAAAATTCTGTTTTCTCTGGTAGGGGGGATTACCAGCTCTTTGCTTTGCAAGAAGCATCACCTGTTTCAAGGATGACCAAGCGCCTTTCGGAGCAAGACTCGATCAAATCATAGACAGCTTGAGATATTTCCACCATACCCCAGACCACAGTCGGATCGTGGCCACTGGACACCCTGGCTTCCAGGGATCACCCAAATGCCCACATGCCACCCAGCCTGGTCTGGGTGGGGTGCTGAGCCGGCTCTAAAAATGTATATAATGTGATGTACCAGCATTTACAAACTTGGCCAAATGTGTTAATGTAAACTTTCCAAGTTGTAATGTAAGGCATAACATATAAGATACAGGAATTTTTTAAGTTGTGTAAGATGTTATTGTTTGATTGTTTAAAGAATGAACAGCAAACAACTAATATGGACATTAATAATCACTCAATGCCTTTTGAGTTTGAAATACATGTTTACTTGCCCAGATAAAATTTCCAGGAAAAATTTGGAAATTTTTGAAATATATATTTGAAACATATATTTTAAACTAAAAAGGCATTGGGTGATTATCAATGTCCATATTAGTTGTTTGCTGTTCATTCTTTAAACATTCAAACAATAACGCGTCATACTACTCAAAAAATTCCTGCATCTTATATGTTATACCTTACATTACATACCTCTTGGAGAGCCCGGCAAGCTACGCAGAGTATCCTGCCCGCACGGACAGAGCCTGGCAAGCTACCCATGGCGTGTTCAATATGCCAAAAACAGTAACAATAGGTCTCATTCCCCTAACCCTGAAAGAGCCTCCAATCATTGGGAAATATGAGTAAGGACAGGCTGCTAAAATCTCAGGGCTGGGAGGAACAGAGATGTTACTGGTGTCCACTTGAGAAAGTTGATGAACAGCGTGGTGACAGTGATGACAGTGACAGTGATACAGATAAAATTTCACTCACCTTCTTTTGTGAATATATGTAGGTGATTAAACTTCTACCCGGGGCTATCGAGATAATTAAGTGCCTGGGGTAAAGCACTTACTCCCTTTCATGTGGCCAATCCCCATTCACTCCCTGACACCCATATCGTCAGAAGCACCAGGAGTGACAATTGTGCAGAGATAGTGATAGCTTCTGAGCACTTACTTCCAGGTGTGGCCCTAAAACTCTAAAATAAATAAGTAAATAAATAAATAAATGTCTGCCAGTTAGATGTCAGCAATGTGTTTATATATTATATACTTTCCCTTTTTTGTTTTGTTCTGTTTTGGATTTTGGCGGGGGGTCACACCTAGCCATGCTCAGGGCTTATTCCTGGCTCTGCACTTAGGGATCACGCCTGGAGATACTCAGTGTTCCTTGTGTGATGCTGGAAGTTAAACCTGGGTTTACCGCATGCAATGCAAGCACCCTACCCACCGTGCTCTCTTTCTGACCCCTTTATGATACTTTCAAGAAATGGTCTTTATAAAGGATCTTTATTCGCTCCCATTCTTCCATCAGGTTCCTGGTTATGATGCAAGAACACTAGCAGCTACTCTGGAGCACATAGTGGAAGATGGAGAATGGTAAAAGAAAACCAGCCAGATTCTCAGCATCTCTGTTGAATCATTATACCTCTCCGGCACTTTCTACCTCTGAGCTTGTTTTATAAGAAAACGCGGGTCATGATTCTTTTCTTGGGGGAGACTACTAGGGCCTCAAATTGGCAAGGCTTTATCACTGAGTCATGTCTCCAGCCCCAGAAATAAAGATCTTATCCGTTTGTTTGTTTTTCATTTTTTTGTTTTGGGACCACACTTGGCACTGTTCCACGTCTACTCAAGACTCAGTACTCAGGAGTTCCTCTCAACAGTGCTCAGGAGACCGTGCACTATTGGGGATCCAACTTGGGTTATCTGTATACAAATCATGTGCTTCAGTCCTTTGAGCAACTCTGCCAGTCCCTAACAGGTTTTATTTAATCATTGTTGTTCCAATCTTTCATGTGTATGCAGTAACATCTAATGTTAAAAATTACTCTTTTTTTTATGGGCAAAATGCTGTACATAAATATTTGAAGTTTCCAAAAAGAATACCAAGTAGAGGGGAAAGTTTACTTTATTAAAAAATATTAAATAGGAGGTCCAGAGCAATAGTACTGTGCATAAGGTCTTGCCTTACACACGGCAAACTTGGGTTAAATTCCCCAACCTCCCATATGGTCC
The DNA here is from genome assembly GCF_027595985.1 of Sorex araneus. Taxonomy (NCBI): domain Eukaryota; kingdom Metazoa; phylum Chordata; class Mammalia; order Eulipotyphla; family Soricidae; genus Sorex; species Sorex araneus. The sequence continues at coordinate 33,424,903 of NC_073308.1, forward strand.
CCAGAGACCCGCCAGGAGTGATCTCTGAGCACAGAGCCCTGAGTAATAGCTGAGCACCAACCAGGTATGGTTGCTTAAACAAACAAACAACAATGACAAAAAAGAACCATAGGGGTTGGAGAGATAGTACAGCAATTAAGGTGGTTGCCTTGCATACAGCTGACCCTCGTTCTACCTGCAACACAGAATACTGTCCCCAGAGCACTACCGGGTGTGGCAAAGTCCCCTCAACCACCACCTAAAGAAAAAAGGTACTTAAAACAGGCTGAGTAAATGGCTTAAAGGGCAGGTAAGTGAGGGTCTCTGGCACCGCCAGGAGTGATCCCTGAGCCCAGGCCCAGGAGTAAGCTGGGTGTGTCCCTCAAACCAACAAATCAAACCCAAATAATTAGACGACTGTTCTTATGATGGCAAAGACATGCATTGCCAGAGAATCCATAGGCATACTGGGGTGCGGGGCAATCCTACTTTGAGCCTAAAACTACCCTGGATATTTTGACTAATAATTCTTTCATGGTGAAGGGTCATTGTAAGAAAAAAACTTTACATTAAAGGCAAATGTACTGTAGCTTTATCATTTTGCCAGATTCCTCTCAAAGCAGTAAGTTTGACTTTATTGGGAAGTCAAGAAATCAACTCCCCTGGAAAACCAAGGACCAAATGTAGAAATAAGCTCAGGTTAACTCCTCAGCGCAGGAAGAGCTTTGCTACAAAAGTTGTCTGAGCAAGACATGAATAAACAGATGCCCCTAAGCTTCGAGAGGCTACCAGTCATGTTCCAAAGTGTCAATCATATCTCTAGCCATCCCTTAAAGAATCGCTGTCTGCCAATGTTATCATCTAAATATATTTACAGAGGTCAGAAGAGCTGCGTCTGTCCTCTCCCGGCAGTGGTGATGACATCTCGGGGGATATGTCACAAGCCTAAGTTTAGTTAGTGGATTTCAGCTGGTTTGGCATTTTATCCAACCCAGTGTGATCTCCTGACCCCTCTGGTTTACAAGTTTCCACTCTCTGTGCCGCATCGCACCTCTCCACTGGGGAGTTAATCATTGCTTTGCCATTATCTGCCAAGAGTTCTTATCTCTTTTGCTGTCACTTTATAACAGGGTCCTCTTATCAACCTGCCTGGAGCCACGTGATCAGTGCAGGCCTATCGAAAGTTTCCATTCTTCTGATTAGAACCCATCGTGAAACTGGATTCATGGTTTACAGCAGGCCACTAGTGCTGGAAAAAGTACAGAGTCCAGGGAAAGACTTGCTTGGAACTTTCTGAATTCTTGGATTTTTTTTTCCGCTTTTTCTTACTTTCACTAAGGGTTACTATAGTCTGATGTGTCCTCTCCCAGGCCACAAAAATTGACAAGCTGCACTTTTTTCTTCTGCTCAATGATTTCTGCTTTAAGCCAAAGGACTGCCTATAATTTCACAAAGAATGTCTTCTAATGCGGGTACTGGGGATTTACAAGACTCTCTGAAGCTCGGATTTCCACCTATTGGTAAGTAGGAGTTATTCTATTTATCTATCTATGTATTATTCTGTTACTGCAGTGATTACACACTGTTTTACTGCTCTGGTGTCTTTCATATTGTAAACCACTGTTTTTTTTTCCTGTGGTGTTTATTAAAAGCAAATAAGCCCATGTATGTATCACACATTTATCTTTCATGGAGTTTTAAAAAAATAAAAGGATGTCAAACAATCATTACATCCCATTTGTGGATATCATTATAGTAATCAAAAGCAGGCAGAAAATAGAATACACACATCATTTCATTCCTACTATCTTTGGAATACCTTCTACCAGAAATAATGTGCCAAAATTGAGCAACTTGAAACAAGTTAACCATATGGAACTATATCGAGTTCATTGAGAACACTTTTTCAGAGCTTCCTAAACTACTGCAGAGTTTCAAGCCACACCACACTGTACAAGTACTGTACAAGAATACAAGATACATGGTACAGTACAAGATACTATAGAAAATCTTCGGGTTTTTTTTTAGCAAATGCAAAGCACAAAACAAAACAGAGAGGGAGAGGAGATGATTAGTTAGGAAAAGGAACTATGATAATTTGTTTTCCAAAACTAATGAGGGTGTCTTGTTTTTTATGCATATAAGTAAGTAGAGCTAATATTTCTTTTAAATAAATGGGAAGCCACAACTTTTTAGTTTTACAGCAAGAATACATTCAATTAACCTTCGAGTGAAAACAGAAGGGAAGGAATTCCCAGAAGTCTGTCACTGGTAGTCTGTTACAAAGCATACCTTTCTTGCTTTCCCCTAGTTAACTGAAGAACCTATGCTTTCTCCGGAGCACTTTCTCAGGCTTTTGGACTGAAATGCCTCTGCCAGTTTGCAGAGAGGGCTGGCAGAAGCACTGAGTGCCAGGCCTGCTGTAAAAGAAGGAAAATGAAGGCTGGGCATTTTCGACTTCCCTCCTTCATAGCCAGCTGATTCCAGTGAATGCAGTGATTGCGTTTTTTATGGGCCAACTACACCCTAAAGTATATCAATTGAGGAAACGGTTACCAAAAAAAAAGTTCTGTACTTTCGGGGGGGTGGGGGGAAAACAACAGAGAGACAAAATTCCATTGAAAATCTACAGCTCTGGAGATAAAAAGTGCCCAGAGAGAGAGAGAGAGAGGCAGAACTGGAACACAAATTGTGGTTTTCTCTGGCCAAGCCTCTCCGCAGCCGCTGAGCTTCGGGGTCTCGCCGCGCGCGCCCTCTGCAGCCGGGCACGCGGGCGGCGCGCGCACGGGGTCCAGAACGCTCCGACGCTCGCGCCCGCACCGGGCCGTGCAGGGTTCCCCGCCGCGGGCGGGATTCGTGACTCGGTCTCAGGCCCGAGTGGGTCCGAGAAACCACACACGCCGACCTTTCTCTAACCCAGCCCGGAGTTCTTGCAGCCCCGCGGGTGAATTCGAGGGAAGCCAGAGGGGGAGGGCGCTTCTGCTACCGTATTTTGCTGTCTGCTACCGTATTTTCTTGATCGCGCCCGGCCTCACGCCAATCCCGAGGTGCCCCCAACCCCTCTCCCCCGGCCCGGCTCCAAGAAAGAACCCCAAAAGCGTCTCGTCTGCCGGGTTCTTAGCACTGGGGATCAGAGGGACATCAGTCTAGATCAGGAACGATTGTTAGAGACGAGTCATAGAAGTGTCGAAGGAGGGGCAGATGGAGCAAGTCCCGGCCCCCCCACCCCACCCCCAGCTGTCCAGGCACTTCCGGGAGCAGATGCCGGCATGACAGCATTCCAGTGCATTTTCCGGTAAAAGTTTCTTTTACCGGATCTAGCCGCACCTCCCCACCCCACCCCCATCCCAGCGCCCCCCTCCCCCTCCTCTGGAACTGTTTGCCCCACAGGTGGCTGGGAGATGTTCCCATTTGCAACCTGCCGGTCACCTCCAGGTGGCTGCTGGCACCTATTTGCAGTGTGACTCCAAGAGGCCTGAGGACCATGCCTGTGTCCCAGGGCTGAAACTGTCCCCCAGAGGCAGAGGTTAAAGAGGGCATAGTACGGCGACCCGACCCAGGACCAGAGGTTTGGGCTGAAGGGGCTGGCCCATTCAGAAAGCCTTTGAGATTGGGGTGGGGGTGGGTGTCTTTTGCCCAGGGTAGGACCATGAAAAGTAGCAGCTGTGAAGAGTCGCCAGATTCCCAGGGGGAGACTTGGGGATGATAAATTACCTGTGAGTCTGGGGGGTTGGAGGATGTTGGGTTCACAGCTCTGGGTTCAATGCAGGTAGAGATCAATGAGACTTCATGTAAAGTAATAAGTTGTGTGATACTAGAAAACGTGTCTGTTTACACACATGTATATGGATATATATATATATATATATATATAAATGTCTACTGGGCCTAGGTGAGCCAACAGTTTTCTTCTGGGACATTGGTGATTTATGTGAAAATTGTGGACAAATATCTCTGCTCATACAGAGGAATGAAGAGCAAGTAGTTCCTTCTGCCTGCCTGTAAAATAATGATTTCGTGGACTATTGAGATTCCCACCACAACCAGATTTGTGAACTCTGAACTAAGTGTTTACTAGCTTCTGAGACTCTGTCCAGATTCTGGTATCTGCCACTATCTTTATTTCCTTCTCTCAAATGGGGTGATTTTACTGACAAGATAACATGCAAATTTCAGAGAGAGAATAAAATGCTCATCTGTATCAACAAAAACCCAAGCCTGGGTGGTAGAAAACAGGTCCTATAACAAGTCTTAATTGATCCTCCTGCCTGTTGCCAATATGTTGCCTTGATTTATCCATAATTTCTCAAACTAAGTCCCTCCACAGATTATTTTAAGAACATTCAATATGAAAGTGTATGTTCTCCAGGGAAGCTGTGTTTGCATATAGCCAGGGATACACCACAGGGCACCCGTTTGAGACTGATTAGCTTGTAATCTGGTCTCTCCTTAACATTCTGAAGTCTGACTTTATCCCCAAGCTCTGTTCCCATAGAGTCTTGGAAAGTAGATGTCATCCAATGGACAGTGAGATGACCCAAGTCACCTGGCTAACCAGCATCATTTGCAATGCAGGTGAGGATGCATGCAGCAGCAGAACCCTCCAGAAAAATGAAATCTGCCTCCTCTCCCATCCTGTAGCTGAACTGGTGTGTCCCAAATGTGCTTTCCTAGCCTGGCCCTCAACTTACAGCGGAGTTAATTTATCTCTAGCATCTTTGAACAAAGCAGAAGAGATAAATGGAGGAAGGGAGAACAGAGACACTATAGTTCTTTTTCCCCTTTATCTGACTCCATTTCCTGAATGCAATGTCTAGGATTATTCCAGGTTTAGCCTTGGACTTGAACTAAAATAGAGAACTGAGAGGGGCAGACTTCCTACTCGGAGGCTAAAGCTCTCCCAAATATCTCTAGCACTTTCTTATTTATTTATTTATTTGGTCTTTGGGCCACACCTAGGTGTATTCAGGCCTTACTCCTGGTTCTGTGCCAGTGTCCTGGCAGGCACTGTGATCTATGTGGAGTGCTGGGGATCAAACCTATGTCCACTGCATGCAAGGCAAGTGGCCTGCCTGCTGTACTATCATTTCAGCAGCCTCCGGATCTTTCTTTCCTTTTTTTTTTCCTCTTTGGGTCACACCTGGCAATGCTCAGGGGTTGCTCCTGGCTCTGCACTCAGGAATTATTCCTGCCGGTGTTCTGGGGACCATGTAGAATGCTGGGGATGGAACCAGGCAAACATCCTACCTGCTGGATTATCACTCTGGTCCCTTCCAGCCCTTTCTAAGCAGGCCAAGAGTCAGACACCTTTCCTGTTCCCCAAGTCCAGCCTTCCTCCAGATAGTTACTTCTCTGCATGTCTTTACCTTATTGGAGTAAAAACTCTGAGAAATCCAGTAGACTTTAAAGAACTTAAAGATTTTGTGGGGGCACACCCAGCAATCCTTGGGGATTACTCCTCACTCTATATCAGCAATCACTCCTGGCATTGTTTGGGGGACCATATGGGATGCTGGAGATCAAATCCAGGCCAATCATGTACAAGGCTAGCACCCTCTCTGCTGGAATATGGCTCCAGCCCAGAAGCTTGAAGATTTTTTTTTTCTTTTTGGATCATACCCGGCAATGCACAGGGGTTACTCCTGGCTCTTCACTCAGGAATTACTCCTGGCAGTGCTCAGGGGACCATGTGGGATGTTGGGATTCGAACCCAGGTTGGCCGCATGCAAGGCAAATGCCCTACCCGCTGTGCTATCGCTCCAGCCCCAGAAGCTTGAAGATTTTGAGGCCATGTTATGTCTCTGCAGGCGCTGAGAAAGTGTTGAAACATGACTAGTGTGAATTTGAGAATTTGAGAGACTGAGCCTGAGATAACCAGAGGGAGCAAAGTGGACCAAGTTAGTAATGGCCAACTCAGTCTTAGATCTGGAGGAAGTTTCATTATAATGAGATTTTGTGCAACTGATAGTATGGCATGCTTCACCTTAAAAAAAAAAAAAAAAGCGAGCATTTTCAGACACGTCTTACCTGCTGTACAATCTCTCCAACTCCCAGTGCCTAACTTTTAAACTCTTCATAACCTGAACACAGAGGAGAACAAGGCTTTTTGTTTGCTTGTTTGTTTGTTTGTGGGCCGTGCCTGGCGGTGCTCAGGGCTGACTCCTGGGTCTGTGCTCAGGGATCACTTTCTGGCAGGGCTTGAGGGAACCACATGGAGTGTCTGAGGACTTGCCAGGCATTGCAAAACAAATCAAGTTAGTCAGTCTGCCACTGGACTGCTCTTAATAGCCCTACAAGGACTGGTAAGGTCAGTGGCACCTCTCCCCTCTTACTGTCCTCCCAGAAAGAATTTCGATGAAGTAAAGGGAAAAGAGAGGAAAGGTGAAGAACAGATACTTCTAAACAAAGAGAGTGCAGTATTTTTGTATGTGGGGCTCTATTTTTATGTGACTAGAAGCTTTACTTCATAAACTCCATTTTAATGAGCGATGGGGGTGGAGTGGGGTGGCGATCAGATGACTTGCCCAAACTCAGTTTGTCTAGAGTGAGCTCTCCATGAGACCCTGTGGGTGGCTCTGAAAACCATGCTCTTTTCTCCAGAGAGTAACTGCTTGTTTGCCCTTGTTGCTAGAATGGAATTCAGATGGAACAAAAACCCCTGGATTACTTTTTTTTTTTCCTAAAAAGCGTTTCTGGATAGCTACACAGAGAGGGGGGGGGGAGTGGAGAGAGAGAGAGAGAGAGAGAGAGAGAGAGAGAGAGAGAGAGAGAGAGAGAGAGAGATTGAGATTTCTTCTTTTCCACTCCTTCGTGGGAATCAGATTTCCATCCCAGCCGATTCCTAGAGTGGCACAGGGAGACAGGGAGGGGCGGGAGACGGTGGGGTGGAGGCGGGAGGAGGCCTCGGTGGGGAGTCTGAGGGCGGAGCTGAGTTAGGTTTTGCAGGCCTGGAAACAATCTCCCGGGTTTGCCTGGGGCTTCGCGGTAGACTGCTGCCAAGTGGTGTTCGTGGCCACGCGAGGCTTCTGAGCAGGTGAGAAGGGGATGGAGAGAAAACTCAGAGCATGTATTTACCTGCTCAAGACTGTCAAGGGCGGGCCAGCCGTCGGCAAGAAGCAGTTTAAAGAAGACGGTTAGTGTTCCCTAAGGACCCACCTGCTCCCCTCCCTGGGGAGGAGACAGGGAGTTTAAAGCACATTCCGCGGACCAGAATGTGTCGCGCTTGCCGAGGTGCTGGTCCAGCGCCCGGGGCTCACGTTTGTTCTCAGTAAATGCAGATTGTGGGACATCCGCAGCCTCGGAACCCCCAGCCCCAAGTCCACCTCCAGCAGTCTCCAGGGTTGAAAAAGAAAACCGGTCGGAACCAGTCGCTGGGGCCTCCTTCCTTAGTCCGGTTGCTGGACTAGGAGACCTCGGTGTCCTCCTCCTCCCGCTCCCCGCACGCCTCCTGAGTCTTCCACCCCGGGGAGCAGAGCCATCAGTTTAGCCTCTGGGATCCGAGACCCCCGCTCCCCCTGTCCTCGAGGAGAGCCCAAATGACATCACCCCTCAAAATCCACTTTCTTTGCCAACGGAACGAGAGAGAGCCCTGGCGCTCGGCGCCCCCACCCCGTCCCCCGCACACCCGCCCTCCAACGTGCGTGGCTCTTCACACCGCAGAAGCAAATCCCCCTTGCTCGGGGGCTCCCCGGGGCAGGCGACTCGGAGGCGTGCACGGTGAGCAAGCCAGAAGGGCGGATCCCGACCCTGGGCTGCACTTGGCTCTCCTCTAGAAACTTCCAGTCCCGCGGGCTACTGCTGACGGTCCAGGTTAGAGAGGCGCGGGGAAGGCGCGGTGGCCTGGCAGGGCACGGAGAGCTGCGGCGTCCTGGGGCCAGGATGCCCCTCGCGTTTGGTCCCGAGGGGAGTGGAGGAGCTCGGTTTAGACGCCGGCTGCTTCCCACCTCCATTCCATGACCGAGGAGGGACGTTCCTTTGGACCACCTCCCCAAGATTATTTCTCCTTCGAGCTCCTTGGAAACGGATCATCCCGCCGCTACCTTCCGCAGGCGCCGCGCCCAGGAGCCTGAACCCTCTGGGGTGGAATGTTGCGTCCTCAGAGCTCTGCCGGGCAGCGTTTTTTTAGCGGAAAACTGCAGATTGCGGTAACCCAGGTCAACCTCTACCCAAATCTCACCTTCCTTCAGCGCCAGGATGGGAGGTGTCCCTGGGAGCTGGTGCGCATTTTCTTCCCCAGCAAACACCCCTTGGGGATATAGGAAAACACCCCCTCCCAATGCGTTTGCCGCTTCCCTAAACGGGCAGTCTTTCCAGGGGCAGGATGTCTAAATTGGTAGCAGTTTTTCTTGCAGCAATGACATATTGGTGCTGTCTAAAGTGGTTATTTACACGGATTCACGTGTTAGAAGAGAAGGGAGCTTTCTTATTTTCTATTTCTTTCACCATGCCCGACTTCTTACCTTTCAATCCACCACCAACCCCCCCCCCCCGCAAAAAATAACTTCGGTCTAGTGTGCTGTTTCTGGGAAATTTATGTCATAGTAAAACTTAATACCCACCCCCCCCCTCCTTGTTAAGACCTAGTGCTTTGATGCACTAGGGGGCAGAGAACAAATAAATAGGCAGCCCCTGCTGAACTCGTGATTTCTTAGAAACTTCAGGGAAGGGCTATAAGGAGCTGATGCTGGACTCTTTGGGTGGTGGGAAGGGCAGAAAATTCAGGCTGAGCTGGAGGCCGGCAAACTTGGCTTCTCCAGTCCCGACTGATGGGCAGTGCAAGTCTTGACTGGAGATCTCCTGCAGCGGGGAATCTAGATTTCTTCTGGAGATGAAACATGTACACTTGGTGCTGGAAATTTTCAGTTTCTTAGACACACTTTTCCCCAAAAGGCAATGAACGTGAAGAAATGGTTTTGAAGGGCAAGGCAGCTTTGCAATTTTCCCGGGAGGTAGGGTGGGTCGGGCGAGGCGCTTCCCATCGGGCCTGCCGGACAGATGGATCCACTCTGGAAATCCTTGGTGTTTTTTCCCTAAAGCGCCTGCACGCGGTTTCGCACACCGGGACGACCCTCATTCAGCGTCAGGTCAAGGGCAGGTTGTCCCCGGTGACTAGGCGATGGGACCGGCAGCCGCAGGAGGCCGAAGAGGGCGAGGGCGCGAGGCATTTAGCCCCCTCCCAGCTGGTGGGGGCCGAGACCACCCCGGCTGCAACCCGCCCTCCGGGTGAATGGGGGCGCGGCGGCCCCGTAACGCTGAGCCGGGATAAAATATGCCAGGACTGCGCTTCTCGCGCTCGTCAAGGCTGCGGGAGCCTCCCCGAGCCATCAGCCTTGGTAATTGCAAACGTCAATCAACGCTTTAAGACAAAGTCAGAACCGGGAAGGACGAGCCCCGGAGACCTGTCTCTTTAGAAAAAGGTGGAGACTTGGGGGAAGAGGGGGGAAAAGGAAAGAAGTTTGCCTGAAGTTGGCGGAACTGCAGAGGAGGACTGGAGAAGGGGCGGGTGCCAAAGTCAGAGTTGATGCCCCGGCTTTGGATGCTGCCACACAGGTTTCCGCTACCACAGGTGGTGTGGATTGCGCCGGAAGGCAGGTTTTGGCAAAGGGCTGAGTGACCGAGAGTAGTGGGTGATGGGACACCTGCAAGTATCCAGGTGCCTGAATATACCTGCCCTGGCAAAGACCACACAGGTCCTGATGTTGAGTCATGGCTGTATCCCTTTCCCAGACCCACTGACCTCTCCTTCCTCCAGGGCCACTGCAACCAGGATCACCTCGGGTGGCCTAGCCAGGGCACTGCAGGCAGGCTCCAATGGTTCATGGTCCATGCCCAGCTGTCTTCTGGGGACGGCGTTCTGAAAGACATCGGGAATGGGCCTAGAGAGCCCCCTGGCTTCAAGGGGACCCTGTTGCCAGGGAACTGAGGGTCCTGAGAGCTGAATGAGTACTCAGAGTGAGTGTGTGATGGTGCATCGAGACGGAAGCTTGGTATGGTGATTCCTGGACAGCATTTACACCAGGCTTGGGGATGGTCTTTGGTTCTCTCTGTAAACAAACCCCTTGAGGAGAGCAACCAGGGAAAAGGTAAGCCTGCCTCTGGTCTTTGACCAGAACCTTCTCCATGTGGAAGGTTCCAGCCTAGTCTGCACAAGAGAGAATTTCGGAGTTACTGGAAAGGTCGGGATAGCGCTGGTGTAGCAGGGAGCTGTCCCTTGCTGGAGCCAACAGCTTGAGATACAAGGGGCTTGAGGTGCCTTTGATTCCTAGGAAAGGAAGTTACCACCTTCATTTCCTCATGCATTGGGTGGCCCCTTTGGCTCTTGTCTAGTGATAAGCTAGGTCTAGTGCTTCAAAGCCAGTCTAAGTGCCTCAGATCTTTCCTGATGCAACTGTGAAGTTTTAAAGGACAGATTGGTGGGGGAGGGGGAGAGGACACTCAGTGATGCTCAGGGCTGACTCCTGCCTCTGCTCAAGGATCACTCATAGGACTCAGGGGATACTAACAGAGTTCTTGGAATTGAACCTGGTTGGCTGAGTGCAAGGCAAACTCCTTCACCCCTGTACTGGCTTTCTGGCCCCAGATTTTAAAAACCTTGGCCCCACCCCTCTTTTCCTACCCTCACCTCTCTTTTTTTGGTGTGACCCAGGAATGTCAACTGATCCCTTGTCACCAGCATTCCAGGCTTCTTTGAGAGCTGCACTGAAGAAAGAGATGCTCTCTCCTGGCCCTCTGGAGCTTGCCCTGAATGAGAGCCTGTGTCAGCCTCAGTCTTCTATTACATGATCTTGCAAAATTCTCTTTTGCCTTTGAATTTTCCTACCCCGCCTCCTGTTCTACGAACCAAGGGAACCAAGGCCCTCCTTCCCACACCAAGAGCTGGAAGGCCCCTCTGAGATTGGAGAATGTGGATGGAACTCCGTAGCCAACCTGAAGCTTGGGAAGGCCCCAGAGTAAGTGCCCCAAAAGCACTGGGGCAGGGCAGCTGCAGAATGGCTCTCAGTTCATTTCAGAGCCATTTTCAATGATCAAATGCCAAGGATTAGGATCACTGAGTGGAGCCTTACTCCATTTCTATAAGCTCATGCATATGTTCTTAATTCACGACGATTTCAAAGACAACTAATAAAGATGAAAATGAATTGGCAGTCTTACTTGATGGTGAGAATTTGAGCATCCTAAGTAAGGATCACTAACTAGCCCACTCCGCCTTACAAGCCAGTGAACCCTGCTTCCTATTTAAAGGTTCTTAAGAAGCCTGAAGATAGTACTAAAAGTTGAGTTTTTCACATAAGGAAGAATGCAAAGATGGAGCTGTTTAAGGTGCCAGGCCTGGGGGAGGAAGGAAGAGGAATTGCTCAGTGTAGTATAGATGTTGCATGCCAATGAATGGACTACTTATCAATTTATGAAACACTATGTGATCTCTAATCCATTCGAATAGAATACATTCAGATCTTTTGAGATTCAAATTCACCCTCTGGTGGGTACACTCTGATAATTACTCTGCGCCCAGTCACATAGATGTGAGACTTTGAGCATACCTTAAAGGCTTGGGGGAGGGGGTATTCAGAAAGGAAAGATTTTCATCTTGCTGGGATGAGATCTGAAAGCCCCCAAGATGTGGCTGGGTTGGTGGCCCAAGAGTTTGCCTAACAGATGTTTCTTTAAAACTTGATATTAAAGTGCTGGGCCTCTGAGCCTCTGTGTGGATGGAGAGCGAAGAGATGCCGGAATAGAAAGGCACAGACCGAGTTTTGCCTTCTGTGTGGAAATCCAAATTCACTCAAATTTAAGAAGGCAACTGTGGAAACGGGCTTGGGCTGGAGAGGGTGTGTGTGTGTGTGTGTGTGTGTGTGTGTGTGTGTGTGTGTGTGTGTGTGTGTGTGTGTGTGTGTGTGTGTGTGTGTGTGTGTGTGTGTGTGCCATAGGGAGACAAAGCATGTTTTTTAGTGAGTGAAGAAGCTGGGTCCCTCAAATTCCCGGCAAGAGAGTGACCTCCGGGACAGAGGTGTCCCTTGGTGAGCCAGGACTACAGGCCATTGACCCCTCCCCGAGCCCAGCGTCTAGAGGGCGTGTATGGAGGAAGAGACCCTGGGATCTAGCCAGCTCTGCTTTGGCGAGGAGCGGTCCACTGATTTCCAGGTCCCCTTTCTCCTTTACGGGGCCTAAGTGGATGGTTAACTCCCCCTCGCGCCTCTCTCTGGACCAATATACAGGCGAGGGCACCCCGCACCCCCCTTCCCGTGCGCGCGCATACACACACACACACACACTCACACACACACGCGCGCGCGCGCGCACACACACACCGGTGCCTGCTGCTTCCCGGGGCTCCCGCCCCGCGGCTCCACCGACGCGTCCATCCCGGCGGCGCTCAGACAGAGGTCGCTTCTCACCCGCTGTAAGACCCGGCGGCGCGCGCCTCCCCCGCCCCGGGTCTGAGGGTGGGGGGGTGGGGATGGGAGGGGGCGAGGCGGGGTGAAGAGGTTGGGGCTGGCGGGGAGCCTGCAGCCTGTGCGTCCTCCTCATTGGCTGGCGGCGGGGGTCCGACTCGAGTCCGAAACCCGCGTCCCCCAGCGCTGTCATCACCCCTCATCCCGGCCGACCCCGGGCCCGACTCTGCTCCCCGGTCCTCCGCGCCGTCCCCAGTGCCCGGCCCGAGCCGGCCCCCTCGGGGCTGGAGAGCGCAGCGCTCGGGACGCGGCGGGAGGAAGCGAGGCTGCAACTTCCCAACTCCGCACTTGTGACAGCCGAGTCGCGCGCGGCGGCGCCGAGGAAGGGGCGGAAAGGCGCGGAGCTGGGAGAAGTGAGAGAGAGAGAGAGAGAGAGAGAGAGAGAGAGAGAGAGAGAGAGAGAGAGAGAGAGAGAGAGAGACGAGAGAGAGAGAGCAGAGAGACAGAGAGAGAGAGAGAGAGAGAGAGAGAGAGAGAGAGAGAGAGAGAGAGAGAGAGAGAGAGAGAGAGAGAGAGAGAGAGAGAGAGAGAGAGAGAGAGACCCCCGCCGAGCCGGAGCCCGAGCCGGAGGGCGGGGAAGGAGCCCCGGGAGCCGTCCGGGAGTAGCGGCTGCGGCATCGCCAGCAGCAGCAGCAGCGGCGGCAGAAGCAGCGGCGGCGGCAGCAGCAGCAGCAGCGGCAGCGGCAGCAGCGGTAGCAGCGGCGGCGGCGGCGGCGGCAGCAGCAGCAGCTCCGCAGCCGCCTGCGCTGCCCGCCCGGAGCTCGCCCAGACCCAGCCGCGCGCTCCGGGCAGCTGCACCTTCGCCGCCGCCGCCTTCGCCCAGCCCAGCCCCATCTTCGGCGCTCCTTGCACCCCCAGTCTCCTCCCAGTAGCTGGAGGGACGTGGGGGGCAGGACGACTCCAGAGCTGCGAGACTGGACGGGGTTCAGGGGTCCTGACCCGCAGCCCCGCGGGTGGCTCGTTCCGGCGCGCGGGTGGGTGAGCAGCTCCCCTGCCGGGCCGCCCCTGGCTTCTCGCGGCCGGAGTTGAATCTGTGCTGCCCGTGTCCAGGTGCTGGGCTTCCGGACGCACGCCGACCCCCCACCCCCGCCCGCGGCCGCCTTGTCATGCTGCCCAAAGTGGAGACGGAAGCCCTGGGACTGGCTCGATCGCATGGGGAACAGGGGCAGATGCCGGAAAACATGCAAGGTAAGAAGGCGCCGCGTGGCCAGCCGGCCCCGCCGCCCCCGCCCCGAGCTCGCGCCCACGCTTCTGGCCGCCGGGCGCCCGCGCTCCCGGGGTGGTGCGGCCGCGCGCGGGCGTCTGCCCGGGTCCCTCCGGGGCGGGCGTAAAAGTTTGTGGCTCTCGGTTAATGAGGGGCGGAGGTTTTTCTAGGAATGGCTAATCGGCCGCTTCTAATTAAGAAACGAGGAGCTCCGAGCTTTGGGGCAACCCGAGTCGGGCGACTTCAGGGTAAAGGTGCTTTTCAGAATCCTAAGCTCATTCACAGAAATGCAATGGCTCACTGGGCATCCGGGCACGTTCCCTGCCGCCGCCTGAGCCGGTGGGAACTTTAGCCACTAGTCGTGCGAGAAGGAAGGTCGCTTAGCCTAGGAAAGTCATCGGCCGAAAGCAGAGGTGGCCCGGGAGAGGCTGGTCTTAGCGCGGCTGTGTGGATGTGGCCAGCCCCCAAAGCCCAGGCAGACCTCCTCCCCCGCCCCAGACATCTCGGACCCGGACCACCGCAGAATGGCTGGCCAGGCCTAAGTCAAGCAAAGTTTCTCCGGCCTCACCCTCTGCGGGGACGAGCGAGTGCGTGGAGGCCCAGACCTCTGTGCCTCCGGAGTCTCGGGCGCTGAATATATGAAGGGCCTATATGTTTTCTAGGCTCTTGACCGCTTAACTGAAAAAAAAAAAAAAAGGCAAAGCAAACCCCGCTGGCTATGTTTTCCGCGTATTCCAAAATAGCGACTCTGGATCTGGCTGTACGCAAGCCTTCAGAAGTTTATCGCAGTTGCTCTGCGCCGGGGAGGGAACAATGCTAGGAAAAGTCACCGGCGCTCTTCCATCCTCGCCCCTTCCAGCGCGCAGGATGTGCGGGCTTGGCGGACTTGTGATCCCAGAACGCTTCCTGCCATCCCCTTGAGCGAACTTGAAAGGGCCGGGGAGGTGTTGAGAGCAGAGTTCAGGGTTGGTGCACCGGGAGGTGCGGGGCAGGCGGGGCGCCATCGGCGCTCCCGCCCGCTGTGCAAGGGGTGGCGAGAAGGTTTGCGTGGTGTTTGTGCGATTGGTTGCTCTTCCTTCATCCCCGGGTCTCTCCAAGCTACTAGGAAGGGCTGTGTTAGTCCCCCGGGACCAAGGTCTTCAAGGCTAAAATGGGGCGAGGGGGTCTCAACTGACCCCAAGAGATATCGGTACAGCGCGCAACTGGGTGTCCCGCTACTTGGGGACGCGGGGGAAGACTGGAGCGGGGATGCGGGATCCCCGGACCCTCCACCGCCAGCTTCCCAGCCGAATTATTCTCTGGGAAGTCTGTGGGGTCGATAAGATTCTTAAGTCCGCAAAGGAAAGTTTTAGCTCACACCGGCGCGCAATTTGGAGGTTGGGAGTGTGGGGAGGAAGAACCTGGGGACGCTGAAGAAGAAGTCGGGGAGACAAGAATAAGGGATTTTTTGGGGTGGGAGCGGAAGGGAAACGCCTTTGTAATAGTTCCTTTGTAAACTTCCAGAGAGGCGTTCTCCATAGGACTCCCCAAAGCTGAAAGTTAACTCTCGGTTCTGCCCGAGGGCTCCAAAGAAGCCTGCGGCTGTTTGACTAGTCCGGGGTTGGGGATACGGGGTTCGAGAGCAGCGTGGGAAGCGCCAGTCACCTCTTTCTCCACGCGGCTGCTGCCCCAGAGGTGCCCCTGGGGACGAAACCCCCCACTCTTGAGCTTGCTCGGATTTCAGCCAGAGACGAGCCACATTCCTGCCTGAGGAGCCGCTGCTGGGGCCCCGGCGCGCGCAGGGCGTCAGACTCGGGGATCCAGTCCCCCTCCGTCCCCTCTGCCGTAGCACCGTTCCGGACCCCCTCCTGTAGCTAGGCGGGGACTTCTCTGTCCCGACCGCCTTGGTTTTGTTTTTTCAATGCCCGTTTGGACCGCGGCGCCCGGGAAACCGACCCATGTCCGCAGTGTCGGCCTTCGCATTTTCCGCCAGGTTGGAACATTCAGCCCCCCAGGAGTTTCGGGGTTGGATCCTGGAGGTGGGCACCAACTCTCCCCCTCGCTGTCAACGCTTCCTTTTCTGTGCCCCGAAGTTCGAGTTTACTTTGTGGAGGGAAACGGGGATAGAAGATACTCGTGGTGGAGCATCATTTCCCCTCCTCCCCTCTCCTCAAATCCTTAAAACATGCCTCAAGACATCGGGGGCCGAGTTTTGCAAGCATTGAGGTTACCCCAAACCCGGGCGCGATCTGCTTGGCGCCCGGGTTCAGTCCGGCACCGACGGTGACTGCACTCCGCAACGGCATTTCCATTTCCTGGAGCTCGGGCGTCGGGGAGCCTTTTCTTACCCCAGGGATCTTCCACGCCCACCCCCAAGGCCCCAACTGGGGCTGACACCCAGCCCCGCGGCGCTCGATCTCTGCACCAACGACTCCTCTGAGCTCCCAGCCGCTGAGCGCTACAAGTGCCACTCCTCCCCGCGGGGCTTTTTCTGGATCAATCCAAGAGCCAAGAACCGCGGCGCAGAAAGTCGGGTGGGGATGAGGGTAGGGGAAGGGAAAAGAACTTAATTTTTTTTTTTTTTTTAAGAGCCCAACTAACTCGACTAGGGTAAGGAGGCCACGCCGGGGATGGAGCAGCGCGGCCGCACTGGGGGCTCTCTCCTTTCTGGTAAACAGATCTGGAAAAAAAACTTCTGCCCCGCAGCGGGCGCCCCATCCCCCCTCGCCCGCCCTGCCCCCCAGCCAACGCCACTGATTAACGTAAAACAAACGCCACGCGGTGTTTGCCGGCCGGTGTGTCGCCGAAAGGTGGTTGAGCAAGGGACGCGAGGCCAGCGCGCCCTGGGGTGTCCCGGGGACGCGCCCAGAGGTGCGGGCGGCGGCCGGGGCGCGCGGTGGCCTCGCCAGCGCGTCTCCAAACGCCCGCGAGCCGGGGGTTCGGCCGGTGCGCACGGTCCGGTTCGGGGAGGCCCCCGGGAGCTGGTTCTTTCTCGGAGCCCGGCGCCCCCGCCCTCCCTGCGCACCGTCGGGAATCTGCCCTCGCCGGCCGCGGCCTGATTTCTGGGGCGGTGTCAAGGTGTTTACGGTTTGCAGGGATGAGCGGCAACCTACGAGCCCCCTGGGGGTGGGGTGGGGGGCGCTTCAGCCCTTGGCGACCAAACCAAAACCTCCTGTGGATCTTTGCCGCCTCCTCCGCTCCGGGCGTCCTCCCCGTTCCCTTTTCGGTTTTTTATAGGAGACTTTTTTTTTTTCCACCGGGCGGTGGGGAGGGGCCCGGGGAAGTCTCCAGAACAGGAGTCTGGTCAATAGGGGACTTGGATGTTCGGGCACGGGGCGAGCCGCACGCGGTTGTTCCAGGGCGGCGACTGCCGAGAGGCGGGTTCCTGGGGCTTCGTTTTCTCTCTCGGTCAAGGGTTTGCAACTTGGAGTTGCTGTCCTGGGCAGCTGTGCTGCAGCCCACTTGATCGAGAGAGGGAGGAACTGTGTGTGCTTGCTCGGCCCCTGTCCTAGGCCAAGGGACACAGCTGAGATTTCAAAGAAATTTCAAGTTGTTGCAATTGAGCAATTCCTGCTTCTCCTCTGAGGCACGTTTTCTCCTCACTCAAGTGAGGGGACTTGGGTTCTGCCGCCCATCAGTTTGAAAAACAAACCAAAAAAAGGAACGAAAGAAGTTAGAATTGTTTTATATTGAAACAACAACAACAACAAGAACTACGAAGGACATTCTACTGGATACCAAAAGATGTTTTACTTTCAGTGTATTAAAAACTAGTTCTCCTTAGGTATACTCCTGGCTAAAATATTAATTTTATTTTCTATTTTGCCTGGGGGATATTTGTCCACTCATTCCCAACCCCAGCCCCCCAAGTTAAAGAAAAAGACTTTTTGTTGCAGGATGGACACCTTCCTGGTCAATTAACTGGATGTGTGTATGTGTTTCTCTTCTTGTTTCAGTGTCTCAGTTTAAAATGGTGAATTACTCCTACGATGAAGATCTTGAAGAGCTCTGTCCGGTGTGCGGAGATAAAGTATCTGGGTACCATTACGGCCTTCTGACCTGTGAAAGTTGCAAGGTTGGCTTCTATGTTGCTACCTGGGAACATCAAGTTCAAACCATTGGATTCCCCTTTTAAACCAAAAGAAGGGTTTATTTATTTTTATTTTTTTTAGACTCATCTGAAAATGAGAGAAAGTCTTAGGGAGAAGTATGACACTCTAGAAATATGTGTCTGATTTAGTTCAAGAGGCAAAGAAATGTCTGCTGTTTAGAAAACTTTGCCACGCTTGTGGCTTTAAAATATTTTATAGTAGTAAAGGGATGTAGCTCTCGAAAGACTTCCATTTCTAACCGTCCTAAATATTGATTTTTGCGTGACTTATATGTATTTAAAGCATCGTGGCTCTGGAGTAGGAAAAGGACAAAGTATTTCCCAATACATTTTAACTTCAGAATATTCTGTGCTACAGGTCTCAGCATTTTTTATTCACGGACATAAATGTCTATTCTTTTCACTACATGAGTTCATTCTGATTTATTCCAAAAATAATTTTGAAGACTTTTGGCAATTTTTTAGAAAGAACAATGAAATCTAGTTTACAATACAGTGATTTTTTAAATATGTAAAATCTACTTAAGACCTATTTAAACGTAGAAAATTATAATGTCTACTGTATACCATATTGTTATCCATAGTATCAATTATAGTTTAAGGATTTATTTCATTTTTTATATACGTTCCCAATAAGCTAGCTTGGTACACATTGTCAGCATTTTTTAAAAGTAGAAAACAGTATAATTACTTAAACCACTACCAGGAAAATCCCTTCATTCTCAAAAATAAAATAAGATTGTTTCACTTTATGGGGAGTAGGGTAAACATAACAATATGCTCTCCTGGTAAAGTTCTTATTATATTATGAAGCCACAAAGTTTCTTTTCAGTTAATTCTTTTGATTAAAACACAAGGAAGGACACACCAGCCTGATATTCAGCTCTGCTATCCATACTTCACTTTTCCATTATTTTAAATTTTTTTAAAAAAGAGTTTCATTTCTTGACTGTCTGTATTCCAATGGAATGATAAGCATTTTTCCATTTTGCTCTTTAAATCCTTTTGCTTTCAACTATCTTGTATGGACATTTGCAAACGATCTCAGGTGTTTTGCCATTCAACTTTTCCACTGGCATTTGTTGAAATTGTATCAGACGTCTTATATTCCATAAGTATCTATATGAACATGAAGGAAACAGCAAAGACAGTTTTTAAGAAAATGCTTGTCAATACTGAAGGCACTTTGTTCTCTGACTGTTGAGATGAAATGGTATGGAGCCAAATTTGAAGATTTGATGTCATTGTAAATATAAATCTCTGGGAATCAGAACACTGATGCCAGAAATATTCCCGCTATGGCCTGGCCTCTGTTTTGAGGGTGGATCTTGTTAAAATGCAAAACAAACCACAGAGCCACATAAGGGCACAAGTGGTGCCATAAAAAGATTTACGGGTGCATTCCTTAAAATGAAACAATACAAGAATCGGGTGTTAGCTCGATTCAGTGTAAGATGGCTCACTGTTTCTTCTGTCTTATAGGGATTCTTTAAGCGAACAGTCCAAAATAATAAAAGGTACACGTGTATAGAAAACCAGAGCTGCCAAATTGACAAAACCCAGAGAAAGCGTTGTCCTTACTGTCGATTTCAAAAATGTCTGAGTGTTGGAATGAAGCTAGAAGGTAAGACTCTTCTAAAGCCTACTACTGCCTGTTCAAACTCTCCAAGGACGTAGGATTTAAAACAACATTGTAGTTGTAACATGGTAGAATTATTACCCCAGTCTTTTAACATGATCGACAATAGTAAAGTAAAATCTTTGTGTAGTTTTCTTGGGGAATAGTCTGGGTCTCATTTAAACACTAGTTAAATCTACTAGGAAAATGATTTTAATATCAGCATTGTACCTCCCCACCTTTTAGTTTGGGGAACAGATGTGCTAGACACCAAAAAGCTAGATCTGATTAAAATAAGCAGTGATAAAGATGAAGAGAAATACCAGTAATTTGCAAAAGTATAACAAAACCTTCAAGTTTTAAATCAGCATGCTCACATAAAAGCTCAAATTTAGTGTTTTTAGAAAGTGTGCTGCTCATAATTGTTATTATTAATTTAATAATTTCTCAGCAAGTGAAAACCTTGCTTCTCCTGTACAGTTTCATTTTTGATAGCTTGATAGCTGGGAAAGGATTTTTTTTTCTCTCTCTCTCTCCAGTAATGACTTGAATCTGGAAAATACAATGTGAAATATAAAAGTTGGGAAGCAGGAAACATGAAAAATAATGAACTGTTAAATTAGTAATAATGGTTTGACAAGAATAAGAGAATGGGTCCTCAAAAACCACATTAAACTTGAGTAAAGCGTGTACTTACAACATACAGATTGTCAGGCAGTAAAGTTAATATGTGACTGCTGTAAATAATTTGTCATTCATGGACTATTATGGTGTGTCGCTATTTTTCAGCCTCTGACCTACAGAGTTTCCACAGATTAAATATACTGCAAATAAAGTAATAATAAGAGATACATATCACTGAGATGTGCCAGGTCCGAGTGCCTTTCATTTGATTAATGGAGCACAAGCTAGTTTTGTTTCAAACTTTTCTGTTCTATGAAACTTGGACTTGATAGAAATACTCAAAAGATTTCATATAAATCTGCTCAATTGCTAATAGATTCCTTCCTAGCAGAAGTAACCACTTCGGTTATCTTGAGAGCTGTGAAGTAAGCATTACTTATTAGAAGAGATCAAAAGAATGTAATTGATGCTTATTACTTTCTTTATTATCCACCATTTTATTGTTTTCCAAATAGAAAATATGGGGGTAAATACTTACTATGAGATGCAGAATCAAACATTGTGATTTCATAGAATGTCATTTGATTTGTTTTCTTTCTCTCTTTTTTCCTTCTTTCTTTCTTTCTTTCTTTCTTTCTTTCTTTCTTTCTTTCTTTCTTTCTTTCTTCCCTTCATTCTTTCTTTGTATCTTTTTTTTTTTTTACAAAAGGAAAGGGTTTCATTTTATTCCCTTGACAAATATGTTTTGGTGACTAGAGTTCACTTGTGGTGCATGTACTTCCTTAACTTCAATAAATTATTATCCAGCTGAAAACTCATTATTATCTTTCCTAGTAATCCAGATATATAACATTCGCAATAAATTTTTAATGACAAAGATAATCCAAAGATAAAAAGCTCAAAAACTTAACCCCCAGCAATTTCAGTGTGACACAAGTTGTCAGAGGTCCTCAGTCTCTAATTGCCAGTGGCCACCAGGAGCTTGGAGAAACCTATGGACTTTTGAGGGCAGCCCCCTTTGCACACGGCACTGTGAGGGTGACAGCTTCTGAAATGAATTGGCTTTAATTATGTCCAATTCTGCTTCAGTTCAAAACTGGTGGCTCTGATGCATATTCCCCAGGCCCAGGTGAAAGTGATTTGCCAGGAAGGGCCTGTACCCCACTGTTAGAGTAAAGTGGCCAAAAATGTCTTTGAGGAAGATGTTGAGAAAATAGACAGTTTAATCCAGAAACCGGTTATTTGATCTCCCATAGTTTGAGTTTCCATAAAGTGAATTGCACCATACAAGTGGGTAATAGAATGGTAGTAGACAAACTGATACTCTTTCTTAGGAAGCTGGAGTGGTCATAGCAAAAATTATTAAATCTTTCTCAGTCCACCCAAGTTAATATATGTCCCTCTGAATTCCTGGGTTTTTGTTTGTTTGGTTGGTTGGTGTTACAGGGGGATGGGGGGGGCAAGGGGAGGTCGGGGACTTTGGTTTTGGGGTAATAAACTCTTTAAGAAACAGATAACAGACAAGGTTTTCTTTTTTTAGCATTCTTTGTGAGCTGTAGTCATGAAAATAACCCCACACATACCATTTGTACTCCATTTTCAGCATTTCTAAGTACCTAGAGAGCTGGAGGATGCTAATAATTTGCAACTTATTTGGGGGCTGGAGAGATCTTACAGTAGGTAAGGCACTTGCCTTGCATGTGCCCTACCCAGTTTCTATCCCTGGCATCCCCAGGAACCACCTGGAGTAATTTCTGAGTGCAGAGCCAGGAATAACACTTGTCACTGAGTGTGACACCCCCTGCAAAACAAACAAGCAAATGAACAACAAAAAACCAAAAATATACAATAATCTGCAACCTATTTATACCCCTACTTCCTTTTCTCCACCTCCCACCCCTCCAACAGCGGTGAGAGCTGACCGAATGCGTGGAGGAAGGAATAAGTTTGGGCCCATGTACAAGAGAGACAGGGCCCTGAAGCAACAGAAAAAGGCGCTCATCCGAGCCAATGGACTTAAGCTGGAAGCCATGTCTCAGGTGATCCAAGCAATGCCCTCTGAGCTGACCATCTCCTCTGCCATTCAGAACATCCATTCTGCCTCCAAGGGCCTACCTCTCAACCACGCTGCCTTGCCCCCTACAGACTATGACCGAAGTCCCTTTGTCACGTCCCCGATTAGCATGACAATGCCGCCCCATGGCAGTCTGCAAGGTTACCAAACCTATGGTCACTTTCCTAGCCGGGCCATCAAGTCTGAATACCCAGACCCCTACACCAGCTCTCCAGAGTCCGTCATGGGCTACTCCTACATGGATAGTTACCAGACAAACTCCCCGGCCAGCATCCCACACCTGATCCTGGAACTTTTGAAGTGTGAACCAGATGAGCCTCAAGTCCAGGCCAAAATCATGGCTTACCTGCAACAGGAACAAGCAAACCGGGGCAAACATGAAAAGCTGAGCACGTTTGGGCTTATGTGCAAAATGGCCGACCAAACCCTCTTCTCCATCGTTGAGTGGGCCAGGAGTAGTATCTTCTTCCGGGAACTTAAGGTATGTCCCCAGCGATTACAGTTTGTTACTTAGCTTTTGAGAGGCACTTAACGATGTTCCTAACTAATTTATTCTGGATGCTGGAAGTCAGATTTCCTTACTTTTCGTCTTTGTAGGATTGAAAGAGTAGGATTTTATGACCTTGGTTTCAGGGCTGTAGCGTTTTAACTTTCTGAAACATTTCTTCTCTGTAGCTTTTCATATGGGGGGTTGGTATTTAATGTGAAATGTAGGAAATTTAGTGGGTTGTTATCCCTCCCCAACGCCACCCCCTCTCATCGTCGGCTGCCCTTACTTCCTTTAACTGGAATGATTTATGGCTAGAAAATTTAAGTTAATGTGAAATAGCACCAGAGTCAACTTACTAAAAATGACTCAATAAATTGCTCGATTTATAATGGAGCCATTTCAAAAGAGAAAATGCTAGAACACTGTTGTGCTTAGATGCTAAAGAATGCTAGTGATCCCACGTTCAGTGAATATCAGTGGTTATTTACTACCTGTTTGCCTGGACATTAGGTTGGTACAACCTTTGTTTGGGGAGCAGATTCCAGAAGGATGTTCAGTGTCATTGGCTGGGAGATGAGAAAATGGTGAGTGTTAGTCTGCCTGGCTAGCGTTGAGTTCTCATCATCTATGCCTGTCGTTGATTTTAATAGATTGGTACACTGTAAACACAGTGCTTGTTTGTATAAGGATCTCTGTTTAACTACGTAATTATTTTATTTCCTGAAACTTAAGACTGAATTAATATGGGAAAGTTACATAGATGTCTAGAATTTAAGAGTGGCTCTCACGTTTTGGTCTTCAGTGGTGGTTTGAGTGTCCGTTTTAAAAGCAAAAGTAAATCCTGGACTGGTTCTCTAAGTCTAGCTATTACTGGATCAGTTATTTCTTTTTGCTGATGGGGGCAGTGTGGCTGCTAAATATTTCTCCCTACCCCCCTCTCCCTCACCTTGGCTTCTGATCACCTGTGACAGCTAAAGAAACTTTAAAATCTTCTGGTAAAGGAAAATACCACACGGACTTTAAATTTAAAGGGATCTGCTGAAAAAAAAAACTGTGCATGTGGAAGGACACGGGAGTATGGAAACCATTTGCATGTGGGAGCTGAAGTTCTTTACTAGCAGTTTCCATTAGGGACTATGATTTATACATGGAAACAAAAAGTTATCTAAGGGATTCAAAGAAGTGAGTAGAATACCATGGGCACCTGAAAAGACTGTGGACAGCTCTTTACTCTGGGTTCCTTTGTCTGCTACCTTGGAAAAGGGCTGCAGGGTAAACAGGTTGTGGAGGGCAAGCAGATTGTATTGAGTCATCACATCAGGCTAGATAGAGTCTGAATATGTAACCACTTTGTGAGAATCAGAGCATTTTTTTTCATTAAAAAATAATGTTCTTACAGTCACAACTTTATCCTTAAAAGTATTTGAAAAGGAAAATGATCATTCTTAGACACAACTGAATGGGCTTGGAAATGTAAAAATGAAGAAAAGTCAGCCTTTGGTGGATTCTCTGGGGGTGGAATTATAATCTCATCACGTCATGTTGAGTCTTCCTGGACAAGTAGTCAGTCTCTTAGTCTCTCTGGGGTAGGGTAGTCTGTTGTTCTTTGTTTTGTTTTGTTTTGTTTTGTTTTGTTTTGTTTTGTTTTGGGGTCACACCCAGGGATGCTCAGGGGTTACTCCTGGCTCTGCACTCAGGAATTACTCCTGGCAGTGCATGGGGAACCATATGGGATACCGAGGATTGAACCTGGGTCAATGGTGTGCAAGGCAAATGCCCCCTCCACTGTACTATCGGCCGTTGGAGTGGGGTAGACAAGAAAAAAATAGGCCTCCTTGTATGGAGGAGTTTTTGCCAGGAACAATGAATCCTAGCCTAAAAGCCTGACATATATTCAACATAGTGATGATGTTTAAGAGGCACTATTTTATTTTTTTAAAAAAAAGGGGAGGGAGATTTTCCATAATATCTTCAGGGAAAAATGAGTGAAATACTTGCAACTTGATGTAGTTTCATATTTATACCCTCTCACTAGCTTGACAGTATTACACATGTGTATGTAAATAGAAAACCAAATCGTGGTTAACTACTACTAACTAACTTAACGTTTACCAGTAGTAAGTTGGTGTAAGATGAACACAAAGTTGAGTGAGACAGATTTCTTCTTGACGATTTGTATAAGACACTTTCACAACTACTAAAAATACGTGAAGACTGCTGAAGTAGTATTTCACAAACCAACAGGAGAAGGAGGCCTGCACATTACATCCTTTTTAAAAAAAGAAAGGTTGTGAAGTGAACGTAGGTAGCACAGGTAGGACGATTCTCCCAATCTCTTTCCCCCTCATCACCCCATCCCCATTATGCCCCACTTTGGCTGAATTCTGAGAGTGTTTTATGGGACATGAGGTTTAATATTTGGCTAAATACAGCTGCCCTTGGGAAAGGAACGTAATTGAGCATTATAAATCATTTCTGTTGTGGCTTAGAGCATTTATCAGTCTTTCATGAGAATATGCTTTGAAAAGGAAAAGGAAGTAAAACCCTAGGGCACCTACAGGGGTGGGGGTTGGCCCCAGGAAAGAAAGACAAACCTGACGTATTTGATGGTTTGCTTTGGGCTTACGAAGCATGGGGGTGAATTTAAGAGAAGTGTTTCTTAGAGAGGAGAGTGAAAGACAAGACCTAGGAATAGTAGTTTTTCAGGGGCATGGGGTCACACCCCGCAGTGCTCAGGGATTACTGCTGGCTCTGAACTCGGGGATCACTCCTAGTGGTGCTCAGGGGGCCATACATAGTGCCAGGAACTGAGCCCATGCAAGGCAAGTGCCCTGCCCGCGTTTCTCTCAGGCCCTAGGAATAGTTTAAATATATATTTGGGAGGTGAATATTCACCTGGGGAAGAGCTCTTTTTTCTTTTTGTTTCTAAGTTGACTTTGTCAGAAGCCAACCAGTCCTTTCAAGCCAGGGTTGAGACATTTGCATTGCCGAAATAATTTATTATTTATTTTTGAGTGTGTGCATTGTGTCAGGAATTGAACCCAGGACACCACATAGTCAATGGATACACTCAGCTCAGAGTCATGGCCTTGCCCCAGGACAGTGCCTTTGAAATGTTGTGACTATGACCTATTATGTTCCTCTGTGTATCAAACATCGCTCACTCGCTCGTTCTTTCTCTAAATCAAGATTTCACTATAGAGGTCAGAGTGATAATATAGTGGGTAAGGTGCTTGCTTTACACATGGCCAACCTGGGTTCAATTCCCAGAATCCCATGACTACTCCCACGAGCACCGGCAGGAATAATTTCTGAGTACTAGATCAAAAATAACCCCTAAACAAAACAAACAAACAACCCCGCCCCAGTTTCATTATAGAGTATATGACCTTCCCCATCACGGCACACCCTGGCAAGCAACCCACGGCATATTCGATATGCCAAAAACAGTAACAAGTCTTACAATGGAGACATTACTGGTGCCCCCTCAAGCAAATCGATGAATAATGGGATGACAGTGACACAGTGCTATGACCTTCCCCATATCATGCATTGATACTTTTTTGGGGTTCAATTCTGCTTCTAATTTAGTCCATGTTTATTTATTTATTTTTCTGAAGCAATTCTAGCCATGATCCACTCTGTTGATTTCATGAGCTATTATTAAGGCATGACCCACAATTCAAGAAACACACCTCTGTAAAGGTTTCACTCAACAGGATAGACTACCTCCAGTGGAGGTAGTCTATCCACCACCAAGATTCTCCCCCAAAGATTTCTTCATCCTAGCTGGACCTCCAAGTCATCCCCAAAACCCAGAGTTCAGAAAGCCCAGGCCTTGCCCTGTCTTCCTGCCGGCATTACAACTTTCAAATTTCATTTGAGAAGGTGAACATTCCACTTTATTTACTTATTTATTTATTTGGCTTTTTGGGTCACACCTGGCAATGCACAGGGGTCACTCCTGGCTCTGCACTCAGGAATTATTCCTGGCAGTGCTCGGGAGACCATATGGGATGCTGGGAACTGAACCCTGGTCAGCCGAGTGCAAGGCAAATGCCCTACTCGCTGTGCTATCACTCCAGCCCCGAATGTTCCACTTTAAACATGTTTTTTTCTTGTTAACTCCGCAGCAGATTACTCTACGGGTGATGTATTTGAAGGGGAGAGAGCTTTGCCTCCATAACCCTACGGTGAAAAGTCACATTTTGGCTCTCAACAGGATAATAAGGCAGTTTTGCAGATTAGGCTTTCTCATGCTCCACAGACAAAAGGGAAGGCACATTTCATTTGTCTACTATTTTAAAGAAAGATCAGCAAATATGGCAGGTGCAAGTGGTTGTCACTTAAAATATAGGAATAAAAAGGAAATGCCGGGGACAGAGAGATAACAACAGAGCGGGGTGCTTGCGTTGCACACAGCCCATCTGGGTTCAGTTCTTAACATCCCAAATGGTTTCCCAACCACCAGCATGAGTGATGCCTGAGCATAAGGCCAGGAGGAAGCCCCGAGCAGTACCAGTTGTGGCCCCCCAAATAAGAAAATATTTTAAATGGAAATTACAACCTCCAAACATGTTTCTTGTAGGAAAGCACATAAAAAGCAAGTCGGTAGTACACATGTAGAAATCTCAAGAGTTTAAAGTAATCAGGGAAAAAGGAACAGAGGACACAGATGTGAGTTATTTGGGTTTTCTATCTGCTGATGGGACGTTTATCCAAAATAATGATGTGGGAAAGAGCGCATTTAAACTGACACAAAGGGGTGAGAGAGAGAGAGAGTACAGGAGGCTGCATTTGATCACCAGCACCCCATGTGGTCCCTGGAGCCCCCCAGAGGTGGTTCCTGAGCACAGAGCCAGGAGTAAGCCCCGAGCACAGCTAAATGTGACCCCAAAATTTAAAAAAATAAGCAGCAATAACAGAAACACCGTGAAACAAGTAGTTCTGGAAACAGCACACAGACATCAAAAGAGAATTTTGCAAGAAACCACAGATTTTCCAGAGCTGGAAGAGATGGTGGAGACCTCTGAACTCTGGACTCGACCTGCTCTTTTTTTGGTTGTTTGTTTTGATTTGGGGGCCACACCCAGCAGTGCTCATGGGTTACTCCTTTGGGCTCTGCACTCAGGAATTCCTCTTGGCAGTGCTCAGGGGACCCTATGGGATGCCTAGGACCAAACCTGGGTTGCCACATGCAAGGCAAGTCTCCTACCCACCGTATTATTGCTCCAGCCCTTAGACCTGCTCTCTTTACTAATGAGGAAACTGAAGCAGGTGAAGGACTGTGACCAGTTTCAGAGGATACCAAGTGGCAGAGTTGGGACTAAGGTCAAAGGTTCCCAGAAGCATGATTCTCTTTTAATGGGCCTGTGGCAGGCCTTCTTGTCTGTGAAGCTCAAGCAGATGTCCAGAAGATATCGGTGTCATCCAATTACTACATCACTTGCTACCATTCAACTGAATGACTAAGTGTCCCCAGAGACAGGTTGTCTCTGAGCCCAAACAGTGTCCAAAGAGTAAATTCTCTGAGAGTGAATTCTCTCAAGCCACTGGGGTTCAGTCAGCATTCCGGGCGCAGCGGTGAGCACGCCGGAGTACCAATGCCTCCTTTGAGTGGCTCGGCTGGTGACAATGGCGGAGTGCCGTCAGGTCCTCCACTGAATTGGGCCACTTTGGGCATTTGCCTGTGAGAATAGGTGGGAAGAGACTGCAGGATTATCAGCAGGTGAGGAGAAGCCTCAGGAATGTGGCCTGAGAATGGAACGTTTCTTACCTTCAGCCGCACCCTTCTAATCTTTAAACCTAAAATCTGTGTCACAATGGCCCAACCCTGATCCTTTCCTTGTGTTTTTAAGAAGTGAAGAGCCAATTCAAGACTCCTTTAAGAGCTGTCCTTGTGAGTCAAAAAAGGCTATATTTTTTCCTCCCCTGTTATCTTTGCTTTGGATAACTAAATACAAGCGCGGTGAGAAAGTAATTCCCACTTTGTTGCACAACTAATGAATCTAGAGAATCTATTTGAGCTTCTAATGAGACCAGAGGTCTTAAGAGAATTCTGGGAATGGATATATAAGCACTTCCCCTCGATGAATGATGCTGATACATGTAGGAATAATAATAATAAAAAAATCCAAATTAATCCTGGCTGAAACACGGAACTAGCGTTTCTGTGGAAGAGAGATCTCAGAGGCTCTGGGAGTTGGTGCCACAGGGATTCAGCCATGCCGGAGCCCGTTTGGGGGGCTGCAGTTTTTATCTCAAGTGAGGAACTTGGTGGGGGCTGGGGGCGTGGAGTTCCTCTTCTTCTCTCGCTTTTATGGTCATTTTAAAATCCTCAGTATCCCTCTCACAAATTTTTTTTTTGTTTGAGTTTTTTTTTGCACCATACCTGGGGATGCTCAGGGGATACTCCTAGCTCCGCACTCAGGAATCAGTCCTGGTGGTGCTCGGGGGACCATAAGGGATGCCGAGGATGGAACCCAGAATGGCCCTGTGCAGGCACCTCTCCCCCCTAGCGCCCCCCCTCCCCGCTATACTATGTCTCCAGTCCCCCAAACCCATTCTCAGAGACTTTTCATCCTTTGTTCACCATTGGCGTCAGCCTTCTCAGGCAGTGCTGTGCATACTCACCCGGTCCATGCCGCCTGACCACGGAGTGTACTTATTCTTGGTTGTTTTGTTTTGTTTGGAGCCATACTAGCAGTGTTCAGGGTGTACTCTTAGTTCTGTGCTCACAGATCGCTTCTGATAGGGCTCTGGACCATATGAGGTGCTAGAGGTCAAATCCAGGTCAGCTGTGTGCAAGGTAAGCACCCTACCTACCGTACTATCGCTCTGGTCCCCCATCTACTTTTAACTCAGGTGAAATTTATATCCCCTGAATTTTACTCCTTTCCATATGATCTCAGAACACTTCCCTTTTGTTTGTTTGTTTGTTTGTTTGTTTGGTCGGTCACACTGGCAATGCTCAGGGCTTACTCTTGGCTCTGCACTTAGGAATTACTCCTGGCAGTGTTCACGGGACCATATGCAGTGCTGGAGATCAAACCAGGGTCAGCCGCGTGCACAGCAAATGCCCTGCCCACTGTACCATCACTCTGGCCCTCAGAACACTTTCATCTCCAAGCTTTGATCCAGTGTTTGGTGCTTGCTTGCTCTTGTCACGGGGCTCCCTATATTTTCATCCTGAGATCTTTGTGGATTTGTTTTGTGTCACACCCAGCTCATAGCACTGCCAGGGGTGCTCTCTCAGCATACTTCTTGAAGGGTTGGGGGGAGGGAGGGGCGGGACACTCCCCGCTATGTGCAGGGGACCCTATGGTACAGGACTCTTGCATACACAGTGTACATTCTCCCGGCAGCCCTGTCCTTAGAATTTTAAATTCCTTTTAGGAAGTTCTGAATTTCTTCCCAGGACCTTCGGGGGTTGCAGAGTCGGTGTAGACTGAAGCTTAGGTCTAGCCCAGGGTGCCAGGTTTCCTGGGGGTTTCCTTGCCAACACATGTGCCATGTCAGCCTGGTCAGTGTTAGGCGCTGTGCTCACAACCTCATACTGGGTTTGCTTGTTCACACGCCCAATAAGCTTCCTGTTCCTGTTCATCTCCTTGTTATCTGCTAGGATCTCTGGGAGAGCAGACTAGCGGCCACACCCCTGCAATCCCTGTGTGACGGGCTGGGCCATTACCAGGTGTTGGATCATGAGCAATGGGACTCAGAAGAAAATGAGCACTGTTCTTCACTCTGGTGCAGGTCCCGTGCTGAAGAGGATGAGAAGCAGCTTTGATCGGGTGCTCCCTGCTGTAGTGCTGGGTGCCTGCAGACCCTTTTCTGGGGGCTGACCCTGAGGACAGCCCTGTGAAGTGTGCACAGGGTCAGGCCTTTGGGTTCAAGTGAATCATGGACCCTCACAGCCCGTGTCCCTCCATGCCTACCCATCCCTTCTCCTCTCAGCTGCAGTGCCCATTAGAGACACTACATCATTATTTATATATTTGTATTTGGGTATTCTTGATTTGGGGTCAAACCCGACAGTGCTCAGGAGATGTTCCTGCCTCTGTGTTCAGGAATGAGCCACTGGTGGTGCTGGAGTAACTCTGTACGATATAGGGGAGTGGATTTCAGCCGGGGTTGCTGGCATGCAAGATCCTGTACTCTACCTCTCGCCTCCGAGTTATCACTCTTTCTCCTTTCCTCCCTTTTCCTCTCCGCATCTCCCTTCTCCTCCCTTCTTTTTCTTTTCTCCATTGGGGTATATGTGTGTGTGCGGGGTGGGGGGGGGGTGGATGCAGGTAGCACAGGAATTATTCCTGGCTTTGCATTCCTCAGGAATCACTCCAGGCATTGATCAGGGGACCATAGAGGCTGCTGGACATTGGACTTTACTACTGTAGCACTATCGTCCCGTTGTTCATCGATTTGCTCGAGCAGGCACCAGTAACATCTCCATTTGCTTGTTGCTACTGGTTTTGGCATATTGAATACACCACAGGTAGCTTGCCAGGCTCTGCCATGCAGGCAGGATACTCTCGGTAGCTTGCTGGGGTCTCTGAGAAGGACAGAGAAATCGAACCCGGGACGGCCGCATGCAAGGCAAACGCCCTACCTGCTGTGCTATCACTCCATATGCTTGCTGTCCCAGGGGGTGCATCAAATGAGGTGTGCAGGTGTGCAGAGCCATTGTGGTCCTCAAGCTTTCAATTCCTGGGCAGGTTTCCCAGCCCCCCACCCCCCACTCCCCGCCCCCGCCCACCTCTGTTTTACCATCATCTGACTGTTTAGCTGCAGTAATGTTCCTGTCTGCCAAGAGGGGGTATCTGCTCCCCCACACACACACTCACACTTATCCTTGCCCAGAGAAGGGGGTCACAGATCAGCTTGGATGTTCCTCCTCCCTGGGGAGTCAGAACCCTGAGCTCTCAGGGTCCCTGTCGGCGCATGGCTTCCTCTTTCCTCCAGGGCCAGGTACCAGGTGGAATAAAGAGCCCCGCAGACATGACGCACACTCAACTCTCCTTAAAACACTTTGGAAGGACTTTGCCCTGTGAACCTGAGAAGTGGAATTGGTCTTTTTATTTCCCTGGGCTGAGTAAAGAATGGCTTCGCTCTGCCTTCACTCGTTTACAGCCTGGGCAGGAGACGGTACAAATCTCAGAGGGCTCAACATCCATTTGTAGAATGGCTGCAGGGAAATCGGGCCCTTAAGCCCCTCATTCGTTAAAGACATTGATCTGTGACCCTCCGTGCCCCCAGCATGCCGTGTGCAGCCTCACCTGTTCCTGCTGGGTCTGCCTCAGTGACAAAAACTTACACCCAGAGGTCCTCCGTGCCCCACAGCTGGCTTCTCAGGGGACCTTCCAACACAGCCATTATTCAGGCATTGATCTCTTCCTCTCCTCCTCCCCCTGCTCTCC
This sequence comes from Sorex araneus, assembly GCF_027595985.1. NCBI lineage: Eukaryota > Metazoa > Chordata > Mammalia > Eulipotyphla > Soricidae > Sorex > Sorex araneus. The sequence continues at coordinate 33,456,847 of NC_073308.1, forward strand.
TGTCCTTCCGCCGGAGTCCCTTTCTCTCTTCACCCTCCTCCAATTGCTTTTCCTCTTTCTCCCCTGAAGCCAGAGGGCATCGCACCAAGTCCTCACTGGATTCTATAGGTTCTTGGAAGCTGGACTCCAAGCACCCCCCAGTAATGAGAGCATCTATCTCCTCAGACCCCTTCCCTCCCTCTGTCTCTTCTCATCAGCGCTAGAACGAAATGACAGTTGCAAAACATGCCATGCTCGGCACCATGGTGCTTTGGGCAACCCTGTGGTGGTAGCTGACCCCTGGCCTGTGCTACAGGGTCCCTGGAAGTAGCTTTGCTCGAAGGGGAGTGTGGTGGCACCTGGCTAGGTGAGGCAGGTGGCACGGGTGGGGGCTGGGAGGTGTTTGGCTGCAGACATGGGCTGGATGCCGTAACTGCCGCAAGGAGAATCCTTGTGTGGCCTTTTCTCTTAGGGGCAGGGTGCAGCTTCCATGGGCTGAGCAAGAGGGAGGACCGAGGCTCGGGTTCTGAGGGTCCGAGCAATTCCCTATAGATTCTTGACTGCAGTGTTGGGGTGTGTGAAGGAGACCCCAGAAGGCAGACGATTCTGCCACATCCCACACCCCCGCAGAGCCCAGACTGGGCCACCTTTGCTCTCCTCACTCTTCACTTGCTCTTTGTCTTGTTTTACTGTGTTTTCTCTTTGCTTTGGGGCCACACCTGGTGGTGCCCAGGGCTCAGTCCTGACTCTGCACCCAAGGATCTCTCCTGGCGGGGTGCAGGGGACTGTATGCAGTGCTTGGAATCCAACTGGGGTTGTCTATGTGTAGGGCACTTCCCTTACCTGGGATATTATCTCGGGCTCCTTTCTCATTGGAAACCATGTCCCCGTGACAGGCTCTTGGGTTGGGCTTTTTTTTTTTTTCTAGCTTAACAGGATTGATTCTTTGATGTCTTCAGGTACAGTGTGTTCCGAAGGAATAGCAGAACATGGACGAGAGAAACCCAAAGTACACAGAGCTCTAGAACACACTGGGCACTCATTCTCCAGGAAGAAATGACATTTTCTTGACTGTTTACAATGTTCCTAATATTACTCAATGCTCAGGATTCACATTACAACCAAAGTTTATCTGACTTTTAATTTGGGGAAAATACTTCTTTCTCTTTCTCCTCTCTCCTCTCTCCCTCTCTCTCTCTCTCTCTCTCTCTCTCTCAGTCTCCTTCCCTCCCTCCCTCCCTCCCTCCCTCCCTCCCTCCCTCCCTCCCTCCCTCCCTCCCTCCCTCCCTCCCTCCCTCCTTCCTTCCTTCCTTCCTTCCTTCCTTCCTTCCTCTCTTTTTTTAAATAATTTTTTAATGGATCATTGTGCATTACAAAGTTGTTCATGATTCAGTTTCAGGCATACAATGTTCCAACGTTAATCCTTTTACCAGTGTCCACTTCCCTTCACTGATGTCCCCAGTTTCCCTCCTCGCCCCCAGCCTGCTTCTGTGACAGACACTATTCCATTTTCTTTTTCTTTTTGTCCTCTTCACCCAGCCCACTTTGGCACTGTAGTTCACATACTGTCACTGATTGGGTATCACTCATGTCACTTTATCTTTCAGCACCTAGTCCCTGGCTCATAGTGACCACTTTGTCAGAGTGGTCCTTTGTCAAGGTGGTCCCTTCCCCTGACCCATCTACTCTCTCCACATATACTCCCTTAGTGCCAATCTCCCTACTAAAGATGGGTTTTCCTGCCCTTAGCTTCTGTTGCCTTTGGATGTTAGTCATTCCCCTACTATGCTTTCCTGTTTGTCTGTTTGTTTATTTTGTGTTGGGCCACACTCAGCAATGCTCAGAAGTTACTCCTGGATTTGCACTCAGGTGTTACTCCTGGCTGTGCTTAGTGGATCATATGGTATATCAGTGATCAAACCCAGGTTTGCTGCATGCAAGGCAAACTCCCTAATGGCTGTACCATTGCTTTGGTTCTAATTCCACTTTAAAGTTTTTATTTGATGCGGTTTGGTTTGGGGCCACACATGGCAATGTTCAGGCCACACATGGCAATGCTCTGGCTCTGTACTCAGGAATCACTCATGGTGAAGCTCTAAGGACCATAATGGATGCCAGGGATTTAACCCAAGTAGGTCGCATGCAAGGCAAGCACCCTACCCACTATAATACCTCTCTGACTCCTCACTGTTTAAAGCTTTTTATTTTATTACCTTTTTTTGCACTGCCAGGGGTAGCTAGATATGCACCTTTTCCTAGAAAACAGTTACTTGCACACATTGGTGACAGGGGTGGGACATGTTCCTATAGTTATCTCTCACGGTCTTGTGTGCCTGTACTCTAGGGTTTCAGTAAACATCTGGGTTTAGGTCACGGTCTCCAAAATGCTGGATCATTTAAAGGCCTGTTTTAAGTTAATTGATTAGTTTACGTGTGGTTCCAGGTTAAATCCCGAGTCCCCCACATGTAAGGCATTTGATCTGTTACCCAGTCACGTCCCGGACCTTCCTGTTAATGTTTAGTTAGTTTGTTTGGGGCCACACTGGGCAGTGCTCAGGGCTTACTCCTGGCTTTGCACTCAAGGATCACTCCTAGCGGGGCTCGGGGCGGGGGGGGGGGGCACATGGGTACCCAGTTGAAATGTGCAAATGTCCTATTCATTGTTCTATGTCTCTGGACCCGACCCCTGTTTAGTTTTGCCCACTATATCCTGCCTACTTTTTAAAGTCTTCTTGAATGTTTGTGTGGGGGAGGCATACCTGGCTCTGTGCACAGGTATCACTCCTGGAGAGCGTCGGGGAGACCAAATGGGATGCCAGGGACTGAACCTGCGTTGGCTGCATGCAAGGCAAGCGCGCTGCACTTGTACTCTCTCTTCAGCTCCAATGCAAGTAAATCCTGCCTTCTTTGAAAGCACTACCCACTGTTTCCCTTGTACTTTGTATCACCACGATTGTGCTTTTTGGGGAGGAGAGGTACACATCAAACAGTGCGCAGGAGTTACTCCTGCCTCTGTGCTCAGGGCTTATTTTTGGTGGTACCAGGGATCTAACCAGTATTGACCACATGCAAGGCAAGTGCCCTACCTCCTGTACGATCTCTGGAGACCTGTTGATGCAAACTTGTAATAAATAAAAGACTTTGCGCAGTACCTAATTTAAACAATACTAAGTGTTGAATATTAAAGTAATGATATACACTAGTGTTTGTGCAGCAGTGGTGACAACAGAGTTCTTCAGAAGTTTCCCTTTTGGTGATGAAAAGCCGATGTATTATTTTGATGAGCTAATCCATTGTCATCAGGTAGCTTGAAGGGCCTTAGATTTTCCTTGTACAATTATCAAAGCAGGAAATGTAAGTTGCGGAGCTGATGAAAAGTGCCTCTCATGGTCTTTCAATTATAGATCTTACAGACTGAATAAAAGAAGAGTTCTGTTGCTGAAAACACAGAGACTTGAAATGGCCCTGCTGTATTAGCTAGTTAACACATTGTTAAATATTTTAATTGACTCTTGCTCCAGCACCAAAGGAAAAAAAAACTCACATCTGTTTAGCAAGTAAATTAAGGTGGGGAGCATTCACAATAATATCGCTGATCCCATGAAGTTTAAATTATTTTGGATATTGGCGGTGAGATTAAGAACCCTACTTCCTGTTGGAGGGGGATCTCTTGCTTTAATGGCAGTGAGAATTTGCACTGGAATTGGGAGTCCTGGTTCTGACTGATTTTGACCATTGAGAATGATTTTATGGCTTTTCCAATATAATGTCGCAAGACTATAACTTCATCCCAGTCGTATATTTCGAAGGGCCAGTGGAGGTGTTTGTTTTTAAAAAGGACCAGGACGTGTTATGCCTGCATTCACCAGGGTAGAGCATTTTCCTGGAGTGTAGAATCTTTTTCTTAAAGTGCCCTAGAACAGTAGACAAGGGCCAAGAGTAATGGTCCACCGGTAGGAGCCGGCCAAGTGCTGGGCGGGAAGAAGGCAGTTTGGATAGAGAAGGGACCATTATGACAGTTGGAAGTAATCACTCTGAATGAGAACTGGGTGCTGAAAATAGGCAAAGGAACACAATAACTCTCAGTATTTATGTTGCAAACCATAATGCCTAAAGCGTATATGCGTAAGTGGGCGGGGGGAGTTCTTGCCATAGAAACAAGCTGGGGGTGAGGTAGTGGGGAGGAAACTGGAGACATTGGTGTTGGTGGTGGGAAATGTGCACGGTGCAGGGATGAGTGTTGGAACATTGTATGATTGAACCGCCCCCCCCCCCAAAAAAAGCATAAATCAGAAAAATAACAAACTCCCTCCAAAAAAAAAAAATTTAAAACAAAACAAAAACCCAAAATGCCCTAGAACTCTTCTGACACAGGAGTTGGCCAGATTCCGTTTTTCTACACTGTTCACTAGCTTGCTCATGAGCTCCTGCTGTGTGCCAATCCCTGCACTCAACTGTGGCATATTCGGAGACTCCCTCTGTATCTGCAGAGTCCTCCTCTCTGAGTGCACTCATCTGTGCTCCAGGCCTCTTCCCCGGGCATCGTTGTCACGTGAAATGCCATGGCAACCCCTGACCCTGGAATCCTGTGCAGGCACTTGTGGTCGGCAAGCCTATGGCCTCGCTGTTCCATAAGGTATATCTGAACTGAAAGCTGAATGCCACAGCCTGACCGCCGAGAAACACGGCTCTGGTCAAAAATGATGAAAACAGAGGGAGGCTGGCAAAGGACCGAGAGCAAGCTCTTGAAGGCCACCCAGCCCAGCATGGGGCAGGGGACAGTGGTCAGTGAAGGGGCAGTTTATCTTTACGGGGCCTAAAAGCACGAGTAGGGAGCGAGAGCCGGAGGAGCAGGGGCGAAGCAGGTGTTACTGGCAGAGAACCACTGGCACAGAGATGTGGAGATGTTGGCTTTGGACTACTAGAGCATGGATCCGAAGCAGATCGGCAAGAGAGAAGCTGGACAGATGAGCAGTCAGCCTAGATCCCTGCAGAGGAAGACTGCCAGAGGCTGGGCGTGAGCACAGCCCACTCAGGGGTTGGAAATGAGCACCGTCATTGTGAGCACAGGCCTAGACTAAGGGAAGTTCTCCTGGCGTGTACGTGAAAGTTCCAGTGTTTTTCTTTCACGTACAGTTTCCACCTTGTTGCTGTTGCAAAAAATGTATAGTTGATATCTTTTATATGCTTGATATTTATTGCTAGTCTTTCTAATACTGCCTTATCTTTCTGGGTAAATTCCAGTTATTGGTGACTGGAGGGACCAGAGCCATAGTACAGCGGGGAGGATGCTTACCTTGCATGCAACCGACCCGGATTTGATCCCTGGCATCCCAAATGGTCCCCCCCAAGCATTGCCAGGAGTGATTCCTAAGCATAGAGCCAGGACTAACTCCTAACTCTAAACCCTGGCATTGCCAGGTGTGGCCTTGAAACAAAAAAACAACAAAAAGTAGTATTAGTTTTAGTCCAGAGAGCACGATGAGACCATGCACATACTTGAATTCTTAGACCTTATTTCATTTTAAATTTAAACAAGCATCATGTTTTTACATTTCTTCCCTTTAACTTTTGACCAGGAAAGATTTTCCCCCCCTTTTAACCTCAAACTGGTCACAAGTTATTGATTTATTGGCACCAAATCAGCCTTCTAGTTTATATGCACATTGAGGTCACTATCTAACCCAGTGTACTGAAAGTACTCAAATATCAGTTTGGGTTATCTATTTTGGAGGGGATGGGGGATGCCGAGAAGCCCCAGTGGTCCTCAGGGGGCCTGGGGCACACTCCTGGTGGCACTGGGCCAACTAGGTCTCAGAGCTCAATGCAAAGCTGGAGGATTCTACTACAAGGCCAGAGCGATAGTACAGCAGGTAGTGCTCTTGTCTTGTATGTGGCTGATGTGCAATGTTGGCCGATTCCCAACACCCCATATGGTCCCCTGAGCACAGATCCAGGAGTAAACCCTAAGCATGGCTGGGTGTGCACCGTCCCCCCAAACTCCATCAAAACCCACAAAAAAGTTAAAAATAAAACAAAAGTGAAGGATTTTGCTGAAAGCTGGGACAAGGATGGCCATGCTTGCCTTGAATTTGCCTCACATGGTTTGATTCCCTGCAAGCAGTACAGGGGTAAAAAATGTGCCTCGGATCACTCCTGGAGGGGAACGTATTTCTTGGGATAGTCAGAGAGTTTGACAAGTCCAATTCATGTGGAGCTTGGATTTTATTCAGTTTGCAACAGAAAATCATGGTAAGATTCTAAGCAACAGAGAGACTGCATCAGATTCTCACTAGCAGTGCTCTTCTGGCTGTAGGTGAGAAATGGGTTGAAGGTCAGCAAGAAGGAAAAGGGGGAGTCCAGCCCGTCAGCAGAGTTATGCTAGTAGTTATCAGTAGAGATGGAAGAAGCCCGTGGATTCAAGATGTATATAAAAAAAAACCAAAAACCAAATAAAATACCTGAAGAATTTGCTACAAGGATCTTAGGCAGAAAAAGATGAGACAAGCAAGATAAAGGTTTTTGCCTTGACCTATTAGGAGCCTTTAGTTAAGCCTTTAGGGGGATCAGAATCCCTAGGATCAAGGTCTGCAAAATTCCTCTAAAGATCCCTAAATAGGTCCAGATGTCAGAATTTGTCTCTCAATCCTTCTTTTGGAACTACTGATTTATTCTGATCCTAGTTTTAGTCCAGAGAGCACGATGAGACCATGCTATGCAGGTAAGAATTCGAAGGCCAAGATTCCTCACAAGTCGCTCACAGTACAGTCTTTCTGAGATCCACAGCCAGCAGGACATCTTTCTTTTTTTTATAGGCAACTTAAATCCTTTTGTGAGCACCGATGTTCCCCTGGGGGGTGGGCGGGCATCGGAAGAGGGGAAATAGTTTCCCTTTGATTTCAACCTTAACTCATTCCCCTTGTTAGCGTTCCTGTTGTGGTAAACGGGACTCACTGGGAGTTGCACGCTTTTTCTAGTGACACACTGGAGATTGCACTCCTGGTTGTGAAGTGTCAGGAACCCACGAGAAGTGCTGCTGGAATCATCCTCAGGCGTGTGCGGCGCTCCTGGGGATCGAACTCACAGCCTCACGCTTGTTGAGGCCAGTGCTTCTTTCTGCCACTGAGCTATCTGCCTGGGTTCCGACTTTTTCTATAGGATGCCTTGTTGAGGTGTAGCTGCAGAGACATCTGTAAACAATCTGTCATTATTTCGAGCTTATTTCAATCATTGAGATAGAGTCCCATTAACATTGGACCCTCAGGTGACACAAACTGGCCTGTTTCAAAGTCAGTGGGAGAGCACTCAGGGGTAGCAGTGGCAGAGAACATTTCGTGTTTGTCCCACACGACTTTTTGGTTCTAAAAATGGCTTTGAGGGGCCCGAGAATTGAAGCCATTCTGGGTTTGATTGCCAGCATCCCATATGGTCCCTCCAGTCAGCTCCGAGTAATTCCTTAGTGCAGAGCCGGGGGGTCACCCCTGAGCATCGCCGGATGTGGCCCAAAAACCAATTCTAAAAAATGTCGGGGGGAGGAAGGAAAGAGAAATGGCTTTGAACTGACACCAGCCAGCTTGTTTTCAACGTGTTGCAGAGTAGAATGGGACATAGGATCCAGGACTTTCGGTGCCTGCAGCAAATCCTGCATCATATTGTCCTCTGAGTACTACCGGGGCTGCCTGGGAGGCTCTGAGCACTGCAGACGGGTGACAGGCAATCCCAGGCACTGTGGAGCAGAGGAGCTACATGTCCTCAGGCCTTTGCTTGACGCAGTTGGTCTGCTTCAGAGTGACTCATTGGGCAGGGCCCCCAGGCCTCCGGAGCACCAGTTGGGAGCCCCTCCCTACCCTGTACCAAACAGTACTTTCGGAAATAGTTTTCTTACCTGGATATGGATTCTGTACAGAATTTAATGCAAAGTTTGTGTCTGTCTTGACATAGGCCCAGTTTGTTTTCCTCACAGTTCTTTTGATGAGAATAAAATTGCTAGTTACTGTAAATATTCTAAAGTCCTTCCTTCCCTCCTTCCCTCCTTCCCTCCTTCCCTCCTTCCCTCCTTCCTTCCCTCCTTCCTTCCTTCCTTCCTTCCTTCCTTCCTTCCTTCCTTCCTTCCTTCCTTCCTTCCTTCCTTCCTTCCTTCCTTCCTTCCTTCCTCCCTCCCTCCCTCCCTCCCTTCCCTCCTTCCTTCCCTCCCTTTCTCCTTCCTTCCTTCCTTCCTTCCTTCCTTCCTTCCTTCCTTCCTTCCTTCCTTCCTTCCTTCCTTCCTTCCTTCCTTCCTTCCTTCCTTCCTTCCTTCCTTTCCTCTTTCCTTCCTTCATACCTTCCTTCTTTCCTACCTTTCTTTTTTCCCTCCCTCCCTCCCTCCTTCCCTCCCTCCCTCCCTCTTTCCCTCCCTCCCTTCTCTCCTTCTTTCCTTCTCTCCTTCTTTCCTTCCTGCCTCCCTCCCTCCCTCTTTCCCTCCCTCCCTTCTCTCCTTCTTTCTTTGTCTCCTTCTTTCTTTCCTCCCTCCCTCCATCCCCCCATTCCTTCCCTTTCCCCAGCTGCACTCGGGTTACCCCTGACTCTGCATTCAAGGATCACTCCTGGTGCTTGGGTGTGGGGGCATATGGGGTGCTGGTGATTGAACCCAGACCAGTTGCATGTAAAGCAAGCACCTTACCCACTGTGCACTCTAGTTCCTATCTCAAATTTCTTAAAGAATTCTCCGAACTTTTCCCTCCAGTAACATGAGTTGCTCAAGCTTTTGTTTTTCCAATGCTCATTTCATCCCAATTTAAAGCAGTGGTCAGTGTTTGGATTATAAAACAAATCCAGGAATTTACAAAAATGATTGATGAATATATACAGAAGAATCAATAAGGCCACCAAAAGTAGTGTGCGTTTTCTCTATTATAGTTCTGAAATCTCCTAATTGTCTGGTGGGACTGAGTTTCTCTCAACTTAGGACCTATTATTTTCATTTCGAGGCATCTGAAAATACAGTCCTGGATAAAATTTTGCCTAATACCTTTGCAGCTAAAGCTTGTGAATGGATGAGACCAGTAAGTGATTCCTTTAAGCCAATGGCTCCCAGCTTTGTAAATCTTGAAAGTTAACACAATGTACGAAGCTCTAAGTAAAGAAGAAGCAAAATCTTTTTCCCACATTTTAGAAAATCATTAAACCTTGTAATGCACATTATCCGGATCTGCAAAGTTTAGGAATAGTCAAGATGTGAGAAGATTTCTCAGGCTTTAAATCCTGAGGTTCAAGTTCAAGTGCCTCCTAATTGTATTTCTACAAAAGTATGTCTTATCAACCTGAGGCCGCAGATGTACCAGGTGCTGCCCAGAGACGCAGGCAGGTGTGTATTTATCAGTGTGCAGATAGTTACAACATGCCAGTCGACCAAAAGCTTACATTCGGTAGACTGGCAACACCTGTAAAGGCGATTAGAGGCCACCCCAAAAGCCTTCGTCCCTCTCGGAGAGCCCAGCAAGCTACTGAGAGTATCCTGCCCGCACAGCAGATCCTGGCAAGCTACCCGTGGTGTACTCAATATGCCAAAAACAGTAACAATGACGGTCCTCATTCCCTTAATACTGAAACTGCCCCCAATATGCCATTGGGCTGCACTAGCATGCAACAGGGACGAAGGGAGACATCACTGGTGCCTGCTTGAGCAAATCGATGAACAATGGGATGACAGTGACAGTGATACAGTGATGTCTTATGGAGGGGGGTGGAGAAATAAAGCTTTAAAATCTCCATAGTATTGTTTGAAACTCAAGGTTATACTTCCTTCCAGCCAGGACAGGGTGTAGAAGGGTAAAAGTGTGTGGGTAGCCGCAGTTGTGAAATGGGGGAGAATCCTTTTTTTTTTGCACCCTAGATTTGCAAGGGGGCACTGAGAATTTTTTTTTCCTGAAAAGGAATTGGGGATAGGGAAAATAATTTTGGTGACCTTGAACTAAAATTTGGGGTCCCTAAAATTAGATAAATTGCCTATCTACTAATTTTATTATTATTATTATTATTATTTCTTTTTGGGTCACACCCGGCGATGCACAGGGATTACTCCTGGCTGTGCACTCAGGAATTACCCCTGGTGGTGCTCAGGGACCATATGGGATGCTGGGATTCGAACCCAGGTCAGCCACGTGCAAGGCAAGCGCCCTACCCGCTGTGCTATTACTCCAGCTCCTAAAATTATATTTTGTTTTGTTTTGTTTTTAGTTTGGGGACCACACTTGAAGGTGCTCAGGGCTTACTCCTGGCTCAGCACTCAGGAATGACTCCCGGAGGTGCTCAGGGGACCATTGGGAGACTGGGATCACACCTGGGTCAGTCATGTGTTAGGCAAACTCCTTACCCACTGAACTATCCCTTTCCTATAATAAAATCTCTCATTGACCATGGGACTATCACGACAGTCGTGGCTATAGACAAAAGTGATTTTTCCCGTAAACGAAATGCAGTATTCAATTATCATTACCCATTCCAGTCAGCTCAGCCTGATCTTTCTCTTCTCACCTACGCTGATAACACACAGGGCCATTAGTTCTGAGTATCTCACCCTAGTAAAATTCTAATATAACTATCAACCCCTGTAAACAGAAAGTTCTCTCAGCTCTAACAAATAATTCATAAAAAAGTTCACAATCTGCTGTAACAAGTAGTCTTTTTAATAATCTCATTTGAAGGGGGGTGCTTCCTCATGGAAGATTATACTGAGTATTCAGAAGGATTCAGGGGCCCCTCAGACTGTAGAAATGAAAAATTTTCATTCACAAGAAAACTCACTTAAACAAATAATCTCACATTTTCTATTTAATTTGCCCAGACTTGCTGCTATTGTACATCTAAGTAAACATGTAGAATTATTAAATGACTGATGGAAAGGAACTTTGGAATATGTTGTCTGTGTTAATGTACATATTAATGTGCATATGCATTCTTATATTCTCTATGCTGGGCTTGTTGAAATTAGAAGGCTGTAGTTTTTTTTCCATACTCAGTCAGTAGTGCTTGGGATTTACTCCCGGCTCTGGGCTTAGGGATCACACCTGGTGAACCCCGGGGACCATATGTCGTGTGGAGGATGGAGCCTGGGTTAGCCATGTGCAAGGCAAGTGCCCTGCCCACTGTACTATTATTCCGGCCATGCTGTAGAACATTTTAGTAAAGAACTCACCCTGGAGAACTAAGTGCTTACACTACATTTTAAGTCTTTGAAATAGTTTTATCTGTATTTTTTACTTGTTTACTGTTTTGGTCCCATATCCAGTGGTGCCAAGGGCTCACTCCTGTCAGTGCTCAGGAGACCATATGTGGTGCAGGGAGGCAGTCAGGATCCACCACAGGCAAGGCAGACACCTTCCCTTCTCCCTAGACTAGTTCATTAGCCCAAGAATGTTTTTGTTTTGTTCTGGTTTTGCTTTTGGAGACACACCGTGCTGTGCTCAGGACTTTTTCCTGGCTCTGTGCTCAGGGATCACTCCTGGCAGAGTTTAGAGTACTTTATATGGTGCTGGGAACCGAACCCAGATAACCATCACAGAAGGCAAGTGCCTTATCTGCTATACTATTTCTCTGGCCCCAAGGAATTTATTTATTTATTTGTTTGCTTGTTTGTTTATTTATTAAAGAGAGCTTTGAACCAGAGAAAGAGTTTCAGGGGTTACGGCACTTGCCTTGCATTCAGCTGAATCCAGTTCTATCCTCTGTGCCATATGAAAAGTTACTTATTTCCTGGTGAAACTGTAAAAATAATTAAACAGCACAGGAGAGCAAAGCTGTCGCTTTTAGAGCTGGGGGTCAAACATGGTGGTGCTGGGGAATGGGGGTCTTCTTTTAGCTCTGTCTTCCAGAGTTCCTTCTGGTGGAACTCAAGGATAATATTTGGTGACAGGGATGAAACCCAAGCCTTCTGCATGCAGAGCATATGCTCAGCCCATTGAACTATTCTGTCTGTATGTCTGCTATTCTGTCTGTCCCAATAATAATACCCCAATAATAATAATTTTCAATGCCATTTTAGGTAATGGTTTTGTGCATCTACTTCCTGTCTATATTATTGGCTGAATGGATGGGCTTGGGATTTCTGTTTTGGGGGAGGGTCCCACTAGGCAGCACGCCCATTGAGTTTCAGGTGGTTTCCTCTGGTGCTGGGGGGATGTGCTCAGGGGGCCTGCTGTGCCGGGGAAGGAAGCCAGGCCTTCTGCAGGTAACTCAGAGGCACCAGAGCTTTGAGCTGCTTCCCCAGGTTCAGCTCAGCTTTATTAATTCTTCTTAGTTTGAGAAGCAGTTGAGGTAGAGAGAGAAGACAGCCTAGTGAGCTCTGAGCCAAGTCCTATTTTTTGAGTGATAGTTATTTTGAAACCCGCTGCAAGTGACGAATGTCCTTTAAATCACAACTAAGCAGGAGAGAGATTTCATCTACACTTTTTTTTTCTTTTTTTTTCATTTTTGGGTCACACCCAGCTATGCACAGATGCACAGGGGTTACTCCTGGCTCTGAGCTGAGGAATCACCCTTGGCGGTGCTCAGGGGACCATATGGGATGCTGGGATTCAAACCCGGGTTGGCCGCATGCAAGGCAAATGCCTTACCCGCTGTGCTCTCACTCCAGCCCCATATCTACGCTTTCTTCACTCTAACATTTCAGAGAAAATCTGCTTCGTGTACTCGAGTCTAGATTGTTCTGATCTGAGTTGTTGTCTTTAGTTCTGAAATGTGCCACATCTGCGTAGTGACGGTGTTCGGCCGATTGTCACTGTTTGTCACTGTGTGAGTCTACCTGTGCCGTCTCAACAGTAACCAGGAACATTCTAGATGCGTTTGTAGGGAAGAGTAGAAATTGGCTGGCAACTGGCGAGAGAGAGGAATAAAACTGAGTTTATCTTTTGAAATGAGAATGAAACTACCACCTTTTTCTGCTGTAAGTCATTTTATGAGATCATTCTTTGGAACCATTTCTTCCTTTGGAGAAATTATTTGCCCTGATGGTTTTCTCTCGTGAGTACTTGTGATCAGATCTGTCATTAGTAGAACATTCTGATAAAAGTACTATAATTCTGACATTAAATGTTCTGTACAAAACATGTTCAAGGAAAGGAGCTAATAGCTACAGAATATTATTTTTCATGTATTTGCTGTGCCTACCTGCAGCTTTGAGCTCTGTCTTCAAGAGGTAAAAAAAAACCCTACAATCGCTGGTTTTTATCTATCAATAGTTAGTATAGATCTGAGAGAGCCCAGTGTTGCACAAATGTAATATTTTTAATATTTTTATTTATTTAGAAATAATATTTTAAAGGTCTCTGAGGGAAAGAGGATTTGTTTAGCTTTAACTTTATCAAAACAAAACATAAGGTAAAAATATACTGAAGCAGTACTTAAAACAACGGTGTGCAAAATCTGCTGTTGCCTACCGTTTGAGTGGAGGGCAAATCCCGTTGTTAACTTCTCCCATAGGGAGTATTGCTGAATTAACGTTTATGTGATTGCTTCCACTTTTCCTGACTCTTTGATGTGACCAGTCTGGGGCGGCTGTATCTCAGCAATTGATTTGGGCAGTGGTTTTAATATTATGTCTTCTAATTTGTTGATTAATAAACGTGAAAATGGATTAGCTATATAATAGAAATTTTGTCTCATTATCAGAGATAAAGTTTGATTTGGATGTATGGTCTATTATGTCAAGTGAAATTAGTTTAGGGAGGGGAACATGTGGGATTTTTATAGGTAGAACCCAGGACCTCATATGCCAAGTATATTATTCCCACTGAAATGCCAACCTGATGAAATTCTCTTTTTCTTTTGTTTTTCCTGTTTTGGGGGCCACACCCAGAGGTGCTCAGGGCTTATTCCTGACTCTGTACTCAGGCATCACTCCTGGTGGGGCTCGGGAGATCATACGGGGTGCTGGCGACTAAACCCAGGTCACTGCAAAGAAAGCAAGCACCCTACTCACTGTAATTCTTTTTATCAGTTTACCTAGAGGTCAAGTCAGTGTGATTTCATATAAAATTTGAGAAGAAAACAGTTGTATGCCCCTCCCCCTCCACTGAAATCTGTTTTCAGTTAATAAGGAAATGGGAGTGAAATATTTCATTAAGTCTAATTATAGGCTTTCATATATAAAAAGAAAAGTTATTTACAGGTAATTTGTTACTAAATAAAATCTTGGAGGAACACTTTTAATTATCAAAAAGGTTAGGTAACAATAAACACAGGAAATATAAGTGAATAAAGTGTTCACAGATTCATGTTGCTTTCTAAACTATAAATAACCCTCCCCCCCTCGGCCACTATTCTTAGCATCTAGGAACAAAAGAAGGTTCCAGAAATAGAAAGGGGAAGAGCATCTTGGTGAGCCTTGTATTCTATGGCATAGGAAATGTTTCTAGCAAGCTCATGAATTTAGGGGTTAATTGATTTTTAAAAAGGACATTTCCATGCTGTGTGTTTGCCAAGGAAATTCTTTCGCTGGCATGTTTGTGGAATTGGCAGGTCAGGGCTTCCTCTGGGTGACACAAGGTGTGATGATCTTAACTTCCTTGCTAAAATCAGCACTGATTGCTGGCCGTTTTGTTAACTTATTTGGTGCGGATCAGGTCGCCTGGAGGGAGGACCCATATATGGGTGGAAAGTGGAAGGGAAGAGAGGTGAGTAGATGGAGAATCAAGAGTTCACCTCCTGATACCTGAACCAAGTTCTGACTTGCCTGGAAGTGTTTATATTTTAACTCCCTCACCACGGTTTCCTAGTGGGTGACTGCAGCAAATATTTGGAGCTCCCCAAAGTTCCCAGAACAGTGCTAAGAGGGGGGGATTCAGGTAAATAGGAGTACTTGGTCTCTGTTCACAAGCCTTGCGTGACTGGGGACACAGATTCGGAAGGTATAAGTGGAATGGAGCCGGCTCTTCGGTCTATAGAAAGGGCAGTGCCAAGTTTGGCAGAGATGGTACCGTTTGAATCCGCTCTGCAAAACACCCTGGCAAGGGATGAAGCAGTCTGTGCTCGCTTATCTTACACGGACTTTCTGAAGAGCCCAGGGACGGGGTTAAAAGGGAGCGACAGGGTCTAAGAGGCAATATTAACACAGGCTACTGTTGACAGATCTCTTATTTCTGGAACCAGAGGATTTCTATGCATGATTAATACACAGCCACTTCTAATTTCTGATGACCTGCTTATGAAAAAAAATTAATAGTGATTAGTGCAGTTATTTGAGAACTAGAATAACACAAATCTCAAGAATTTTTTTCTTTAGCAACATGAATAAGAATCAAATAAAGAATAATCCCAAATCTGAATATTTTCCCCATACATAGAAATAATAGGAATTTCTTTTTAAGACAATGCTTATAGTAATTTTTAGGAAATGAAATGATGAAAATATAGTACTATAAGATTATATTTTCAAACATTAATCACTTGTTTACAAAAGATGGATTTTTCTGGTGAGAACAATCATTTTTTAGACAAAACCAGCATTTAAAATAACCTCTTTTCAGTAAACATTTATTACCTTCCTATATCCAGGTAGGCTTCTAGTTCTGTGATGATTTTCATTAGCAATGTATTCAGCAGATATATTTGAGTGAATAGGTCACAGTGCTAAGTGTGAAGTCAGACAAGGTAAGCAGTATCTTATAGCACATATTCCAATGTCTGTTTATGAATGAAATATTGAGAAAATACATTAAATCATGCTGGGTGTGGCCCCTTGATTTTTTTTAAAAGAGGAAGATAAAATTAAAAGATGTGTAAAAGTCAGACATTGATTGAAATTCCCTTCCACTAATATAAATGAATCTATTTTTAATACAAAAAAGAGGCAAGTTTCTGCATCAGCAATGGAGACTAATATGATAATTATTTGAGCAGGCGTTGACTGAGAATCACCAGCCTGCAAGGCATTTCACTTTCCATAATGATATCGCTTTTCTCGAAAGTTAAACACGACACAGGGGAAAGGCGTAAAGCACAGAAATCTGTCCCGTGCTGTTCTGGATGGCACTTAAAATCCGAGTTCCACCGCACTGTACCTCTGCAGTTAGCTCTCTGGAGCTGACTTCTCTCCCATGGCATTTGCCTCCCTGCTTTGAACAGTTATAATCCAGAGTCTTTATCAATCCTCTTACCAGGTTTTCTCAAAACGAAAGCATTCTTTTGAATTCAGAAAGAAAAAAAAAAGTGTATAAACGTTCTCCTAGTTCCATTTGATTTTTTGATTTATTGTTAAGAAACAATAGTGTTTATTTATCCTGTTTGGCTTAGAATGTCTTTGGTATTCCGGGTCTGGCCATTTTTTAACAAGTAACAATTTTTTTAACAAACAGAATAGTTTCCAGGTGGAGATGGCTGGTAGGTAAGTTGTATGAAGATTGAGTGGGAACTTCAACCCAAGCACATAAGAGACAAGAAGCATTTTTTTCCCCTTCCTTTTCTTCAGAAGTAGTCTTCCGCATGGTCTAATGTGCTAACATAACCCCAGTTCCAATATTTCAAAAGATACAGAACTTCCCAGCATGATGATAAAGTTTTCCTGTGTTCCAATAATAAAACCTCAACGTACCAGTGATTTCCAGTTCCTTTGTGTCTCAGCAACCTGTGAAGACCAAGTAACTCCGAAATCCTCCAGCGCAGTATCAGTGTGGGAGTCGGAAACAGATGTTCACGGGACAATGCCATTTGTTGTCACTGTCGATACTATGTGGCAACTTTCCCAAACGAAATTGTTTGTGGATGGAAAAGAATGTAAGCTGTGATTCATGCCCAGGAATTTTTTTTTTCTTTTTTGGCTGCAGGCTCACCATATTTTATTTGGTTTAAATCATAGGACATTAGCAGATTAAGAATTTTAAGATCTTTACTAGGAAAGTTGCTTTTCCATTTTGTTTTTAGCCAGCATTTGTTTCCCAAAGGAGTGACTTTTAAATGGTTTGCTAGAAGTCTTACTGCCTTACTGTCACCTGAGGATTCAGAGCAACATGCCTTGCTTAAAATTGTTCATAATTTGAAAATGAAGAGAACTCAAAATATTTAAGCATTATGTAGAAACCCTTATTTTTAGGTGGGATGGCATGGAGTTGTTTTGTGAGTTCCATGATTCTTACAAAGAAGAATCATTCTTGTAAAAGGCACAAGATTGAATTGTGCAGATTAAATACTAATTTACAGAGAAGCTTAAAATATGCCTACAGCAAATAGGCATAGAAAACTACTTAAAAATTAAATCCACAATATAACATGGCACATACAGAAACCACATTTTTCAGGAGAAAAGCCTAGCAGAAATTTGAGGCAGAATCTCTCTACTGTCGTTTATTTTTTATATATAAAGACAAAATTTTAATCCACAAATGAAAGTCTTTTAATGCTTTTCCATAACAATAGATGTCTAAGATCATAATCAGTAAATGGATTTGTGAGTTAAAAAAAATACACAGGTATCACTCCTAATTAGGTTTCTATAGTACAGATAAGTTATTTTAAGGGACCCAAAAGTAATCTGACTTTGAAGCAACTGCCAAAGGAAAGATGGGTGTCCTTTGTGGCAGGAGAAGGAGCAAGTCCCAGTCTTAGCTGGAGCCAGACCCCAAGACTCCAGTTCTAATCTTTGCTGCTTTAATGAATTGTCCCGTCTCCTCTAATTCAGTTCCCTTGAACTCATCTGCTGGGTGACGGTTCCAGCTGGGAACCCGGGATGTTTTGGCCTTCCCAGACGTTTGCTTCTAGCTTGCTTAGGCAACCTTTTGGAACTTTAGTTTCCATTTTTTGCAAGTCCCTGTTAACTTTATTTTGGGTCCTACCCACCAGTAAGTAGCTGATGAAAGCTGTTGTGTTTTGTTTTTTGGCAAAGGGAAGAGAGGCTTGGGGTCACACCTGGTGGTGGCTCAGGGTCTCCTCTCAGTTCTGTGTGTTTGGGGGTTACTTCTAGCAGTGCTCAGGGGCCATCTGGTGCTGGGGATAGAGCCCGGTAATGTTGCCACGCTCATCCTTTGAGCTCTCTGCAGTCTGGGAGCTCGTCTGAATCTTCCCAGGAGAGCGCACCACACACACACACACACACACACACACACACACACGCATGCATGCACGCGCACACACACACACGCACACACGCATGCATGCACGCGCACACACACACAGATATGAAAGCCTAGGAGTGGCTCTGGGGTAAGGACCTCCATGACTTTGTGTGGAAAACTGATACATTTTGGTCAGATCCCAGCAGACATTTTCAGGGGTGCTTTCACGCTTGATCTGCCGCATTTTGTAATGAATTTGGAAGTTGATTGTTTGTATTTTCTGATATTTCCACACATTCGAATGTAATGTGGGTCTCAGACTTCCTGAATGATAAACACACTTGTTGACTAGCCAAGCGAGACCGGGAGGGTGCTTGAAAGAGAAAAACGGTGCTCCGCTAGAGCTTAGATGACGGGGTGCCCGCAGCACCCCCCTCCAGTCCCTTCTTTGGAGCAGGAAACGAGTATGCAGTGCTGGACTCACTTGGTCTCTGAGCCAAGCCTGCTGTTGTTTTTCATTTATGAAAAAAAATCAAAATGAAATGTTTTCACCCAAGAAGCGGACTTACAGGAGACTGTTTCAAACCTTGTTCAGTTTCCAGACCCGACATAGACAGAACTCAGGAATGTTCAAAATGACTGGAGAAAGTCATTATTTAAAAAAGGAATGCAAACTCAGAATTCAGTACAGAATAAAGAATATTTAAACTACTAATTTCCTTCCAGTACACCAACATCTCTTATTTTCCCCCCCTTAAACCTGTCATGGGTAATTCGGCATTTTCCTAAATTCTTCTATTATTTGTGGAAAGCGTTGGACATTTTAAAGTGCTTTCCTACACACGATCTCATTTGATCCTTTCGGTTATAACCATTTCCCTCCTAGATAACATTAACCATGTGCGACTCATTTTAATGAATAATGTCAGTCTCCAAAAATAAAATAATAATAACAATCTACCAAATCACTTCTTTCATCTAGAAAATGTATAAGCTTGAGGAAAACTTTCTTTTTTTCCTGCCATACCCTTAACTTTCAAGTTCTCAAACCGACAGAATTCTTCCAGGATCATTTTCCCAGCTTTCCCGTTCTGTTCCTTTCTTTGCATTTGGATTAAATGAGATGTGCCTATCTGGCCCTTTTAGCCAGCCCATGGCGCATCAAAAAAAAAAAAAAAGGCTGACACAGACTAACTAGTACAGGAAAGTCCCTCCACTCTCCTGGGGAGCAGTGACTCCAATTAGGGAATCTCTGGCCCCACTTTTCTATTTGTCCAGAACAAATGTGGGTGGCGACAGGGGAAGATCTCAGGTACCAGCTCGCCCGTTCATTGCCTCTGGGGAGCAGAGTTCTCCGGGCACTCCACATCCCATCTTGGGTCTCTGGCGATATTTTTCTCTGATATGTCACAGAGGTCACCTGGCTCATGTGTGACAAACTGCCTGCATAAGTCACAGTGCCAGTGGCAGAGATTTGTAACCCTGCCCCTGGTCCATTGCCTTTGAATTATTTCACAGGCCCGCTGCTTTACATTTACACTCTGTCGGAAGATGAACAGGGGAAGGGAGTAAAATCAAGGGCAGGGTCTCATCCTGAAGGACAAGGGGAAACAGGTGGAAGGTTAATGGCCCTGGAGCGATTCCACCAGCCTCTCAGGCTTGATATATGGGCCTCGGGCCTAAAACGGGCATTGGCTTTCAAAGATATATTATTTCATTTGAGGAGAGACATTCTGGAGTTCCTGCATTTGTCTGCTGATAGATGACCCTCCGTCCGCAATTGGTTATGGCGGGTGAGTTTTCCTTGGGCCTGCTCCCGTACATAAAAATTTTGCTGAGTTCTCCAACCCTTCACAGGCCTTTAAGAATGGGGCGGGTGGCGACCCGTTGGCAGGCGGTGGGGTTTTTGTTGCTGCTATTTTTGTAGTTCCTTTGGAGGCAGGAGGCGAGTGGGGGATGAAAGACACTTCTGTTCATTCACACACAGCTTGCTCAGGGTGGCCTTGCCCCCAGCAGAGTTGGGGGAGGGGGTGTGGGGGGTAGAGTCAACTGTGCGGTTCTGTTGTCCGGTCAGTTGCTGGGTCTGGAAGGCGCCATCTAATTGATGGGTCCCACGTAGCAGGGTATTTTGTTTGTTTCCTTTCTATTCATTTTAGACTTGGGGGCCACACTCAGTGATACGCAAGAGTAAGTCTTGGCTCTGCACTCAGGAATTACTGTGGTGGGGCTTGGGGCTGGGAAGGAGGGGGTTGCAGGGGATCAAACCCGGACCGGCCACATGCAAGGCAAACCCCCTACCACTGTGCTATCGCTCCAAGTCCTGTTTGCTTCTTTTAGTTCTTAGGCCACACCCAGCCTTACTCCTGACTCTCTGCTCTGGGACCCTCTGCAGTACAGGAGATCTAATTTGAGTTGATGATAAGCAAGGCAAATGCCCTACTTGCTCTCCTGTCTCTCCAGCCCCCTAGAACAGAGTTTGACTTGGTAATTACCCACACTTTTCATCCATGACTTACTCGATTTGATTATTTTGTTTGGAAAACATGAGGTGCTTTGGGGAGGGAAGGAAGAAGAGAGTAAAAGAAAGACGCTTTGCATGGAGAACGGTGCTTGATGTGCTTACTAAGTTGAAGCACGGGCAGCCTGGCCAAATATCTGCCAAGGCCCAGTACTGCCAACGTACTGGTCATTGGAGTAATGGATCTCGTCACTGGAATGAGCCTGGCACGACCTCTAAGAGTTTGTGCTACAGAATGTGAGTCCTCAAGCTCACACAAGTCTGTCTGCTCACAGATTTGATTTTCATGAAAACGTTTGCAGTGCTAGGGGCTGGGGAGTTAGCTCAAAGGGCTGGCTTGGATCCTTAGCGTGAGGAGGGAGCCACATTGTCCACTGAGCACTGCTGGGTGTGGCCCCCAAACAAAAGGAAAAATAAAACAAAACAAAAAGTTTGGGATTCTAATATGTCTTAATTGCTAAATATTCTGCAGTTAATGATTAGCTCTGATTTGGGGGTGTGTCTGTGAAATCTTTGACTATAATTCCTGATAAGTGTTTTCCTAGCCTGGTTTGGAGATAGTGCTTCTTTTTATGGTAAGCATTAAGGAAAACTGAACCCCATGAACTTACAATCTAAACAAAAAGTGGATTTTCTTGCCAGTTCTTTTGTGTCCCATCCCACGGGTATTTGGGCACTTCTCACACAGTGTATGCAGTGTCAGGATTTGATCCGTGAACGTTTTTATCTTGACTTTGTTGAAAGTTAATTTTTCACATGGAGGAAATTTCCATCGCCTTCATGAAGGCATTGGGCGTTTCCAAAATTAAGATCAGACACCCAATCTGATAATGAGCACCAACAGGAATTGAATTTCTTCGTGAGTGATGCCTCCATGTCAAAGTTGTCAATACCTTAGCATGTACTTTCCAAGGCCTGCTGCGAACAAAACAGAGTCCAGTTTTTAGTGGATTGATGGGCCTGGGTCCTGTGAAGAACGGGGGGATAGAGATGTGTTTTTCCTCTGAAATATTGCTAAACTCAGAAGATGCAAGACAAGAGACATATGTGTAGTAGTCCCTGCAGGAAGAAAATGCCATCACTTTTCCTTATTTTGAACATTTCTTTTGATTTTTGTACTATGCCCAGGACTTACTCCTGGCACCATGCTTGCTTACACCTGGCAATGCTCAGGGACCTTATTAGTTGGTGTTGGGGATGGAACGAAGGTTGACCTTACACAAGAAAGCACCTGTTAACCCCTGTACTATCTCTCTAGTGCTGCACCACCACTACCACCACCTTCTTTCCCCAACACTTTCTAAATAAATCACTAATCAGATAGAGAGTTGAAAGATGTGTGTCAGCAATCAAGAGAAACTGCTTTTCCAACAACCCAAACTTGTTTGAGTCAGTGGATGAAACAGCCTCGTAGGTGAAGGGCCCCTGTGAGTACCAGAGGTAGAATAATGTCAGCTGAATAATTGCAGTTTCAAATCATGCAGGTCTTTTCAGCCCCCCAGAACGTATAAATGATTGTTTTTGTCTTTTCCCCCACTTTGTGGCCTAAATGCCTCGTTTTCAGATTTGAAAAGTCACCAACTTTATTTCAGTCCTACTTCTTCTGCTGTGGTATTTCCTGGGCAGTAAACCCCAGTCCTGCCTTTTAGGATAATCACCTAAAGCATAAATAAAATCCGGAGGAACCCAGGGAATGGAAATTCATTTCCAACTGGTAAAGAATGCCTGTCTCACACATCTGTCCAGGTCTTTGCGCTCAGATGGGCACCTCCATAAGCTGATCCATAGGAAGCCAAATACTTGCAAACAGTCCCTTAATTGCTCATTTGCAGTGGGACAAAATGCTAAATGCAGAGAGACTTCAAAGCCAAAGGAATCTGCATTGAAAACAGGATCTCAATACACACAGTCGCTTATTGTTGCAAAATTAGAATAACAAATGTTCCCAGCATGAAGCCAACATAAACTTGCCAGAGTATTATTCAACCTGAGATATATTGGGCTTAAAAAAAAAAAAGACGAAGAATAACAGCGATAGCAGAGGCAGGCTCAGTACTGTTATTCTGTACATTTTAATGATATATTTAGTTCTCATCACACTTTATGTTTTTACGTGTAATTATCCATATGAAAACACACACACTCACACACACTCACTCACTCACTCATTAGTGTTCTGTTCCACTGACTTAATTATGCCCTTAATTAAATCTTGACTAGCTGGGGGTCACTGCGGTGTCAGTGGGATTTGTCACTGTTCGTCAGCAGGTGTCTGGAAAGCGTCTATTTCTGTGTTTCCTAGGATTGGAATCTATTTAAGTCTTTACTTTTTTTCCCTTAAATGCCCAAAGAGTGTGTTCTCATTGAAGGAAAGAAACAGCATATACTTTATGGGCAAATGCTCCCCAAAAGCTTTGCTTGCAAGAGGAAATTTTTGCAATCACAAGTGTAGAAAAAAAAAATCTCTTGGATTAGTGAAAAGATGCTGAAAATGGTCTTGTGTACCCAGAGGCATTTAAAAACATATATTTGCATTCTAGAAATTAGGATCATATTTATGGAGACAATTCTAAAAGTTCTTTAAAGCATTAAAATGATTTTTTGGTTTTATTGGAGAGATCATCACACTAAATGTAGATAGATTTAGTTTACTATTGGATTGGCATTGTCATTTTGAAAATATTAAGCTTGATAAAATAGGAATTGAACAGACCGTGTCCTGAATGAATCTTAAATACAAATAAAAACTCTATTTATTATTTAGAATGAGTATGAACAATTTATTCAGATGGTGCTGCCTTCAGTTTTCACATTGCAGTGGTTTCCTCTCATGATTTTAGTACATTAATTAAGGAAAATAAAATTGCCCTGCTTATGTCTATAACAGGCACCTAATGTTGATCTGAGTAAATTGATTAGTTCAGGCAGGCTGTTATAATTAGTTGTCAGCTTTAAAAAAGAAAATCTGTAAGCATATGCAGGCTACCTGAAAGCATATAATAGATGCTTTTGGTGTGTGTGAGGGGATCTTTTGGAGTATTGATGGGGGGATTTGGGCTAAATCTGGTGGTGCTCAGGGGCAACTTCTGGCTTAGTGTTCAGGGATCACTCTAGAGGACCAGGTAGTGCCAGGGATGGAACTTGGGTCTTTAGCATGCAAAGTAAATGTTCAACCCATTGAGCCATCTCTCGAGTCCGGGGTGTGTGTGTGTGTGTGTGTGTGTGTGTGTGTGTATGTGTAGTCTGGGGGGGGGTGTAGTCTGGGGTGTGTGTGTGTAGTCTGGAGTGTGTGTGTGTGTGTGTGTGTGTGTAGTCTGGGGTGTGTGTGTATGTGTGTGTGTGTTTTCTAGAATTAGGATGATCCCTTATAACATAAGCTCTAAGAAACCACATTCAAACTATGTCTCTTGAGGTTTTCAGCCTAAAAAGTTTGATGCTGTGAAACTTTATTATTTATAGGATATTTGTTTTTATTTTAAGTTCAAAAGTCACAGTTTCCAGGACTGGAGCAATAGCACAGCGGGTAGGGTCTTTGCCTTGCATGCAGTTGACCCAGGTTCGATTCCCAGCATCCCATAAGGTCCTGACAAAGCACTGCCAGGACGCCAGGAGTAATTCCTGAGTGCAGAGCCAGGAGTAATCCCTGAGCATCTGATGGGTGTGACCCAAAAAGCAAAAAAAAAAAAAAAAAAAAAAAAAAAAAGTCACAGTTTCTTGTTGAGATGGCAAGATGTTTTTCAGAACTCATATGTCATGGTAACTTGGTTACAGATATCATTTCAATATTGTAAAACAGTATTGTGGGGGCCCAGTGAACAAGTGCTTTCTTTGGATGTGTGTGGATCTGGGTTTGATCCTGGCATCTCAAAACAAAAACTAGAACAAAACCCCAATATCAGGACCTTATTGCTATTTGTTTTGTCATTTATGTAAGCAGATTTTTATTTCGGGTTTGCATATTTTTTATAGTTTTAAAGATATATACATACATGGAGAGAGAGAGAGAGAGAGAGAGAGAGAGAGAGAGAGAGAGAGAGAGAGAGAGAGAGAGATGTTTGGTTTGGGAACAACATCCAGTGATGTTCAGGGCTACTCCTGAGTCTGTGCTCAAGGGTCACCCTCAGTGGTGATTGGAGAACTACATGATACTAATATATCATGTAGCGGGCTCAACCCCACCCTCCCATATGCAAAACATGTGCTCCAGTCCTTGTGCGTCTCCCTGGCCCCTTGCTTATAATTTTGAAATGACTAATGTGAACCAAATAGTTAACATGGGTAAGAGAGAGTGAAATGGAATCTTGAAAGAAATATATGTAGTAATTTAACTTAACTATATTTTTCCTACCAATTCATTTCATTCCAGAACACTTATTCCAAAGAGCCCTATTTAGTGTTTGCATGTTGGAGCTGCAGGTGCATAGACCTACACACGAGTGGGTGGTCAGGAATCACTCTTGACTGTGCTCCAGGATCCATGCAGTGCTGGTACTTGAACCTCAGGTCCTCTGTGTAAAGCATGCACTCAGCATGTTCTGAAGGAGCAAATGTTCTCATCTGATATCAAGGCATTTGTTGGTGCAGCTCTCATTTGATGTTTCCTCTAATTTCTCATCATTTTTTGTGTGTTTGGTTTTTTTTGCTTTTTGGGTCACACCTGGTGATGCACAGGGGTTACTCCTGGCTCTGCACTCAGGAATTACTCCTGGCAGTGCTCAGGGGGACCATATGAGATGCTGGGAATCGAACCCAGGTCGGCCACATGTAAGGCAAATGCCCTTCTCACTATGCTATCACTCCAGCCCTAGTTCTCATCGTTTTTAAACCAAAAAATTAAATATATGAGCATACCTTTTTGTTTAAAATGATAAGAATTTTTATGCATGTTATGGATTTCTCTACAACCTTTTAATTGATGAGTGAAAGCCTGAGCCATGTGTATAACAGAGAGAACCTACTAAAACACTCAACTCAGAGAACCTACTAAAACATTATCAACTCCAAGTTTCTTTACACCTAAGGAGTTGACAATGTATAGTTTTATTATGAGAAGGATGGCCAGATATTTTTATGATTCCATCTTTTATTCTGTAAATAGTTGCCAAGTGTCAGTTGTGTTATCTGTGTTATGTTAGGACTTTGATTCAACATGAAGAATACAAATAAAAAATTCCTGGGGAACATGTTTTATTATGTATATTTTTATGATTATGAGTCTTTTTAGAGACTCATCATGTCTTTCATTCATGTCAAATCACCAACAATTTTGCAAATAATCAAGACTTAAAATTCACCTATGTTTATTAGGATACTGACTTGTATTTTCCTTTTCTATTGGGATAACAGTGGCTCAAGGATTATATAAAAGTAAGATCAAGGAAAAAAAATAGGGGCCAGAGAGATAACACAGTGGGTAGGACCCTTGCCTTGCATGAGTCTGAACTGGGTTCAGTCTCTGGCCCCATATATAGTCCCCGAAGCCCTGTCAGGAGTGATCCCTGAGCACAGTAAGCCCTGAGCACAGCTGGGTGTGATCTAAGATCCCCAACCCCCAGCCACTAAAAAAATACCACATATAAAAAAATTTTTTACAAAGAATAATAATAGTAAACGAGAAAATTTTAGTAAATTTTCAGTATAAACTATAGAGGTAAACTTAATCACACAGAGTGGCAATCTTTTAAGTAGTGAATATTGAAGGCTACAGATATTTTTTTCATGTTACAGACAAATGATCCCATTTACAGAATTTCTGATAAACTCACCTGTGTAAACTTCATAGATTTGCAGTCCTTAGAGAATAATGAGTGCTTCTCCCATTTAAAACGCATGAATTACTTTGTAGTATCTTCTTGAATTTATTGGATCCAATAACTATCCAAGTGCAGTAGTATTTTGATATAGCAAAACTGCAGTTTCAGAGTGCCTAAAATACAAAGCCTATCAGAAAAATAAACACACTTAAAGATGAACAGGTATTTTTTTTTTCTTTGTAGGGGGGAGGTATGAGGTTGGAGGGATTTGGGATCATGCCTGGCAGTGCTTGGAGGGAGACTCATTCCGGCCATGCCCAGGATGGATCCTGCCAGGGTTATAAGTGGCACTGCACAAAGGTTACCTGCATGTAAGGCAAGCTCCCCTCCCCTCCCCTCCCCTCCCCACATCTCCCCTCCCCTCCCCTTCTTTCCTCTCTGTTCTCTTATCCTCTCTCCTTGTCTGAAATAGAACCCAGGGCCTCACACACTCAGGTTAATTGCTCTGCTGCTGAATCACATTCTCATTCTCCAGAGGATCTTATTTCCTTTTTTACTGGAGTTGCTGGACCCACACCCAGCTGCACGTAGAGATCACCCCGGCTCTGTACTCAGGGGCTACACCTAGTCATGCTCAGGACCATATGTAGGGCAGGACTTGAATCAGCATCATGCTACAGCCGGATGCTAGACAAGCACCTTTGTACTGTCTCTCTGGTCCCAGAATACAGTTTTCTTTTATTTCTGCTCTTTTTTTTTTGCGGGGGGTGGGGGGAGGTGTCATACCCATCTGTGCTCAGAGCTTATTCCTGACTCAGTGCTCAAGGATCACTCCTGACAGGGCTTGGGGACCATATGGGTTGTTGGCGATCGAACCAGGTTGTCTGGCCATGTGCAAGGCATGTGCCCTATCTGCTGTATTACGGTTCCTGATCTCCACTTCTAAGCTTACTTGCAACCATTTCCTCTTGGAAGGTAACTTATGTGACCTTGTCTAGAAACTGGAATTTATGGGGGCAGGGAGATAGTACAGGGATCTTGGCACTTGCCTTTCAAGTGACCGGCCCTAGTTTAATCCCCAGCACCGCCTATGGTCCCCTGAACACTTCCAGGAGTCATCCCTGAATCATCATCATCATCATCATCATCATCATCATCATCATCCCGTTGATTGTTGAATTTCTCGAGCGGTCTCAGTAACATCTCCTTTTGTCCTAGCCCTGAGATTTTAGAAGCCTTTCTTTACTCGTCCTTCCCAACTATGCTGCATTGGAAACTCTTTCAGGGTCAGGGGAATGAGACCCAGCATTGTTACTGGTTTTGGCATATGAATACACTCTGGGGAGTTTGTGAGGCTCTACCATATGGGCAGGAAACTCTTGGTAACTTGCCAGGTACTCCCAGAGGGAGAAGTAGGCTATAAGATGTCCCGCCATCCCTGAATACAGAATAAAAAGTGAACCCTGAGCATAGTTAGGTGTGGCCCAAATCTCTGAAATAATAAATACAACCAAATAAAATACAACTTACATGCAGTTTAAAATTTAAATTTAAAACTACACCATAATTTGGAGTTAGAAAGTACTGTTGTAAAGTGGGGTACTCAAAAAAAGAAAAAAGGAGAGAAAAAAATTCAAGAAAACATTGGTTGAGTGTTTTAGAAAGACCAAGAGATGATTTAGAAAAACTCAAAGAAGGGTACCTGTGCTTAAAGCTGGAGATCAAGTGTTTCTTTTCTTAAAAGCAAAATACCAAAGTTCAGTTCCTGAATTTGTAGCTCAGCACTGCCAAAGCAGAATGACATTTCAGAAATTCTAATGTCCAAAGTAATATGTGTTGAAACTGACACACATGCTTATTGAGATGTGATGAATTCAATCCTGTCTTATAGCACAGTCTTCTTAAGTCTGTGTGATTCTTCTTTCTTCCTTTTTTTAAAAAAAAATTTTATTGAATCACTGTGAGATAGTTACAAGCTTTCATGTTTGAGTTACATTCTCACAATGATCAAACACCCATCCCTCCACCAGTGCACATTCCCCACCACCAATATCCCGGGTATACCCCCTTTCCCCACCCTCCCCCTGCCTCCATGTCAGACAATATTCCCCATACTCTCTACTTTGGGGCATTATGGCTTGCAACACAGACACTGAGAGGCCATCGTGTTTGTTCCATTATCTACTTTCGGCATGCATCTCCCATCCCAACTGGTTCCTCCAGCCATGTGTGATTCTTATTTCTTTCTCCTTTCCCCACCACCTTAAATTTTGCTTTCGAGTTGGGGCCAGGCATTTATTGGTGCCAGGAGTCTAACCCAGCACTTGTACATGCATGCTAACCTCTCACTTCAGCATACTGAGCCTTTGCTGTGGCCTCTCCTGTTTTTCTTGTACTGATAGAAGGGCTGCTTTCACCCGTCTCTGTGGAGTGATGAGGGAGGGGAGAGGGCTTGGAGAGCCTGTTAGCTTCTCCGTGTGGTAAGGAGACTGACCCAGGATTGGTGTCTGGGTGGAGAGAAGGAAAAGAAGCCAAAGAGTCAAGTGGGACCCATTCACTGTCCTGTGGCTCCCTGCCCTTCTTTTATTAGTATGCCAAATAAGTCTTATTTATGCTGAACAATTATGCGCCTATTATTAATGGAAAGGTATGAGGGTGGGGAGACAATGAGTTCCGGAAACTGTTTTAGAAAGAGAAAAAGCTCAGATAATGACATTACAACGTGCTGAGGGTAATAATAACACCCCCATTCCCACCCCACCCCCGCACCCCACCAGTGAGAGCCACATCCTAACACGAGAGTCTCTTTCTCCGTAACCCTGACTGGGGTTATCGTGGGGACAAAGGGGAAGCAAATGTTCTTTTTTCCAAAGTAGCTGATCTGCTGTGTTCAGGTGATTCCTGCCTCCTAATGAATTTTGGCTGCTCTGTGTTAGCTGCATGCTGACCCTTTCTACACACCAGTCCACACTCAAGAAAAGTTCCCAACACACGGTCATGCGCACGTACACATACACCCCCCAACACACATTCATGTACACAGGCATGCTCACATGCTTGCCCCCCCCCACACACACCCTCCCCAAGCCCTGTCTAGAGAATGGTTCTGAACCTGCTTCTAGTTCAGTGCTTCATTTCATCCCCATGGCATAGGGCTGTCTCTTCCTGCCCACGTTTCTCACCTCTACTCTCCACCCCATTTTCTCCTTTTTCTATATTTTGTCCATATCCTGTTAGCATTTTCATCTTTCCACTGCGGAGGGTCCCACCAATCCACACTTTATGCCAGACTCCCATCTAAAAAAAAAAAAAGGACTAGCCACTACCTCCTTAAGAAGGTTTATCCCCAGTGCTGCAAAAAGACAAAAAAGACCAGGCCTCCCCTCCTGCCACCAGCCTGCTCTTTGTGCCCAGAGAACCACCAGGCCCTCGGCTTGGCTTGGTCTCACTGCTGCCACACTCTGTGTGTGTGTGTGTGTGTGTGTGTGTGTGTGTGTGTGTGTGTGTGTGTGTGTAGGGGGCCTGCACTACCCCATCTCAGTGGGAGACAGAGGGTGCCCGTGAACCTGAAGTTTTATCAGTGACCTTGGCTTTTCTTCTTAACCCACTGCCCACCTGTTCCCAGCCCTTACATATTTTTCTTCCTCTAAGTTTCTGTGGACTGGAGCGATAACACAGCGGGCAGGACATTTGTGATTCGATTCCTCGGTCCCTCTTGGAGATCCCGTCAAGCTACCAAGAGTATTCTGCCCACACGGCAGAGCCTGGCAAGCACCTCGTGGCATATTCGATATGCCAAAAACAGTAAATCTCACAATGGAGACGTTACAGGTGCCTGCTTGAGCAAATTGATGAACAATGGGATGACAGTGCTACAGTGCAAGTTTCTATAGTTGGTTCTCTTTCATTCTTGTGCTACATGTTCTCCAAGTGCACAGGAATATTTAGGATTGTTTGCTGAATGTTAATGCCCATCACCAGCATTACCTCTAAGAGGCTTCCTTGAGTTTTTCCAGAATTTTTAAAATTCTCTCTTAGAACACTTTCCTTCCAGCTCCTTCCCAAGTTTGTTGATTTGATTGGGTCACCTTAACTTTGCAGTGCATGTTCAGAAATGGTTTCTCGGTTTCATTATGCTCCTATGTCCCAACATCCCAGAGCCTCAACGGGACCCCAGCGCCTTCTTTGTCCCCCGCCACCCCTCTTTTACCATCCTAGGCCTCTGGGTTTTGGCTCACAATCTTCTCTTAGCTACCCCTGCCCAATATTTATCAGATATGGTAGAGCCTATCACCAATCCCCAGAACTTTCTTCAGTTGCTTGAGTTGAAATGAATGACCCTCTTCCTTCTCTTACCATTGTATTTTGCTTGTTGTTCCATGTTAGCTGTTATCTAGCTTTTATCCCCAATGTTATCCATCCGACAAGCCTAAATGTTATGGAAAGATTTACAATTGGTACTGACTTCGAGGTGCTCACAAGACTCCACTTCTCCATCGTTGATTGCATGGCTGTCTGCCTAACCCAGCCTTGCCCCCTTCCTTAGGCCCAGGAACAGAGTTTTGAACTCAATTATTGATGCCGTAAATTTTTCACTTAGACAGAAAACTATTTGCTAATAGGCAAATGATTGATGCTGTTTTAAAGCAAGAAACTTGGGACCCCTTTGGACCTATGATAATGATGGAGGATTTGACAGGCCTGGAGTGTAGAGGCATTTTAACCATTCACGGTAGATGCATTGTGATCAAACTCAGAGCTGGTGAACAAACTTGACCCACGAGCACACATGTTCCACTTGCCCGTCTCAGTGATGACATCATTATATCCTGTGTGTGCTCTTGGGAGGAAGAGGAAGGGCAACTAACCTCTCAGTGCAATTGAGAAAATAGTTTGATCCTCTGGGACATTCTGACTACACACACACACACACACACACACACACACACACACACACACACACACACACACAGATTTAAATGCACTCAATTTTGTGGATATTTACTCTTTCATAGGAATTTACTCTTTCATAGGAATAGGAATAGCTTCATTGCATCTGAAGGCAAATTGCAAACTGCAGTTTTCAAGTCAGCAAGTAAATGTGTGTTGCCCGAGATGGCCAGAGGAGCAGAAAACTTTCTTCTTGCTCTCTTGCGCAGGGCTGGCAGAATCAGCAAGGTCAGCAGACAGCACAGAAGGGGAGAAAGCCAGGGGTGAAGGTGCATCCCTGACAAACACAAACAGGCTCTCCCTACATGTAAGCATTATACCCCCCCACACACACACCTCACCCCACACACATGTGTGTGCACACACAGTCACACTCACTCCACCAGGCTTGACCACCTAGTTGCCACTAGGGGACCATGGCAATCTGAGAGACTGTTTCTGCCTGTTCAGCCCCTGAGAGAGGCAGGAAGATAAGGGTGAGCAGAGCCCTGCAGGAGTCTGGGGTGTTCATCGATGATGTTTTTATAGGTGTTAGACCCGCCAGTGCTCGGGGCTCGTGGTGCCGGGGATTGAGCTCAGGTCACTGCACGTATTAGATTAAGGGTTTAGCACTGAGCAAGCCTGCTGACCCTCTTCCTTTGGCTTTACATACAGTAACATTCTAAGATGAGCCATTCATTGAGCTTTGTCCGTAGGCAAGGCATGCACTAGTCCTGTAATCTGTAGAATAAAAGCGGAGAACCATTTGTATCCATGTTCATTAGAATTTGATTGGAATTGGGATTAAGCCTGGGGTTAGGTCATTGGCCCAAGGTCATATTCATCTCGGGGCCCTGGTGGTGTCCCACGCTGGTCCCAGGCGCTTACTCTTTGCTCTCCTGTTGTATTAGACTCATACCATGTTCCAGGTTTGCTGGAAATGTCTAGAGCTGCTTACTTCTAAAGAAATGGTCTATCAAACCAGCTTTTTGTTCAAAGAATGATTGGCTTGGTGCAGGATTTCAGACCTGCTGGACCAGAACCTGCGTTTTTACAAGATTCCCATGTGAGTCCCAAACACAGTCGTCATCTCCCTGGGCTGCCGACTTAGTCATCTATCCAGCGCTTTTTGTGAAAGAGCAAGTGTGGTGTTTATAAGGACATGTTTTATTTTGTTTGTTTTGGGAGATTACTGGAATCAAACCTCAAACCTCACACATGCTACCACTAAACCCTGTCCCAGTACCCAGAATATGCTTCATATTAAAAAGTATTCCCTTGGGCCAGGTAGTACAGAGGTTAAGGCGCTTGCTTCTCATGTGGCTGACCTGAGTTCAATCTCCAGCACCACGTATGGTCCCCTGAGCACCACTAGAAGTGATCCCTGAGCACAGAGCTAGGAATAAATCCTGAGCACTGCCAGGTATATCACCCTCCTGACCTTCCCCCCAAGGGCCAGAGACATAGTACAGTGGGTAAAGTACTTGTCTTGCACGTGGCCCACCTGGATTCGATCCCCATTACCTCATATGCCCCCATCACCCAGCGCTGCCAGGAGTGGTTCCTGAGTGCAGAGCCAGAAGTAACCTCTGAGCATTGCCAGATGTGGCCCCAAAACAAAAACAGAGGAAGAAAAGAAAAAGAAACCCCAAATAAAAATAACAGCATGCATTTAACACCATCTTATTCGCAATTTTTGACTTGTTCATTATTCGGCAAGATCTTCTAGATGGTACAAAAGATGCACTCTGATGCTTGCTAGTCATCTTTGAGGTCTGCCTGCAAGGTACTTTATTAAAAGCAAGAAAAGACTGAAGTTCCCCATTCAGGAGTGTGGTTTGTGGTGGAGTCTAATTTGTACCTCCGGGCAAAGGTCAGACAGAAGAGCTCGTTAATGCACTCACTCTGGGACAAGATCAATCTCCATACTTCACCATATTGATCTCAGAGCTCATTGGCGCTCCCCTCCTTGAACTGATTAGCTTACGTGTGAATGGAGATGGATAGCTGAGCCCGAGGATTCGAGCAGGCTGGCACCCCCAGCCAAAGGCAGATGCTTTCATATCATTTAGGCAGTCCTCTTGGTTCCAAGCATTAAGATCTTCTACTTGTTATCAGCTACTCGGGATAAAAGGTTTTAAAACAAGATCGTAAGAGACTAATATCCAAGGCCAGGAAAAAGAGGGGTCAGGAGGACTGGCCCAGGGTTGGAAGCTTGCTACAAGTATGTGTGTGGGGGGGAGGGAGGAGGGCAGTTAGGACAGAGAAGGGACAACTATGACAATAATAGTTGCAAGTGATCACTCTGGACAAAAATTGAGTGCTGAAAGTAGGTAAAGGGATATACCTGATAACCCTTCAGTATCCGTACTGTGAACCGTAATGACTAAAAGGAGAGAGAGAGGGAGGGAGGGGGAGAGAGAGAGAGACAGAGACAGACAGAGAGACAGACAGAGAGAGACAGAGAGACAGAGAGAGAGAGAGAGAGAGGTGTTTGCCATACAGGCAGGCAGGGGTGCGGGGTGGCAGTGGGAGGGGAAGGTAACTGGGGACATTGGCGGAGGGAAAGGTACACTGGTAAAAGGATGGGTGTTGGAACATTGCATGACTGAAACCCAACCATGAACAGCTTTGTAACTGTGTATCTCGTGGTGATTCAATTAAAAATAAATAAATAAAAGGTTTTAAAACAAGTTACTTCCTATGGCAAGGGTGGTTGCTTTTCCTTAGTGGTTTCTTTTTTCTTTTACTGGAACCCAAGGCCTATGCCTGGTGTAGGTCTGACTGTTCAATCCTTGGGCCTGGTCCTGTTTAGTCCCAGTGGGGCTGGAGAGCACCTGGGTCACTCTGGTGGTGCTTGAGGGCTAGAGACACTATACCTGGTGGCGCTTGGGCGATCACGTGGCTCTGGGTTTGACTGTAGCACCTAGCATATGCCAGGTGTTGTTGGCTCCCGAAGTATCTGCTACTTTTTATTGTTGTTTTTAATTGAATCATTGTGAGATACACAGTTACAGAGCTATTCCGGATTGGCTTTCAGACATACAATGTTCCAACCCCTTCCCTTTCACCCGTGGAACAATCTACAGATCTGTGACCTATGTCTTGCATGATCTATGTCTTGCATGCGGTTCTTTTGTGGCAACGAGAGGATTATGTGTATTTGAGCACACTAGAAACTATCTTGATGCTTCGCAGTTCAAATTTATTTCTTTTTTTTTTTTAATTTATTGTGGAAAGTTACAAAGTTACAAAGTTTTCAGGTTTAAATCTCAGTTATACAATGCTCAAATACCCATCCCTTCACCAGTGCTCATATTCCACCACCAAGAATCCCATTATAGCTCCACCCCGCCCCCTCACACCCCAACCCCCCCCCACGCCCCTAGCCCCCCACCCTAAGCCCCCCCGCCTGTGTAACTAACAAATTTCACTTTACTTTCACTTTGATTGCATACAATATTTCAACAAAACTCACTATTATTGTTTGGAGAGTCTCTCCCCTAAAGTCAGACCTGCTGAAAAGGAAGCATTAGATAATTTGTTTTCCATTGCTGAGGATGAAGAAGTATGAGGTCGAGTGACCACACCAAATTTATTTCTTAATCAAGAGATTCCTGCTCATGTGTGCCCTAAAACCCAAGACTCCTGCCAGTGTTCCATCTATCTATCTATCTATCTATCTATCTATCTATCTATCTATCTATCTATCTATCTACCTATCCATCTATCTAACAGCTGGAGTGATAGCACAGTGGGTAGGGCGTTTGCCTTGCATGTGTCCGACCCAGGTTTGATTCCTCCGTCCCTCTCAGAGACCCCGGCAAGCTACCGAGAGTATCCCACCCGCACGGCAGAGCCTGGCAAGCTCCCCGTGGTGTATTTGATATGCCAAAAACAGTAACAAGAAGTCTCACAGTGGAGACGTTACTGGTGCCCACTCGAGCAAATCCATGAGCAATGGGATGACAGTGATACAGTGATACAGTGATCTATTTATTTATGGGGGAGGGACCGCATATCCATCACTGCTTGGGGGTTTCTCCTGCTCTGCACTCAGACATTACTTTTGGCATTACTGCAGATCATATGGGATACCGGGGATTGAACCCAGTTGGCCATGTGCAAGGCAAGTGCCCTACCTGCCGTACCCATATAGTGTGCGTACACTATACCTATACAGCACCCGTCCCCCACCCCCCGCCCCAGTCCCTTTTATCAGCCCCACCCCCTCCACTATTCCTGTGCCAGTGTGATTGCTTAATTGCAGAAGCAGAGGAAGGAGTGGCATGCTGAACCCAGGTCGTAAAACATTCATGTGACCTTTGTGTCTGTCTTCATAATGGACTGTGGGAGTCCTGGAAGTGAGGCAGAAACACGCCAGCAAGCAAAGGCTTTGCTGCTGGAAAATAAGCAAAGTTTCTAGATTCAAACCGGGCACCAGTACCCGCACCCCTGCTGATTCTTCGCTGTGGTTTCCCAGAGGAGCTGTGGCCTGGAAACCGACGGCATGCTCAGTTCCCACCCGCAGGATTCTCATCGCACTTAGTGGTGACGAGCCCATTCTCATCTGGAATCCCTGTCGGGTCTGGAAAAGCAAGAAACTTGTAGAAACTTCTCTCAGGCTTCATTTTTCTAGTTGGTTTATTCAGATTTCCTTTCTTCCTTCCTTTCTTTCTTTCTGTCTCTCTCTCTTTGTCTCTCTCTCTCTCTCGCATCCTTTCTTTCCTTCTTTCCTTCTTTCTTTCTTTCTTTCTTTCTTTCTTTCTTTCTTTCTTTCTTTCTTTCTTTCTTTCTTTCTTTCTTTTTCTTTTTTTCTTTCTTCCTTCCTCTGGTTTTGGGGCCACACCCAGTGGCGCTTGGGGCTCACTCCTGGCTCTGCAGTCAGAGATCACTCTGGTGGGGCTTGGGGACCATATGAGGTGCAGGAGATTTAACCCAGTAGGTCGTGTGCAAGGCAAGCACCCAATTCTCTGTACTATTTCTCTAGCCCACCCCCCAAATCTTGTCTCGAGAAAGGAAATGAAACTTGATTCTGAGGCTTGTAACTTAGGCCGACCTTGAAATGGAATTAAACATGGAATTGCAACCAATCTTTGGGTAGATATTTCTTTCCTTTTTTCTTTCTTTTTTTTTCATTCTGTGGGGCAGAAGATGAGGAGAGCAGATCTGGTGGTACTCAGGGACTAGTCCAGCCTCCATGGTTGGAGGGAGGACTATGCGGTTCCAGGCTCGAACCCAGGCCTGGAACTGCATGAGAAACATGTGCCCCGACCTCTGATTTCTCTCTCTCTCTCCAGCCCTGAATGGGTATTTCAAAAATTTCCACCTATGAAGCACCTCTTTGCACACTGAAATGAAATGATTTTTCTGTGAAATATCGCCTTTTGATGTCTTTGTAAAATGAAATTATTTTTCTGTGAAATACCACCTTTTGATGTCTTTGTAAAATTCCAGATGGCAGAGCCTGTCTCTGGCCTAGCGTATGTGGGCATGAGATGCACTCTTTGTTCAGGTTTTGAGCTCCTCTGGAGCTCTGGAAACAAACCTCCCATCCCTTGCTTTCAGCCTGGTTAGTAGGGTTCAGGCTGCTAGTGAGAAAGGAATAAAGGAATGGGCAGTGCAGAAGGAGTTGTGTGTGTGTGTGTGTGTGTGTGTGTGTGTGTGTGTCGGGGGGCTTGAACAAAGAAAGGGGTCCAGTGGGGTAGGTAGCACAGTTCTGCTGAAACTCTGGCATCTAGCTCTGCACAGAGGGGCTTTGAGGGAAACTTGCAGTTTTCCAATCAAATCCTCTTGATTGCTTCATCATCCCTGTCTCTGTTCTGTATCCTAATCAAAGAAGGTTTGGGGAGCTGGAGAGATAGTACAGTGAGCAAGGTGCTGGCCTGGCATGCAGCTAACCCCTAGCACTGCATTCGGTCCCCTGAGTACACCAGGAGTGATTCCTGAGTGTTGCTTAGTGTTGTCTATCCTCCTACACCCTTCCACATTTTTTTTAATTAAATAAATTTTAAAAATATTTTTGGCAGGAAAACATTCTAATTGGTCATAAGGAACCATGTGAACAAAGAAGTGCGTGTTGGACTTGGAAACCCTTGGGCGTGCGGGGTGGGAAGAGGGGGCCTGGGAACTCTGTTGGTGGGAAATGTACACTGGTGAAGAGATGTTTGTTGGAATATCGTATGACTGAAATCCAATCGTGAACAACTTTGAAACTGTGAAAAAAAAGATAATTGAACAAATAAATAAATTTTTCCCTTATTTAAAAAATACACAAGATGTGACAGACTATTTTTTTTTTTTAAAAGAACTTAGGCCCATGTTGCTACTATTTTAATCCACCCCATCTTTCTGCCTTCTTAGCATGCCAACACAAGAGGATCTTAATTGTCTGGTCGACTCTGTGATATACACTGTTGCGGGGACAGATCTTACAATAACCCAGCTCTCAGCTGTGTCTTCTCCAAGCTGATAGTCACTTTCATTTAACAAATGAATCAACTTTATGAGTTGGCTGAATCTCTTTCTTTTTTAACTTGAATCCACCAGCCAGCTCCAACATAACAGCCCACCACCTCCATCTATATGTGACCCATGCACTGTAGCACTGTAGCGCTGTCATCCCATTGGTCATCGATTTGCTCGAGTGGGCACCAGTAACGTCTCCATTGTGAGACTTGTTGTTACTGTTTTTTGGCATATCAAATACACCACGGGGAGCTTGCCAGGCTCTGC
Source organism: Sorex araneus (assembly GCF_027595985.1). Taxonomy (NCBI): domain Eukaryota; kingdom Metazoa; phylum Chordata; class Mammalia; order Eulipotyphla; family Soricidae; genus Sorex; species Sorex araneus. The sequence goes on from NC_073308.1 coordinate 33,494,781, forward strand.
CGTGCAGGTGGGATACTCTCGGTAGCTTGCTGGGCTCTCCAAGAGGGATGGAAAAATCAAATCCAGGCCGGCTGCATGCAAGGCAAATGCCTTACCCGCTGTGCTATCGCTCCAGTTCATACTTAGATAAAATACAAATATATCAGATCGCTTCATTTGAGTACAGTGTCATGTGTGGGAGGCTGGGAAGTGAATGGTTTCTTTTATTCTCTCCTCATTGTTAAGGAATCTGTCTTCTCCCCCAGCAGAGAGGCACTCCTTCATCCGAAGGCTATTTCCCCTATTCCACTGGGAAAGGGATGAGGGAGTCAGTACCGTGAATTTCTCTTCTCAGCTGACTTTTCAGGCCCTTCTCTCTGAACCCCTGGGCACTGGGCTGTGCTACACTGTCAGGCATCTTTCATCATCCTATTCAGCTGCCGCCTCTTATTCATATAATTTGAGGGAATATAGAAAATATGGAGCATAAACAAGGTTTGGTTTGGGGAGACTGTTGCCAGCTGTCCCTTGGGCACAGCTGGAGCACGATAATGCTTCTGTCTTTGCTTTTTGTTGACTCACTTTGGGGGTCACTCCTGGTTGTGCTGGAGGCTTCATATAAGGTGCTAGAATAGAACCAAGATTGGCTGGATGCAAGGCAAGTGTCTTCACCTGCCAGCACTGTCTCTCCGGCCCTGCCTCTATCTTTGAAATGGGGATGAATGAAAGTCTTTGTGTGTGTGTGTGTGTGTGTGTGTGTGTGTGTGTGTGTATGTGTATGTGTATGTGTGTGTGTTTGGGGGGGTGGCATCGTAGCCCACCTTTCCTCCCCTCCCTTTGTCTGAGAAAGAATAATAGAAGGCAGGTGATGGGAGCTGATGGTCAGGTACACCCTCTTTGCACATGGGGTAGCTGGTAGAAGCTAGAAATCTGCCTTGTGTGACTTTTGATTCCCACCTACACGTCCTGCAGCTGGTGTCACAGTGCTTTCTTCTCTTCACTGTCCACAGCAGACCACTAAAACAGTGTCCAAAACCAATGGTGAGCAACATTATAGATCGTGTTTCCACTCCTCACTTTTAAGTCTGGGCCTCTAAGCAGGGTTGGTGGAATCTGTGGCTTCCCATGCTTTCTGCTGGCTGTTGTAGGAAGGGGCCGGCACCCAGGGATTATGGATGACTTGGTTTACCTTTGGATTGGGGACAAACAGGAAGGGGCTATCCTGCCTCCAGAGTGACAACACAGCAGGGCACCGTGAGGCAGGGCAGTGCCATGAAGGTCACAGGAGGTCAGGGGAATCAGGGAAGGTCCGAGGATGTCAGGAGAGGTCAAGGAAGGTCAGATGAGGTCAGGGGAGATCAGGGATAATCAGGGAAGGTCACAAAAGGTCAGAGGAGGTCAAGGGAGTTCAGGGAAGGTCAGAGGGAACCAGGGGAGGGTAAGAGGTCAGGAGAGGCGGTTCCAGGGGCCACCTAAGGGCAGGGCTCTCCCAATACTGTTCGGCACGGTACCTTTCCTTTTTCAGGAGGCCAGGTGGCACCTCCTGGTAAGGGACATGTGGGCTCCTGGGAAAAAAAGACTCCCCAGATCACATGCAGGTAGGATTGGTTTTTCAAAAAAAAAATATTTTCCAATCTCTCTGTACCAACGGACCGACACCTGTCCTGCATGGCAAGGCCCAGAAGGCAATTAGAGCCACCGCTGTGGACAGTGGCTTCTAGCCTTTCCACACCCGGGGCTGGTGCTGCTTTGTGATCTGACTTCCCCGCTTGCGAGAGAGTCTAGGCAGCTGTGTTGTAACATCCAGGTTCTGCAAACTGCAGAGACAAGGCTGGAGAGATAGTACAGCAGGTAGAGCTGGTCTTTAACGCCCCGGACCCAGGTCCTATCCCTGGAACCCCATAGGATTCCCTGAGCACCACCAAGAATGGTCCCTGAGCACAAAGCCAGAAGTAAGCTCTGAGCACCTCCAGGTGTGGCCCCTTGGAGAACAAAAGGCAGAATGAAAACTCACGCTGTGAAGACGGCTTGGCTGCTTCCTCGCAACTCTGCCATTCTGGATTCTGCTTCACCCCTGGCCAGTTTCCTGACACACAGTGGGCCCCTGTGGGATCAAATTCAGGCTTCATCTTCAATCATTTCTCATCCAAGTCACTCTCACCATCTTTCCTCTAGATTTTTTGTCCTGGGATGCCCAAGGCTCTCTTGTTTGGTCGCTTGGTTTTTGTTTTGTAATTCCAGAGGACTTTGTTTCTCAAATCACAAACTTCTTGACCTTGGAAATAGAACAGTTAGTTATCTTTCATGTCTTTCCTTGTGGGAAAAAAAAATCGGGACAAAGCGAGATTCAAAAACAAACGTGTAGAGCACAGATGATGTTGCTCTTCCCCCCTGTAGGAACAAGGCTGGGAGAGAGGGTGCTGGTGGGGGACTCAGAACCCCTGACTCACAGTAGATGGGCGCCTGAGTACAGAAATGACCCCTCAAGCCCCAACCTGGCTTATGAAATGAAGTTGTGGCCTTAAAGGTCCTCAGCAGACTTAGTCAGTACTAACTGGGCAACATTTATTTGTATTTTATTAAAGAACTGTGATTCACAAAGTTATTGTTTGTTTTAGACATCTAGTGTTCTAGGACTGGAGCGATAGCACAGCGGGTAGATAGCACATAGGGTAGGGCATGTGCCTTACATGCGGCTGACCCAGGTTCGATTCCTTCGTCCCTCTCGGAGAGCCTGGCAAACTACCAAGAGTATCCCGCCCGCACAGCAGAGCCTGGCAAGCTCCCCGTGGCGTATTCTATATGCCAAAGACAGTAACAACAAGTCTCACAATGGAGATGTTACTGATGCCCACTCGAGCAAATCAATGAACAACAGGACAGCAGTGCTACAGTGCTACAGAGTTCTAGCACCAACACCACCACCAGTGCCAGCTTCCCTCCACCAGCACTGGCAGGTCATTCCACACCCCCAGCCTGCTACCTCAGATGGCACAATTTATGTATTGATTGGGTGTTTGGGGTTATTTTTTTTGGGGGGGGGTCTACATCTGGCAGTACTCAGGGCTTACTCCTGGCTCTGTGCTTAGGGATCACTCTTGGAAGGCTTGAGGGGAATATAGGGTGACGGAGATTGAACCTGTATCGGTCGGACACAGCCATGTGCAAGGCATGCGTTCTCCATGCTGTGCTTTCTCTCCAACCCCAACAGGCACAATTTAAAGTTTGGTGGTTGCACTTGGGTTTTATGTTTCCATTGTTGTTGACTCTGTGATTTGGATATAGAGCTGTACCACCACTCTCCCCCATTGTTGATGAACTGGAGACTTGGTTCAGCAAATGTTAATTGAGCACCTACATCAGTGCAAGAACGGGTATGATACAGAATAGAATAATGTCATGTGTCTGTGAGATGTCTTTTGTTTTTTAACTTAGGCAGAAAGTGGAGCACCACCCTAGTACTGAGACAGGACATTGGTCAGGAGCTGTTAGTGTAGGTAATACTGTGCTTTTCACACTGGAACGAATATTTCCTACAATCCACTGATTGTGTTTACACAAAGCCAAAATTAATGGTGTACTTAGAGCAACCCCACAATTGAAGGTTGAGGCTTTGGGGACCTAAGCGTGCTCCTCAATTGCCCTGCCTGATTGTAGGAATCCGTTCCTGAAAGCACTTAGCACCGTGTCCTTCAGGGAAAACTTAAATTGTGTAAAGGGAGTAGGTCCTTCGTGTGTCAATGGGGAACCGGGTAGAAGAATTCTCCCAGGAGCCTTTTGTGCCCAGAGAATTCCCATCATTGAATGGTCCCTGGGGACTCCTGCCTCTGCCCTAATTTAGGCTGTATTTTTGGTAAGTGATACTTAAGCCATTGGGTTCTTTCCTCCTTTCTTTGGCTAAGTGCCTGATTAATTTAGCCAGCCAAAAAGAACCCAAGGACATATTAAGTTCTAAGAACTCTACCCCCCGGCCCCCCACCCCAGCTGTGAAATGCAGTTTGCAAAGGAGGAATTTTCTTGCTGAACTAAAGGGAGTCACAGAGCACGCCCAGTGGAGTGGCCCTACCCGATCCTTCTCCACTCTCACCCCTCAAGGTCTTCCATCGAATGTTTGAGTGTTCGGAAAATACCCATTGCCCTGCTCTGAAAATGACATTCTTATTCTGGACTTTCCAACCAACCCAAAGAAAATACAACATGCTTAAAGGAATCTGTCCTTATTGTTTGAGTATTATCTTCCTGGTCAGACATGGAGAACATTGCTTTAATTACACATAGGAGATTTTCTAAAGTAGAGAAACAGGAAACAGGTAGTAATCATAAATAAACAATAACCAACCAGGGAAAGCCCTGGAAAAGGGCAATTGTCCTTAAAGAATTTTTTTTTTTACTTCATCAAACTTTTCCATCACCCCAACTGTTTTCCTTTGTACATTGGTTAGCATTTCTTATATTTTACCATCTTTGATTTATTTAGGTTCATGTGGGATGAAGGGGCTGAGGTAGGTCTTTGAGCCAGGCAAATTTACTTGAGCTCATTGAACAGAAACCACAATAGTGAGATAGAATGAGTCTGAGTTCTTTGCCCAAACTCACATGGTAAAAATGCAAGGCGGGAACTCAGGTTTTCAACCTCAAAGCTCATCTATTGCCTTCACAGTGTTGAATGCTTCTGAACTGGACAATTAATGAAAGAACCCCATGTATGTAAATAGAAATTCTGTTTCTGATTTATGTCTGTTTATCTTTAGAATGAAATAGTTCATGAGAAAATTGAGTTCAAGGACCCAGATTCCTAGGCTCCTCTCTCGGCACTGCCACCAATTCTAAAAGGAACACCCGACAATTAAATATTGTGTCTTTTTTTGCAGTTGGTGATAGACTTCACCATCTACAATCCTTGGGGAAAAAACCCTCAGAGAACTTTTTTTTAGGAGTTGAATACTAGGGGAGGGTGTTTTTCCAAATAACTGCTTTGGTTTTTTAATTATTTATTTTATAAAGTTTTTTATGATTTGTTACATTCAATATTCCAACACCAATCCCACCACCCCTGAACCTCCTCACCACCAGTATTTCCCATTTTCCCAACCACCACTCATGCCTGCTCCAATAGCAGGCCCTAAATAATTTATTTTACATTGCTTTTTATGAATAATTAGCTAAAAATGATAAAAAAATTTTTCCCTTAGAGGAAAGTATCTGAATATTATTGTGTCTCACCATAGAGCTAGTAAGCCCTTGTATAAGAGATTATTAACATCTTGTTACAGGTTAAGGCTGTGTGTTAGTATTTTCTAAATCAAGATTGATTGCCTTCTACTTTACATCCCATACAATGTGGTGTGCTACTCCTAGTATATTAGTGGTGTAGTGTTTGAGAATTCTAAAATTTTGCATGGGGTGATTTTAGGATCTGGAAGCATCTCCGCAGCTTGTTGATCTCTTTCAAGATATATTTATGAGTTTCTGGATCATGGTCAGTTAATGAGCTTATTTGGTGCCAGCCTGAGGCAACTTATGGGCATGACTCCAGGCTCTCCGAAAAACAGGGAGATGGAAGGAGGTAGCTCATCCCCAACTTCCTGAGAGCCTGGAGATTCTGGTCACAAAATTCACGTACCTGAGTTTTTCAATAGATCATTTTTTTTTTTGGGTCACACTCAGCAATGCTTAAGGGTTACTCCTGGCTCTGCACTCAGGAATTACTGCTTGGGAGACCATATGGGATGCTGGGGATCGAACCCTGGGTCGGCCACATACAAGGCAAAGGCCCTACCTGCTGTGCTATGGCTCCGGCCCCAACTGATCAATTTCTGGATGAGGCGCCTTCCTGAGCAGCAGTGGAGTCCGACCTTGAGCATGGGAGTGACTGTGGAGTGTGGAGGCTTGAGGCTGACAGGGCTCTGTTTGGGTGGGTGGTGAGCTCACCCGCTTCCCTCCAGGGTGCCCCAGATGAGAATCACTGTTTTGACTTTTGGTGTCTTGGTTGTTACTGTTGTCAAGGTGCAGGGGACACAGCTGGATGTTTTCAAGGGCTGCTCCTGGCGAGTGGTGCTCGGTGGACTCCCTGGTACCCAAATTGAACCTAGACCTCCTGCATGCAATGTGTGCTCTCAGCCCGTTGAGCCACATCTCCAGCCCGCTGCTTTGATTTTCATCTCATCTTAGTGTGCATCCTGTGGGGAATGGTGCTCTGGCTACAAGGAACTCAGTTATGAGTAATTTTTATCACCCTTTCTCCAGTTATTTCATTATGGATCTATATGTACACTTATTTTTTAATGGTTGGTTTCTCAATGTTCAACACTCATGCTAACATGTTTGAGTTGTTTTACAATGGGTCATTCTTGTTAATTTGCTTGTGAGTTCCCCGAGAATAAGAATAGATCTTAATGGCATCCAGCCACGGTATATATAAGATTTGTTGTTGCCTGGGGTATGTCAATAGTATGGCAAGATCTCCAGGCTTACCATACAAACTATCCTCTTTAATACCAACCTTGCAAAATCTGGGACTCAGGCAGCCATTAAGTTTATCCTGTGCTGATTCCTAACTTCTTTACTTTGCAAAAGATCTTGATCTCATGGAAGAATCCTTTTTCCTGATGGTTGTTGAATCATCATACCAAAGTAACTCACCAGGGAAGTATGACATAACCAGCTTCCTGTGAGTGGCATAAACTCCCCTTCCCCACCTCTGTACATTTTTAACTTTAAAGCCATGCAATGTGATGAATTCTATGTCATAAGGAAAATAGTCTCATTAGTTCTTTGTGTCTACCTTGATCATATCTCATGAATTATACATGACTGTATACAAAAATTAAACAGAAAAGACTATTGGAACTGCTGTGTATACATTCTTTTTGAACCCTAAATGTGATTAGCTTATTAATTAGTTGATATTTCAGCAAGACACGTTCTTTTGTTTGTCTTTGGTTTACATCCAGTAGTGCTTAGAACTTACTCCTGACTTTGTACTCAGGGATAATTCCTGGAAGTCTCAGGGAACCATCTGAAGTTCTGGGGAAACCCAGACCCTCTGCATGCAAGGCAAATGCCCTACCCACTGTACTATTGCTCCGGCATCCTTTTGAAAATTAGGTAACAGGAATAAAAAGCTACCCAAAATTTGCATTTTGCTTTGAAAAATTCTAAGAATGTTGCTATATTTCTGTTGGAAATAAGTATGTTAATGAATATTCTGGTGTCTGGGGATGATACTTAACATTCCCATTATCAAAGCAGTCTTGTCTCCAAGCCTCAAACATATCTTTCACTTATGCCATCTCACATTTAGAGAAATGAAAAAATGTTCTAACATTAAATGCCTGACATTAGGGCATCTTTATTTGAAGTAATATTGTATTCATCATCTTAGTAATAAGGTGATGAATACAATATACATATGAATATTCTGGGTAAATGAAACTTATCTTTGAAAGCGTTGAACTCTGAAAGAAATTTATTGTGTTTTAAATTGATTTATAACCCACTATATTACAAGTTTCGGGAGTCTAGATTCCCACTTGAATATGTGTATACACCACACCATGACCCTCCCCCACCACCAAAGCTCTAGTGGTTTGTAGAACCACTATCAAACCTGCTCCCTTTACCTGTTCTTCTTGCCTCCCTTTCTTTTTTTTTTCCTTTATTTATTTTTAATTAGTGAATCACCGTGAGGGTACAGTTACAGATTTACTCATCTTTGTGCTCTTGTTTCCCTCATACAAAGTTCGAGAACCCATCCCTTCACCAGTGCCCATTCTCCACCACCAGTAAACCCAGCATCCCTCCTACCCTCCCCAGTCCCATCTCCCCCCACCCCACCCCGCCACTGTGGCAGGGTATTCCCTTTTGTTCTCTCTCTCTAATTAGGTGTTGTGGTTCGCAATAAAGGTATTGAGTTCTTGCCTCCCTTTCTATGCCCCTCTGATAATCAACATTTTGTGTGGTCAGAATCTAAGCGTTCTTGTTTATTGACAGAAGATGATCTAGAACAAATCAGATATATTTCACAGGAGGTGCTAAACTCGTTCCTGTCTACCCATTGTAGTTGAGTGCCCACTCCCGGGACACTGGAGTGTACAGTGGTTTCTTGAGGGGGGTCCCTGGGGTTGAGACATTCTGTCTCTCTGTGTCTCTCTGTCTCTCTTTTTTCCCTCTCTTCACCTGTCTCACACACAGTTCTCTGGATTGAGGAAGTCGAGGGCCAGTCTGTTTTGTTTTCTGTCTCCTCCCTCTGCTGGTAGATAGGTTCATTTCCCAGCCACCGCTCCCCTCCTTCACTTTACACCTCATCGTGCTGGGCCAGCATTGGAGTGGCCTTATCCCTGGAGATTAGGGCTATCAGTTCATGGCAGCCACTTACCTTCCTTCACTTCCCTGGTGTCTGGCTTCCCTGGGCCAGCTGGACTGAAGGGTCATGGGCAAGCACCCTGCTCAGTGCCTTGTCCTCGTGCCAAGTGGGTAGAGAACTACCAAGTGCATCCTAGGAAGTGGGAAGACATCCCTGGCTAGACCAATGACCTGCTGACACAGCTCAGCCTTAGTAACCGTCTGATGCGCTGAAGCAAGAGGGAGAACCATACGGACTTACTTTGGTCTTGACCTCGGCGGGAGGTGAGATGAGGTAGGTCAGAAGGGCTGTGGGTGGGAATGGAATAGAAGGGCAGAGACCCGTAGGTCATCCCCGTTTCCTTCACCCCAAAGACAGTTTAGATCCCAGAAAGGGAAAGGTTTTTTGTGATTCCTTTGAGGGCGGGGGTGGGGGGGAGGGAATCCATAGAAAGAGGCCAGAATAGCTCAGTCCCCTGACAGGGTGTGTACAGAGGAGTGTTTGTGCCACAGGGCAAGGGCCGCCCACTGGGAAAAGAGGCAGCACTTGCCTCCCTTATCTCCGCAGGGAAGACCCACTCATAAACCTATGGGTAGTGCCACAATTGGCAGGGTTGTCGTTAACTTCTCTTGTACAGTGTTGTTGTGAGCGCTTGTTTAATCATTGCTAATGTGAAATCACTTTTTCTTGGACTTTGTAGCTATTTATTAGAGAGGGCGCAGATAACCGTCGGGTTCTTTATATAGTCAAAGGACTACAGCAGCTGGCCCGAGAGGGCTCCCGTGCCCTTAATTCGTGGAGGTGGGTTGGTTTTGGTTTTGGTTCTTCTCTCCTCGGCTCAGTTGACCCGTATAAACATGAGCTTTGTCACAGTGCCAAAGGCACCTGGAGGGAAGAGAGACCCTCCTGTGGGGACCCTCTTTTCTCTTTAGGAAGAAAACAGAAGCTTCAAAAGATCTCACATCATTTTCCCTTTTGTGAAGAAACTTTTTTAAAAAATTATTTATTCGGGTTTGTGGACCACACCTGGCCTGCTCAGGGCTTATTCCTGGCTCTGTGCTCAGGGAACATTCCTGGCAGTTCTTGGGGACCATCTATGATACTGACACTTCTATTCTAAGGGGACAAGAGAATTGTTTTCCTAAAAAAATTTTTATTGAATCACTGTGAGATAGACCCTTACAGAACTGTTCCTGATTAGGCTTCAGTGGTACTGTGTTCCATCACCCATCCCTCCACCAGTGCACGTCTCCCAATACCAGTGTTTCCCGTTTCCCTCCCATCACCACCACCCTTCACCTCCCACCCCTCAACCTGCCCCTATGGCAGGCGCTTATCTTGAGAAACTTTTATTCCAAGAGTTCGTGAGAGCCTTTTAGGTGATCTGCGATATTAAGAGCTGCTCCAGTACACCCCCCTTTGATGCTTCTGGATGCCTCCAGGGGGTCCCCAGCTTCTCACAGACATGGAATCATAATAAGAATTTCCCTTCTGGCCCCTCTGCCGACAATGTGGCTCCCTGATGGCAGACACAGTATCTCAGTCACGTGCCACCCCACGGTTTTTCACACAGGGCCTGACATATCAGGAGTAGCACTGTAGCACTGTCGTCCCATTGTTCATCAGTTTGCTCGGGCGGGCACCAGTAATGTCTCCATTGTGAGACTTGATGTTACTGTTTTTGGCATATCGAATACACCATGGGTACTTGCCAGGCTCTGCCGTGTGGGCGGTGTACTCTGGGTAGCTTGCTGGGCTCTTGAGAGGAGACGGAGGAATCAAACCTGGGTCTGCCTCATGCAAGGCAAACACCCTACCTGCTGTGCTGTAGCTCCAGTCCAGTGATCCATAATGCTCAGCCGGGAAACAACTCTTTGGTGGCTGTCCTGTTGTGAAGTGAAGAGGACAGGGCCAACAGGGGTTTTAAGAAGATTGCTGAGGCTGTGAGAGATCATTGGCACGTCTTTCTGCCGTGTAATCCGGGTCCTGTAAGAAAGCACACCCTGCTAATGGCTCTCCGCCTCAGAGCGGGGAAGTGGGAAGTGCGCTTTGCTCCCGAACATCAGCTCTAATATCTGTGTGAATAGTTTCTCTTTGGAGTCACCAGGCTTCCGAGATAAGCCCTTTTATTGCCGCTGATAGCCCAGGATTGTATGAGGGGCCATTGCTCGTGAGAGGTTCTCCGAGCCAATGGAAGTTCCACTCCATCAGTGTTCCTCCTGCGCTCTCCAAAGGCTCCCCAGATTTGTTTCCTGACAACTTGAATGCCTGGGAAATTTACTCACAAGTAGTAGCTTATTTTTCTCCTCGCCCCTCACCTGGCCCAGGATCTCCGATCACTCAATTTTCTAAAGGAAGGTATCTTCAGAATTGGCAGCGTTGCTTATCTAGAGATAAGAGCAAGTCCGTCATAAACGCTGCCCTGTCCTTTGATGCATAGAGCTGCCTCCAGACTCACCCCGTGCACAAGAAGCTGCATGCCTTCAGAGGAGCTCAACGCTCGCCTGCTCCATTATGGATGAGGAGGAAATGGAAAGGTTGGCCTGGCCAAGCTCCCCTGGGAGGGTTCAAACAAGGGCTCAGCGGCTGAGGAGGAGGGCTGTTAACATGCCCAGGGCCCAAGGCTGCAGGCTCATGTGAGAAAGGTCAGGGACGAGTTCCCGCAATGCAGACACTCATTCTTTGCAGACCTGGGAGGTCGGAGATGCACAGGAAGGGACACTGCATCCTGGCGGTGGCCCCCATCTGAGAAACGTGTCCTTGGGTCTCAACCATCAAGACCTGTTTTAGACTTTTAGACACTAAGGTAGATGGTAGCATCTGCTCCTCACCCCAGCTGTGTGGGGTCTAGGTAATGGGTTACCAGGTCCTCGGGAATCCGTTGATTACTTCCCTGTGGCTAAGAGACACGCCTGCACTGCAGGTGGGGACCCAAGACAAGTAAGTGAACTGCAAAAATGTCTCGAAGGAAAAGTGGTAGAGTTTACTCTTCCATTCAGGGAAAGATGTTTGAGTGCCCCTCCCCTTTCTTTGGTTCACTGATTCCTTTATTTGTGTAGGAGGTGTGTGGGAGGTGCACAGAAAGGGCGGGGAGTGGGAGGACTGATCTGCAGGGAGAGGTTGGGAAGGGCTTGCAGAGCTAGAAAGTGGCAACCCGTTTCTGCAACTGAGAAAGTGGCAATGTGCAGAGTGCGGGTCCTATGTTAGTTCTACCTTGAATCCATGCAGTGGGGGTTACTAGTGCATTGGTCCATGTTTCTGCCGTCACGTCTCCATGAAACATCTCACGGAGAATGTGTATGCTGGGCTTTTTATAAAGTACAGTTTGAAATTAAGTGATCCTTCATGGTCAAGCCCAATCATCTGAAGACTCAGAGAAAGCAAGACCCCCAGCGCAGTTTACTCTGCATTGATAGTCTTGTGGGGGAGTCAAGCAGACGCCCCTCTTAAACCTTCCCTGTAGGGCAACATCTGCTCTTAAGAACCTCTCCTTTTTATGGTTGTTTTAGGGGTTGGGTGAAGGGAGTGTGGCTGGGGCTTCCTCCTGGCTTTTCTCTCAGGGATGACGCCTAGAACAACTTGAGGGAGTGTGTGATGCTCGGGATTGAACCCTGGTTCGCCTCAAGCAAGACAGAGGTGATGGCACTTACCCTGCCTGCAGATGACCCAGATGGCTCAAGCCCAGGAGGAATGTATGACTCCCAAGTCCGCCAGGAGTGATCCCTGAGCACAGACCCAGGAGTAATCCCTGAGCACTGCTAGATGTGCACCTTTCCCCCAATAAAACAAACAAAACTATGTGCCTTTTTTTCTTAATGTCAGACAAAAAATAGCGTGTCCTTGGAGGACTTCTTGCAGTTCCTTGCAGTTCTCTTTTAAAGTAAGACTTCTCTTTTGAGGCTGCTGAAGCTCCATGCAGATTCTTACCTTACAACGCACCCCTTCATGCTGGCCAGCTCTAGCGCCACTAGTATTTCTTTCATGTAGTACATGAAGGGTAGAAGAGCATTCCTCAAAGAGGAAGAAGCCCTGAATGAAATGACTCCAGAAAAATGTGGTGCTTGTAATGGTCACTCACCTTTTGTCCTTTTCTAGTGGCCAACAGACAACCTCTTAGTTCCTTTATTTATCCACCTGCAAAATGGGAACAATACTTTTCCTTGCTATCTACCTAGGTGATTTTGTTGGTTTGCGTGTTTGGGGAGCTGCATCTGGCCTGTTTGCTTAGTCTGTGGTACTGGGGACAAAGCCCAGACTTCCTATGTCAAAGTCTCCACACCAGCCTTTTGAGTTCTGTTCTCTGTCTCATAGTCTTTCTTTTCTTTTCTTTTTTTCTTATTTTGAATCTTCCAAGTGGTGCCCAGGAAGCTGTGGATCTCTCCCACTGATTCTCAGCCAACCAAGCCTGGGGTTCAATTCGAGGGTCTGGGGGTTCAGTGCTGTCAGGCTCTGCAGTGCTGAGATGATGTGGGTCACTTCAGGGGTACTGGGGGGACTTCCAGGGCTGCATCTGGTGATATTCAGGAGACCCTGTGACTCTGGGGATAAAGCCTAGGTTTGTCACTTCCAAGGCATGTACCTTAACCCCTCTATCGCTCCAGCCCCACAGACAGGTTCTTGAGTTGACATTCCCTCCCCGTGTTCGTAAATGCACGTGGTAGAGTCTGCCTTTCCTCACCCATCTTGAGATTATTTGCAACATGAAGGTGTCTGATTATTTTTTCTGGAGGGCTAATCTCAAAAAACAAAATATGGTTTGCCTAGAAAAAAAGTGCTAACAATATATCTAAAGCTTGACATAGACCCCGCAAAATACCAGGGAACAAAATGACCACCATAGCACTGCACTGTAGCACTGTCATCCCGTTGCTCATTGATTGGCTCGAGCGGGCACCAGTAACATCTCCATTGTGAGACTTGTTGTTACTGTTTTTGGCATATTGAATACGCCACGGGGAGCTTGCCAGGCTCTGCCGTGCAGGCAGAATACTCTCAGTAGCTTGCCGGGCTCTCCGAGAGGGACAGAAGAATCGAACCCGGCTTGGCCGCATACAAGGCAAACGCCCTACCTGTCGTGCCATTGCTCCGTAAACTAATCAATTGGAAAGTTCCCTGTAGAGCAAAGTATCCCTTGCTCTGCTGTCCCCCCTGGCTGAGCCGCACTGACCAGCAGTCTGGATTGGGTGCTGAGGGTTAGGCGAGGGGCAGGGGGCACAGCTGTTGGCGGGGATGGGGGGTGGGATGGTAAATCTCCGTGGCTTCTGCCCACAGCGTGATTGTGGCATCATTGCACATTCTGGAGACTCCCATGGAAGAAAATGAGCTTCCACTGTCACAAAACCACTTTTGTTTGTCTGGACACAGGGTCCCAGGGGAGTGTTTCTCTATGTGGCCAGGTCTGCTGTGTCCCGGCTCATCTCTCAGCCTCAGACATTTGGACCTCAAAGAAATCTGTTTACCTGAAGGCCTTTAGGGCAGAACAGACTTACTGGTCGGAAATCTTTCTGATGGAGATGGATGGAAATGCATTTTCCTGCTCCCAGGGCCTGATTCAAATTCTCCTGTTACTTTTTCCCCTCTTTCTACACACTTAATGCTGTCTCCCAGTTGTTCTCTCTCTGTGGTGGTCTCTTCCCTCAGGCGCTGATTTCCAGTCAACAAGGGGATTTCTCCTCTATCCTCTCATTTCATCCTCCAGGCAACACCTCTTTATTTTTTAAGAGGAGAAAAACAAGGCATAGAGAGCCGCTAGCTTCTGTGGTTAAGAAGTGTAGAATTGTACCTTAGGTCCTGTTTTCACTCAGAGTTCAGCCTTTTCTGCATCCTGTTCACTGTGGCCTTGACATGAGAAATAAAATCAGACCCTTGCTTAGAAACACTTCTAATATATCTGTGGAGATTTCCTAAGAATCACCCAATTCTTCAAAGTCCTCACCACTTTAAAATGAGTGTTTGGGGCTGGGTCAGAGTGATAGCATAACGGGTAGGGCACTTGCCTTGCATCTGGCCAACCCAGATTCAATCCCAGGTATCCTTATGTTCCCCTGAGTCCACCAGGAGTGATCTCTGAGTGCAGAGCCAAGAGTAAGCCCTGAATCAGTATCGCTGTCTCTGGTCCCTAAGCAAACTTTTTTTTTTAATGTTGCTCCAGGCTGGAGCGATAGCACAGCGGTAGGGCGTTTGCCTTTCACGCTGCTGACCCGGGTTTGATTCCTCTGCCCCTCTTGGAGAGCCCAGCAAGCTACTGAGAGTATCTCGCCTGCACAGCAGAGCCTGACAAGCTCCTCGAGGCATATTGGATATGCCAAAAACAGTAACAATAAGTCTCACACTGAGAGACGCTACTGGGTGCCCGCTCGAACAAATTGATGAGCAACGGGATGACAGTGACAGTGACAGTGATGTTGGGCTGGGGATGTGACTCAGTAAGAGTGCTTACCTTGCCTGTGTGAAGCCCTGACTTTGATCCCCAGCACCATATGGTCCCCCAAAGCCCCATTCCTGAGCTAGGAGTAGCCCCTGAGGACCATCTTCTTTAGTTCAGACAACAAGAAACATTTTTTTAAAGAATGAGTGAATTTGTTTTAGAAAATTCTAGTACCTCTTGTTCTAAGACAGACCACTTCACCTCTCTAAGACCTACTTTCTCATTTGTAAATTAAATATGACATACGTTCTGCTGACTTCACAGGCATTTTTATGAATCAAATGTAAAACAATAAGCACAAGGAATTTTAAAATATTAAACACCATGTCAGCATTATTATTGTTGTTGTTACTATTTGGGCTTGGGGTGCCACGTGCAGTGATGCTCAAGGCTTAGTCCTAGCTCTGTGTTTCAGAGTTACTCCCAGCGATTCTCACGGGACCATCTGTGGGGCTAAGATGAACTAGGGTCTACCTCGTGCGTGGAAAGGTCCTTAACCCCTGTACTATCTCTCCAACCCTGTCCTCAAACATTATTATTATTATTTTTTGCTTATTTTGGGTCACACCAGCGATGAACAGGGGTTACTCCTGGCTCTGCACTCAGGAATTACTCCTGACGGTGCTCAGGGGACCATATGGGATGCTGGGAATTGTACCCGGGTCGGCCACGTGCAAGGCAGACGCCCTACCTGCTGTGCTATTGCTCCAGCCCTCAAACATGACTTTTATAAATGCATCGTGTATGCACAAATATGATCACTGCAAAACGATTGGGATGGGTCAACAATACAAAGCAAAAACTGAACTGTCAGAACAGGCATAGAACTGGCTGGGTGCTCCCTCCATTCTCTGACCGTGAACCCATGGGCAGTGCGTGGTGTCTGGCCTGAAGGATGGCAGAATGCTGTCCCCCAGACCACGGGGTGGAGTATGGCCAGGAGACCTGACAGGACTCAGCACTTGCACTTTCTTTGCTTTTTCCATCTCCTTTCCTTCCCACTGTGGTCCCGAGGAGCTGCCCATATGCCTGTGTGGTGCTGTCCAGAGGTGGCACATCAGACTGGGGTGACACACTCAACCAAGAGGCTCACTGACTATGGTTGTTCATACAGGTACTCCCTGCTTTCATGAAGGCACACACAAGTTGTGGTTATGGTACTCATGGTGGGTGGCAGTGATGTTGCTAGAAATAGCTTGCAGCACCGTGGCTCCAGGGGCAAACTGCAGAGCTGCCCAGACCATGCCTGACTCATGTGGGACACCAGGGTGTGGAACTCATGTCCACAGGTTTGTATGGCGGGCACCATTTGTCCAGGCCTGAAGTTTCCACCTCACCCTCCCAGAAGTGCTCTCGGTGAGGTCCTCTATGCCTTAGCCATTTTCCAGCTCAGGAACCTGAAATATTGAGAGTTTGGGGGCAGTTTTCTACATTTGGTGGCTTGTCCTGCACAGCCTGGACCTCCATTGCTTCTGATGGCAATAGTGGCCAGTTGCTGCTCTCTCCAGGAGCCATCTGGCTGTGGTATGAGTTGTCTTTGATGGAAATCCCCTCCATTTTGGCAACTGGCTACTCACTACTCACCGTTTCTGCTCTAGGCCAGTGGATTAGCTGGAGGTGTACAAGCCTGGGCCATTTGGGGTCATTGTAACGGGGTCTGGAGAGGACAGTGTGAGGCATCTGTAGTTTCGTCAGCAAACTCTAATAGCTCTATTAATGGTAGCTTGACCCCCCTAATGGAAAGCCCTTTCTTTGCAGTCGATTGATTATAAATACTCAGCTTAAGTATTTTTCTGTGGCCTAAAAAGTATTTCAAATGAAAATAATGATTTTTTCAGGAGCATGAGGTCAATTCTGAGCATCTGTTAGTGCCCTTTCCTTGCTTGTCATAAGTTCCCCTAGGCGGTGATGATGCCAAAACAAAGCAAGGAGCGTGAAGAGCCTTGTTACTAATTTATTTTGTATTTTATTTTTTACAGGTTGATGACCAAATGAAACTGCTTCAGAACTGCTGGAGTGAGCTCTTAATTCTAGACCACATTTACCGACAAGTGGTCCACGGGAAAGAAGGCTCCATCTTCCTGGTTACTGGGCAACAAGTGAGTGGAGAGACCAGAAAAAAAAAAGTGTCTTTTCATTAAGCATGTTGAGAATGGGAGAGATTTCCCTGGGGCCAAAGCACTCTTGTTCTGCGAGAGGGAGAGGCTGGCTGCCAATAATTTAGAAATGATGACTTCGGTGCGCTGTGTTCCTACTGCAGTGATTACAAGTTAAACTTGTAAAAGCAACATAATCACAGGCTTTCTGCTGTGATGAAAAGTCGAGCTTCGAAGGCTCACAACCAGTGCTTGATTCAAGAGAAATCTTTAGGATTTGGCTTGGCTCCCCTCGTGTTTGGGTATCAGTCTGCCACACCAAGTGGTCTTGGGCTCTTATTACAAAAGAGGTATAAATTGTGGAATCCTTTATTCGTAGAATGAATTCAGTCTTTCTGAATCATCACAAGATTTGTAAAAAAAAATAAATAAAAGTGAGAGAGAAGGGTCAGGAGGTTTTGTTTTCCATAACCAGGCATCATTTGAAAAGGAAGCCGGTCCTTGTTTTCTGCTTTTCTTGAGCAAAGCTTCTAAGATGAGAAAATAGACTCCCCAAAAGATTTCCTCACTTGGGGCCGAAGAGATAGCACAGCGGGTAAACCTTTCACCTTGCACGCTGCCGACCCAGGTTTGATTCTCAGCATCCCATATGGTCCTCTGAGCACTGCCAGGAGTAATTCTTGAGTGCATGATCCAGGAGTAACCCCTGTGCATTGCCTGTGTGACCCAAAAAGCCCACACACACACAAAAAGATCTGCTCAATTTCCTACATTTTTTTACTGAGCATTCTTCATCCCGCCACCCAAATCTACTGTTTGATTTTACTCCTTTCAGCATATTTGTTGGGTCCCCAGATAGTTTTTAAAAGTAGTCACTATTCCCGGAATTAAACTAGCGTGCGAAAGCAAGCAAGCATCCTGTCCTCTTCAAGCTTTACACTGGAGCAGAAAGAAGTTGACAATAAAGAGAATAATCCTAATAACCAAGCCAACAGTATACTGGAGGTAAATAAATATATCAGAATGGTCTGGAACAAAAGAAAAGAGTAAAGGATAGTGCTGGGTCAGGGGGCGTGAGCTCATGTGGTGGGATGTGATTTGCAGGGGGCCTGTGGCTGGCTAAAGATGCTATAGTATTGTGTGAACCTGGCAGGCCGAGAGAGTGGCCTTGGGGAAGTCTGGGTGGACTTCATCAACCTCATTTTCACTTTCTGGGCTTGGGGTCCTTCCTTTACCTTTTTTTTTTTTAATTAGATCACTGTGAGATAGACCCTTATAAAGCTATTCATGTTTAGGTTCTAGTTGTACAGTGTTCCAACACCCATCCCTCTATGAGTGTACATTTCCCAGCCTCAGTGTCTCCAGTTTCCCCTCTATGGCAGGTGTTTTTCTTCTTCCTCCTCCTCCTCCTCCTCCTCCTCCTCCTCCTCCTTTCTCTCTCTCTCTCTCTCTCTCTCTCTCTTTCTCTCTCCCTTTTTGGGCATGTGGTTTGCTGTGTAGATACTGAAAGGTTGTTAGGTATTCCCTTTACGTACCTTCTTCTTTTCTTAGCCTCTTTTCTTGAACTGTGCATTGCTCAGCATGGAGCAATTCCTTGAATCCACTGAGTCCTTCCCGTCTAAGCATCCCTGTGGTGGTACTTAGCGATGCTTCAGTCCTTTGGCACCGTGATCTTTTATATTTGCCCATAAATGTTTATGTGCTGTGAAACCCCAAATGATACACACTTGAAAATGAAAGGCTTGTCTCCACACCATTTGCTGTATTATTAATAAATCGCATTTCCCCCATCAAATTAAAGGCAAGCACCATTTCAGAGTTTTTGCAAGTGGGTTCAGTTCGGCCATCCCTAGCTTAGTGTGGTCCTTGCTTTCTGCTTTTCTTGAGCAAAGCTTCCAAGATGAGAAAATAAATTCCCCAAAAGATTTCCTCGCTTTCCCATATTTTTTTATTGCGCATTCTTCATCTTGCCACCCAAATCTTGGGCGGGGGCGGGAAACATACCCATTTTTAGAAGCATTTCACCAGGGAACCAACAACCTCCCCCCACCTCTGCCCGACTAGGAGCTGCATTAGAAGAACAGGACTCTGTCCACAAATTAATTTGATTTCATTTCCTTCTGAGTTTCAGAAATGAAATGGGTTTGTGCCGTTCTTTTTCTCAAAGCACTTTCGTTTCTGCTCTTCTGAAATGCTCCCCATTTCACATTTCATTTTGCTTAAGTGCCGCCCCTGGGTAAAAGTAATAGCCATTTAAAGAATAAAGACCCAGCGTTTCTTTGCTTCTTTTATTTTCCAAACCAAGAACAGTCAAGGAATAGACTCCATGTACTGTCTTTAGGGCCCATTATTGCTGCTCTGTGCTTTGCCGTCTCAACAAAACGAAGACTTTCCAGAGGAGAATGAAGTAGATTTTGTTTTACACCTGTCTGCCTTGATTCTTATCGATTCTCCTCCTGCATGTCTACCAACCCTTTCCTACCCCTTTCCATCCAAGGCAAGTAAGGAGCCTAATCATGACTGATTAGAAATAGGTGTTTCCATTTATAGAAACTAGGGAACAAATCTTTCATTTTCTCCTGTAAATAGGCTAGATAAAGCATTTTGAAACTACCTCTGGGTTTCCTGGAATTTCTTCAGATGAAATTTGTATCACTGTCGCGCTGTCATCCCTTTGTTCATTGATTTGCTCGAGCGGGCACCAGTAACGTCTCCATTGTGAGACTTGTTGTTACTGTTTTGGGCATATCGAATACGCCACGGGGAGCTTGCCAGCCCTGCCATGTGGGTGGGATGCTCTCGGTAGCATGCCAGGCTCTTTGAGAGAGAGATGAAATAGAAAAAAAAATGCTACAAAGAAAGCCTGTTCCAGAGCCTATAACCTTTCTGGTTTTAAAACTAAACAAAACTAAAACCTAGTGAGTTTTAATTCATGGTCCCGGGCATGCCACCTTTCCATCCGCAGAGCTCAAAATGCTAAGCACGTGATAAACATTCGACGACTGTGTTTCACGGAAACTAGTATTTCTAATCTGGAACCAAAATGCCTAATTAAAACATTTGAACTCAAGACTCAGAATAATCTTTCTTTAACATGTTCCTATGTCTCGTCTTTGTTGACTCATAACTTCCAGCTAACTAATACGGGCCTGGGATACCATGTTCTATATAATACTTTGTCTCTTGACTACAGGATGCGTGCACTGCTCACTGCCCTGTGGCTCATAGAGACAGTGGGAATGTGAAGTTCACTTCCCTGAGTATGGTCAGTGCTGGGGGCCAGAGTGTTAGCACAATGGGTAGGGCATTAGCCTTGCACTTGGGCCATCAGAGTTGAATCCCCAGCATCCTGTATGGTCTCCGGAGCACCACTAGAAGTAATTCCTGAGCATCATCAGTTGTGATACAAACAAAAAACAAACTAAAAGAATGGTCAGTACTTTCTTTGTGATGAGCATGGGCAACTCAGGTCTTTATTAATGCATTAACAACCACAATAATAAATTGGCATATTTCAGATTTTAAGAAGATAGTTAACAGGGTGATGCAATAAAACTTATTAAATGAATAAATAAATAAATAAATAAAGAAGATAGTTAAAAGGGTGATGCAATAAAACTTATTAAATGAATAAATAAATAAATAAAGAAGATAGTTAAAAGAGTGGTGAAAGGAAGGAATGTGCTATATTAAGTTGAAGAGGAAAGCAATATTCTGGAGGTAAAAAATATTATTTAAAAAAGGAGAGATAAAAGTAGATGAAAGCAAAGAACAGAACTCTCTTGATTATGAATGTCGAACTACGAGTAAAGTATGTTTTCATTACTACCGCAGCTATTTGTTCTCTGCTATGAAGTGGGGTGTGTCTGTATGTGAGACTCGCTCTAGGTTAGAGCCAGGGTCCCCTATGTTCAAAGCCCCATTCTGAAACTTACTAGGTCTGTCATTCTGAGCAAGCCCTTTGGTTTTGGGGCAATACCCCAGCTGTGTCAGGCTTACTCTTGGCTCTGTGCTCAGGGATCATTCTTGGTCGGGCTTAGGGCCCCATACGGAAGGCCAGGGGTCAAACCCAGGCCAGCCATTGCAAGGCGAGTGCACTAGCTGCTGTACTATCACTCCAGCCTCTGGGCAAGTCCTTTAAGTCCCCTTATGTGTCTGTGGGGACTTCCATGGCATCGTCCCCAGAGAATTGCAGTAATTACAGGAAATCATTCTGCAGGAAGAGCTATGACGTATCTAAACTGACATTTGGTAGCATCCACAGCCCAGTGAAGGAATCACTTTCAGCAGCAGAATCCTGACCGTTATCCTCATTTTGAGATGAAGAGACGAGGAGAGTTGTAGTTGGTTCCAAGTCACATCACATCATACACTAAACAGGGACTGGAGCAATAGCACAGCGGTTGGGCGTTCGCCTTTCACGTGGCCGACCTGTGTTCAGTTCCTCCGCCCCCTCTCGGAGAGCCCGGCAAGCTACCAAGAGTATTGGATATGCCAAAAACAGTAACAGTAAGTCTCTCAATGAGAGTTGTTACTGGTGCCTGCTTGAACAAATCAATGAGGAACGGGATGACAGTGACAGTGACAGTGACACTAAAGAGATGGAGGCCCGGGGCCAGCAAGACATGAAGGTTTGAGGGTCCCTCAACCTTCCAGCCTTCTTTCCAGTAATCCAGGAGTCTTGTGAGCTCACCTCCATGGTGCTTCTTCATTTGCTCTTTGCATCGAATGTGACTGCACCATGGCCCTAGGAAACTCATAAGAAGAACAGATTTTATTCTCTTTGTCTATTTTTTTAAATAGTGTCTGCATAAGTAAGTGATTTGATGAGATTCGGGTATGGCATTGCACAAATAAATTTAAATTATCCAAACATAATTTTAATGCAATTTTTACTACAGTAAAAGTCCTTTCAGTGCATATGATTTTTTGTTTGTTTGTTTTTGGTGGAGTTGGGGATGGAAACCAGGTTTTATATTTGCAAAGCCAGCAATCAAATCCTCAGTTTAAATTTCAGTGTTAAGTAAAAGTTAGTGGGAATTTTTTTTAATTCCCTTATATCAGCTATTTTTGTTGCATTTTCTTCTAGTCCTTGAAGAGGATATATCCTAAGATAGTGAATTTTTTTTTCCTAAATAAAATAACCCCTTGTCTAGGAGATGTACTGACCTACTGCCATAGATTTGTGCTTAGTGTGACCTTTGAAACAGTGATAAAAGCCTGTTTTCATGATATGTTGTATCAAGTCATGATGCTGATATTCTTGGGGGTGAAAAAATGATGAGTAGCATTTTTTTTTAAAGCGTGCCAAATACCCTGAGGGATGATTCACCTCTCGGAGAGAGAGATACTTGATGCCTTTAGTGTAAAAATATTTTCGAAGGTATGACAAATGAAGGGAAATCAGAGACGGAAGAGGGAAAAATGAGCCGCAGCCCTGCTCACACCGGGCTCCCAGGTGTCACTCACCTGACTGATTACAACCTTCACACTGTCTTTGCGTTGCGCATGCTCACTGGTGCACCCTGGACCACACAGTGCAGATAAGAGGTGAGGAAGGTTCTGCAGAGGGAGTGGAAGGGAAACCAGGTGAGCTTTGGAAGCTGGCCAGGTGACGCAGCCTCAGAGGGAAGCACCTTCTCCCCGAAGAAGCCAGTGTGTTTGGCCAAACTCTGCAGGCTGAGTCAGAGCAGGGCTGCCTCTGCCCGCCCAGGGTTTGAAGTGCCAGGATGGGCCTTGCAGGGTAGAACTGGAAATGAATGGCCTAGTGCGAGGAAACGCCACCTTCCTAAATCACTGGTTTATAAAATTCTCACAGGGTTAGGGAATTTTCGCCGCTGCCCCTGACGCTTCCTTCTAAAACAAACAAAATGCTCATTCCGAAATTATTAAAATGAACTCCAGAGCAGTATCAAATGGTCCTCAGTCCATACTCTGAGGCCTGGGGCCAGGCATGTGACTTGGTGATAAAATGCATGCCTATGCCTGCATGAGACCAGGGTTCCATCCCCAACCCCTCCACAAATAATCAAACCCAGAGAGAACAATGTCGGCTCTGGAGTCCCAAATGACACAAAGGGGACCCCAGAAGCAATATCCCCTGGAAGCATATTTGTGGAGCCCATTAACAGCTTTTTCTACCAATTCTGCAGAACCAGCTGAGGAATGCAAGACCCGAGTAACCTGGGCTTGCGGTTCTGGCTTCTCCCTCTTGGATGGATCCTCAGGGTAAATAACTAGTCGATTTATTACAGGGGCGGATGAAGAAGAGATTAGACTTAATTTTTGAAAGATAATAAAAATAAGTAAACAAACTGGGGGTTCCCAGGAAACTGCAAGTTGGAGCTTGAAGGGAGAGATCCGTTAATGAAATACTGTCAAGCACAGCTGCTAGCTTGGAGCACAGCATATGGTCGGCTCAGGAAAAGGTTGCAGAACAGAGTTCCCTCCGAGTACTTTCAGCATCACAGGCAGTGAATTAGTCCCTGACCAGGAGCAGCCCGGACCCCAGCACTCACCGCTGTTGTGAGGATCGGTCCTTCCCACCAAATTTCTGCCAAACCTGTACATTTTAGCTATTGGATTTTAATGGCATCTTTTAATCAGGCATCCATAAAAGTCTACCATAAGTGATCTTGCCTGGTGAAAAGAAACTATGGTTATCAGTGATATAAGCACTATTATATCAAGTGTATATTCTTAGCATCTTATAATGGTAAAGTTGTTGTTTCAGTATTTTAAAAAGACTTACACACAAAATCTGTCTTTCTGTGCATATGTGACATAACAATGGGGTACTTTGAAGTAGGATAGCTTTTAGTATTTGCATATTGTAGCTAATTAACAACCACTGTAACATCATCCTGAGGGAAAGGTCTACTGGCAACTTATTCATTATCTTCTATTATTGTGTATCATATTAAAATGACAGGCATCTCACAATATACAAGTCATCAAAAATTTCCGCGATCAGAACTAAAAGCAATTTAGCTAAAACTGTTTTCCACCTTCATGATGAGTGAAATTTATCCAAAGGGGACTCAGCTTATATAGTATTTCTTCAATATCTCCCTTGAATTTAATGGCACCAAGATTACATGTAAAAGAGCAATAAATTAATTTTACTAAGTACATAAAAGACAAGGCCAGCTGCTCTGAAATGAGCACAACCCTGCCTCGAACAATGAAAATATAATTATGTTTGCCATAAAATGTAAGGAAGTTGCAGATCTGGGTGCTGTTGTTTTAGGAATAAATCACCTTTCTTCCTTCAGAGCTATGCAATTTGACAAATTATGCTTGAGAGAAACGGTATGAAGCCTCCATTTAATAAGCATGTTTGAGCATTCAAATTAGCGTGTAAGT
Source organism: Sorex araneus (assembly GCF_027595985.1). Lineage (NCBI taxonomy): Eukaryota > Metazoa > Chordata > Mammalia > Eulipotyphla > Soricidae > Sorex > Sorex araneus. The sequence continues at coordinate 33,518,992 of NC_073308.1, forward strand.
AAATGTACAGCTTTCAGGTTTCCCAAAGTCCATCTTACTAACTTGGGCATGGAGGCCACCTCCAGCGCTTCTTCGTTCCTTTTTGTTTTAATCTGTTTCCTTTTTTTTTTTTTTTTGGCTTTTTGGGCCACACCCGGCGATGCACAGGAATTACTCCTGGCTCTGCACTCAGGAATTACCCCTGGCTGTGCTCAGGGAACCATATGGGATACTGGGAATGGAACCCGGGTCGGCTGCGTGCAAGGCAAACACCCTACCCACTGTGCTATGGCTCCAGCCCCAATCTGTTTCCATTTAGGCACCATAATTTATAGTCATTTACAATAGGGCGACAGGCACACAAGACTCCTACCTCCAATCCCATCCCCTCGTGATCTCGTCCTTCCACCAGTGAGCCCAGGTTCCCCACTCTTGAGCAGTACTTATTATGCACCTCTTAGAACTACACACATGTAAGAAAAATTTTCCCAATGCTGTGGGTTGAATGCAGATTTCTCTCATAGACAGAATCCGTGTGTCGTACCATTGAACTCCATGCCCAACACCCAGAATGTTCATGTATGTTTAAGTCAGAGTGCTGCTGTGAACTTCCCAAACTAGCTGCAGAGCCTCCGGTGCTTGGTTTTTCAAGTTTGGGCTCTAAGATATGGGCTGTAAGTGATAGAGACTTAATTTTTTCTTTGTTTTGACGTTTTGGGCCACACTCAGTGGTGCTCAGTGGTTACTTCTGACTGCACTCAGGAATCACTCCTGCCCTTGCTCAGGGAACCGTGTGGGACGTCAGGGAATCAAATCCAAGTTGACCTTGTTCAAGGCAAGCGCCTTACTCACTGAACTATCCCTCCAGCTCTTTTATTCTGTTTTTTTTTAAATTTGTTTGTTTTTGAGCCGAATCTAGCAGTGCTCAGAATTCATTCCTGGCTCAGTGCTCAGGGATCGCTCCTGGCAGGGCTCATGGGACCATATGCGGTGCTGGGGATGGAACTTGGATCAGCCGCATGTAAGTGCCTGCCTGCTGTCCTCTCTCTCCAGCCCTGGGGTGGGGACTTTAGAGGCCTTATCCCATGTGGTCTCCACCACAGCCCTTCCCACTGTCATTCTCTCATCTGTTCCATTTGCCTCTGATTACCCTTGGAGTAAGGGTAGGCACAAGATTTCAGGAGGCTGTTTTTGATAGTTTAATTTGGTAGGGGGAGGAGGAGAGGCATACCTGAGTGCTCAGAGACTAAAGCCTGAGTTTGTGCTCAGGGTGCACTCCTGGTGGCATTCAGGGGACCACATTTGGCAGCAGAGATGGAGTAAGAGTTGGATGCAGTTGTTTTTCAAGAACATAATGACTCTTGGGTCAGAGCGCTCATACAGCACATAGAGTGTTTGCCCAACCCGGGTTTGATTGCCGGCACCCTATCAGGTTCCCTGACATTGCTAGGGGCAGTTCCTGAGTGCAGAGCCGGGAGTAACCCCTGAGCATCGCTGGGTGTGACCCCACCTACCCCTCCCCCCAAAAAAACAAAAAATAGAAAAAGTTTCTTGTTCTCTCTCTCCCTCTTATTATCTCAAAATGAAATTTTTTTTTTCTTTTTGGGTCACACCCAGCGATGCTCAGGGGTTACTCCTGGCTCTGCGCTCAGGAATTACTCCTGGCAGTGCTCAGGGGACCATATGGGATGCTGGGATTTGAACGCGGGTCGGCCGCGTGCAAGGCAAACGCCCTACCCGCTGTGCTATCACTCCAGCCCCACAAAATGAAATTTTTTTTTTTAAAAAAAGAGCTTAATGACTCTAGAATTACTTGTAAGTAAGAAGTTTCTTGGGTAGAAAGTTGGGTAAGGGCGGGTGCGGTGTCTTCCTTTTCTGGCTAGATCAGCCCCGAGTGCTCTCGCTCTTACACTCTGCTTCCCATGTCAGAGTCAGGAGGCCTGAGACTGGCCTTTTATCTTGCACGTTCCAAAACTACAGGTATTTTTTAGGATGTTCACTGTTTACATAGATAGCAGGTACCAACTGCTGGGCAGAACAGCTTGTACCTACCTGGCTTGCCTGTTGCCCGAGCTTCCCTGGTACACATTAGCGGGGGCTTTTTCATGCATAGTTGACTCTGTAGAAACTGATTGACACCTTTGGGGTCATCTTTCCACTGACTCATAATTTTTCTCACTCTTGAAAAAGGTTTCTGTATACCCCAGTATTCTCTAGTTAAAGCTGAAAATTCAACTCATCATATTTACACAATAAAAAAAAATCCATTCTGCCTTGTTTTTAATTGCAAATTCCACTCCAGGGACTAGTTCTCCTGCTTAGGAGGCAGCCCCGTGCCTTGTCCTAGAGTAGCAAGTGCAGTCAATTATGGTAATGAAATGTCAATAAATATAAAAATTTAATACAGTCTGCTTCGGGTGAGTGGCAGATGAGAACTTGCCTCCCAGACAGATTTGCTGCTGCTGCAAATATTAAATGCACCTAAAAGAGGATCAGGTTGCCTGAGCACGTGCCAGTAAGGAGAGGATGGGAGCGCCAGGTACCAACTGGGCTTTCCCATTACGTTGTAATCGCTGCAGGAAAGCCAGGACTGTGGTTGACAGCTGCCCAACATCTTAACTTGTTATACATCGAGCTTCGGTGCCCATGAATAATCTAAACCCAGTGTGTTGTGACGTTTTTCTTTTTCCGAGTGAAGATGATAATGCTCTTTGGAAAATTTCATTTTCTGAATTATTCTTCAAAGCCAGGTTATTGTATTCTTTAGAGAGAAATCAATCCATGGTCCTGGGAAAATTAGGAATTGAGAATAAGGAGTTTGTATGTCACAGCCTTTGGGGGAAAGTAGCAAGTTGAAGATGAACGTAAATGTGATTCTTCTCATCATCCATAAGCATACTATCTTCAACAGGGATGACTTTGAAAGAGAAGTCTCTGCAGTAGATACAAGGGCCAGGGGGATTGCCCCATAGCTGAAAGACTGCTTCATAAGTGAAGGGGAGATGGCAGATGGAATAGAGAAGGGGTCACTAAGAAAATGATGGCTGGAGGAATCAGATAGGATGGGAGATGCATGCCAAAAATAGATAATGGAACAAACATGATGACCTCTCAGTGTCTGTGTTGCAAGCCATAATGCCCAAAAGTAAAGAGAGCATATGGGGAAAATAGTCTGCCATGGAGGCAGCGGGAGGGTGGAAAAGAGGGGGATATACCCAGGATATTGGTGGTGGGGAATGTGCACTGGTGGAGGGATGGGCGTTTGATCACTGTGAGATTGTAACCCAAACATGAAAGCTTATAACTATCTCACGGTGATTCAATAAAATTAAAAATAAAATGAAATTTTAAAAAATTTTTAAAAAGAGAAGCCTCTGGGCTGGAGTGAGAGTCTAGTGGGAAGACTGGCTTTGCATGCAGCCGACCTGGGTTCAATCCCCTGAAGAGCACCAGGAGCCATCCCTGAGTGCAGATCCAGGAGTAAGCCCTGAGCACCACTCCTGTGTCCCACCAAACAAACAAATAAAAATAAAGTAGAATCCCTTGGGGCCTGAGAGATGGTTCAGAGGGCAAGGGTGGGAACATGTGCTTGGCATGCTGGAGGCGTGGGTTCGATCCCCAGCCCTGCATTGTGTCCTGCCTCCACCACCACGGGGAGAGAGCACTGAGCTAGCCATAGCCGCCAGTACCACCAGATCTCAAAGTCCACCCCTCAAAAGCAAACAGACAAAATCAAACAATGTAGTTTCTTACTAAAAATAAAAATATATCTTACATTGTTTTGTTTGGAGGGTCACCCAGGGGTGTTCAGGGCTTACTCCTGGCTGTGCTCAGCAATCTCTCCTGGTGGGGTTTGGGAGAACATATGGGGTGTCAGGGATGGAACCCAGGTTGGTTGTGTACCTTCTGTACTATCTCTCCAGCCCCAAAATAGAAACACACCCTTATTTTCATCACATCCTAGTTAATAGGGCATCCACGTAGAACATTCTCTCTGGATTGCCCTTCTTGTAGATGATAGATAATGTTTTCTCTTAAAAAGTATTTGTGAGAGTTAAATTTGTTTTGTTTTGTTTTGGGATCATACTCTGTGATGCTCAGGGGTTACTCCTGGCTCTGCAATCATAATTCACTCCTAGTGATCCTCAGAGGACCATATGGGATGCTGAGGATCAGACTCAAATCAGCCATGTGCCCTACCCACTGTACTATCGCTCGGACCCCAGCGTTAAAAATTTTAAACCTAAAAAAAAAAGGAAAAAATTTAAACCTATGATTTTATCAGGAAATGATCTAATTTCCTGATAAAAAAAATTGTCACCTCCATCCGGATATTCCCATCAAAATTTCTACAAACTTTAGATAGTCAAAATTATTTCCCTATATAGAGTGTAATTAATATATGGGAGGGTCCAGTATGACAACAATAGTTGGAAATGATTACTCTGGACAAGAATTGAATGTTGAAAGTAGGTAAGGGATATACATGACAAACTTTCAATATCTGTATTGCAAACCATAATGCCCAAAATGAGAGAGAGAGAGAGAGAAAGAGAGAGAGAGAGAGAGAGAGAGAGAAGAGAGAAGAGAAGAAGCAGCTTAGCTGAGCGGGCAGTTGGGGGATGGTGAGAGAGGAACTGGGGATATTGGTGCTGGGAAATGTACACTTGTGGAGGGATGGGTGTTGGAACATTGTATGACTGAAACCCAATCATGATCAGCTTTGTAATGCTCTATCTCATGGTGATTCAATTTTTTAAAAAGTAATAAAAAATATTTCCCCATAAATGTATACAATGTATTCATTTATCTGAATAATTGTGGTGCAGTTTAGCACAGACTGTGCCTCAAACCCTCCCCCCAAGGAAATCTCAATCTCTTCCATCGCTGCCCCATTTTAATCATGAAACCTCAAGCCTCTCAAGTAGGACCCGCAGCTCTGATTCTTCCGACTCTGCGCATCCTTGAAATGGCAATTCTGTCTTGCAGGTGGACTACGCCATCATCGCATCTCAAGCTGGGGCCACCCTCAACAACCTTGTGAGTCACGCACAGGAGTTAGTGGCGAAGCTTCGTTCCCTGCAGTTTGATCAGCGAGAGTTTGTGTGTCTGAAATTCTTGGTGCTCTTTAGTTTAGGTAAGGAATCCTTTTTTCTTACTACACCCAACTGCAAGGTGCTAAATAATGTGGAACTACTTACTAGTGTCTTGAAGCTAGGCATTTTTTTTAATTTTAATTTATTTGATCATGATATTGTCCTTTTATCCATTCATGAGACCTTCTAGGCTAAGCATGTGGATAAATGGTAACAAGCATACTCACATATAAAGGATGTCTTGGGTTTGAGTCCCATCATACCTAACCCACCTCCCAAAGAAAAGGGAAAGGAAGAGAAGTCTTCCACCATGAATACATGTTCCTGAATGTGTTTCTGCATGATTCATAGTCCCTCAGTGAAGAGGGTGGGATGTGCAAAAGGGAGTATTTGCTTGCAGTCCTAAATTGCCTTCCACACTGAACATAATGCGGGGAAGAAGACACTCCAAAAAAGCTGAGACAGAGGGTTTAAAGGAGATGGCTTTGGGAAGATATACAGGACCAAATTTATGCCATCCTCTGCTGTGGGTTGTCTCTATGTGCCTTTTGCTTGAGCCTGCTTTCCTACCGCTTTTATGGTTGTAAAATATGACTAACAATTAAAACCCTCCTTATCAACTTTCCGTGAAGAATAACTAAGAAAATCCTTAAAACCACGTGCACTGCTATGCAAGTATAAAAAATGATGGTTGTCACAGGGAAGGGATGCATCCTTCACAAAGCTTGGGAGAAGAAAGATAACTAAGCAAGACAGATTAGCTAAATCAAGGTTCTCAGTGAGTCAGTCGAGAAAAATCACCACTGCTTGGAATAAGAAAAGGATTAGGGAGATGGATTTTTATTGACTTCAAAGGAACAGATTTTTCTGCCTGTCCCCATACTTGATTTCTGTATTTTGCTGGCTTAATAAAGCCAACTTCAATAAACTTTTTGCCAAGTCCATTTATTACTTACTCGCAGACAGCTGAGGAAGGCAACTTTCCTTGAATGAAAAAAGGACAGAAATCAGATTTACCAACATATGTTTTTTCTTTAGACTTGCGTTACAAGATAGTTGTGAATTCATAGCCTAAGAAATAAAACAATAAAACAAACTGCAAAGTGAACCAGATGTGTCTGCTTTCCTAATTTGGTGCTTTCCTTTTAAAATTCCTCTTGACAGGGCTGTACAACTGTTGCTAATAAAAGAATAGTTTGAAATAATAGAACCAGAGTTAATTTTTCACATGTAGTCAACATTGAAAATAGAAAGAACCTTTTCCTAATTTGGAAAATGTGATAAATAAAGCAAGAAGAAATGTTACTGAAAATGTAAAAAGACAACAGAATTTCATAGATGTAATGTTCAAAGGTTTACAATGCCAGGATTGAATCTTGTGTGGTTTGTGTATTAGCCACAAGAAATAGGAACGTTTTATTCCTGTAAGTCTTTGACCCAAGAATGGCTTTTAGAAAACCAAGAGCAAGATAGCATTGAGCAGCTTCTGTCATCTCGCGCATAATTCTGGTTTCTAGTAAGATCATAGACTTCTTGGCTAGTAAATTTGATCAGCAATTATCTGAAAAGTGTGGAAATAAATGTGTAAGAAATTTGTGGCATCTTAGTGATAAAAGATTTAAAGAGCATCATCTCACTTAAGTGGACCTTTAAATGAGCTGAATAGCTCTTACATTGGAGGGCGTTAGTGTCTGTTCAGCGGCTTTTTTACTTTTCATCACTTTCCTCAATCATTTTTCAGAAGTGCTGTATTCTGTGCTCTAGGAAGGGGAGGAGAATTTTCTAATATGCTTTTGCCCTTTGAACTTCATTGATTGCCATCCTGAATTATGAGCCATATATGTATGAGAACCTCGCCCTCTTTTTCTCTTGGCTATTTCAGGAGTCTCAGCACCAGCGAATAACCTGCCTTGAAAGTCTCTTAAAAATTATGCATTTGTTAAACAAAGACTGACAGAAAGCCCAGCTTTAATTTCTTTTTTAGCCAAGAGTTGATTTTAAGGAAAGAAAGAAACAAATATAAGAAGTAAAGCTTGGGTCACCTTTAACTTAGGAAGGGGAACTTTTTCACATATAGAAATGATAAGTAATCCTTGGGAGGGAGAGGCAAAATTTATTGGGTCCTTGGGTGATTAACCCTTTGGAATCCTTCCTTCACCCACAGCCTTTCTCCCTGCCACGGGAATCCTGAGATCATGTTGTTTTCCAGATAGATTTGGGGAGAGAAAGCAAGTATGAGCTCAGGCAAAGGTGGCATTCTCAGCTGGAAAGAAGGTACTGGAGTGTGAAAGCATGAGCTCGTGCAAAGAGGTCGGGCCCTGGCAGTGAGTGGGTCAGAATGATCCTGGGAAATGGTCAAGGAGGCGGGAGAAGGAGTCAGTTCGTTGTGGAAGACCTTACACCAAGAGAATTGGGCTGTGCCAGGTAGTGAGGTAGGCAGTGGGCAAAAAAAATGGTCAGCCCGGGTGGGTCACATGTCTTCATTCTGAAAGAATTAGAATGAGGAGCCAGGTCTTTAAAAAAAAAAATAGTGCATTGAATTTATTTGCCTTTGGGGTAGAGATATGAAAGGGACGAAGGGAAGAGGCTGGGAAGTCTGCTCAGAGGAAGATTCTTTTTAAAATACAATGCTGGTTGCCAGTCCAGGTCCCGCAAAGCACAAAGCACATGTCTTACCACTGCGCCCCATGATTGTATCCCTTACTCTCCCCCCCCACCTGTCCAGGACTGAAAAAAGGGATAAGGGGCTAGAAAAGTGTTTGCATGGGCTGCAAACCATGTGTGATGCCATTGAAAGGAAGAAATTTTCTGTGAATTGCAGGTTTCTGGAGGCATCTGCAGAAGGAGACAAATCTGCAGAAGCTGTGGCTAGTGGTTGAATCAAAGAACTTCTGGTAGCAACCAGACTGTCCCAAAAGTCACTGTCAGGCAGAGACCCGATTCCTTGGAAAACTAATGATGGCATTTAAGTGAAATGTGCACTTGACTGAAAATTTCCCAACCTGCTGTCTGCTTCTCTTTTTTGCCTCAAATTGTCACCTTGAGGGGCCAGAGCGATAGCACAGCGGGTAGGGCATTTGCCTTGCACGTGGCCGACCCGAGTTCAATTCCTGACAACCCATATGGTCCCCCAAGCACTTCCAGGAGTAATTCCTGAGTGCAGAGCCAGGAGTAACCCCTGAACATCGCTGGGTGTGACCCAAAAAGAAAAAAAATGTCACCTTGACTTGGTTAAACTGGTTGGAGTGAGCTGGGAAAGAAAGAAGGAAGAAAGGGAGGAAGGAAGGATGAAAAGAGGGAGGAAAAACTCCCCCTTTGAAGCTGGATAGATAGTTTAGGGGTTAAGGTAGTTGCCTTGTCTGTAGCTGACCCCAGTTCAATCCCTGGTGCTATCTCTTCTACTCTGAGCACAGAGCACAGGAGTAATCCATGAGTACTACTGGGTATAGCCCCCAAATAAAACATAAAACAAAAAAAATCCTCCTTTCCCAAAATATTTCCATAGAACCAGAATCTTGTAGTTGTAGAGTGTTTTGAGATGCCTGTAAATTAAATGGCCTTGTTTTCTATGAAATAGCATAATCGGAGCCCATTGATAACCAAGAGGAGACAGATATCCTAACGTGACCAGTTAAAATTAATGGCCCATGCACAGCCAGAATGAAATTTGAATGCTTCTTTATTAGTTTGCATTGCCACCTCCCCTAAAGGAACTGGTGACCGGTGAGAGTAGCTTTGTTGTCTGCCACCAACCGATGCAGGAACAAACTCCACAGGGGAAGCTACAGGTCGTCCTCCTCACACTGTCTCACTGTGGCATCTGAGCCAAGGATAGGTAGCGCTCCCACGCACTGTCTCCTGGAAACAAATACAGAATTGGCAGCCGGTCCTGATCTTTAAATGCAGCCTCTGAATAGAGCTGTCGCGTGTTCAAGCCCATCAGAAATATCAGTGTGGCTTAAGTGCTCAAAGCAACAAGTAACCAGGAGATGCCAACTAAGATGTTGCTGTAGCCTTGGGATTTTCTTCTCATGGAGACTCCAGGACTGGCTCTAACTTAATCCCAGCACAAGTAAAGCATCACATTTCGTGTAATGAGTGCCCTGGTGGGTGGCAAATTATTTTCTTCTTTGGCAAGCTTGAATTTTTGAAGGTACTTCTCAGTTGTATTGAAAATCCTCTCCCCTCCCCTCCCCTCTCTCCATTTTGGGCCACATCCTGCTCAGGTCTTACTCCTGGCTTTTGGTTCTGGGATTAATTCTGGTGGTGCTTGGGGCATGGTACCAGGAAGCGTGGTCCCTGGGTCCGGATGCAGGCAAGACAAGTGCCTTAACCCCTGGATTATCTCTCTGGCCTTGGTTATTTTCTTCAATGGTATTAAAAAGTAACTTAATATTTACCTTAAGTCTAAGTTTAGGTTAAATTCCCTGAAATGCATAGGTAATTGTTACTGTTCTTCAAGTGCTTTTGGCAGTAGATTTCTGTAGTTCATGCCAAGTCACAATTGGTGTTAGAAATTGGGGAGGGGTGAACTTTTTCTTTTCTCTGTCTCCCAGATTTTTTTCTAGCAGCGCTTGGTACATGATATGGACTTAGGAAATGCTATTAATAAAAAAAACGCATAAATAAACCTACTTGCTTTTAAAATTAAAGCAGAACCTTGACCACAGAGTAGCATATGGTAAATGAAATAGAATGCTGCTCACCTAGTGCCGTTTATTTCCTGAGACTAGTTTTCCTTAAGAACTCTCAACAGATAGGGGCTGCCTCAGCATTCAGATATTTCTCTTTCTCGTTTGTGTTGCCCCAGATTATGGGGAAAGCTGTCTACAGCTCACGCTGACCAAGAGTAGCTGAGGAGTGACACTGACATTGCTTGAATTCTGCAAACGGTGTCAAGAATAGAGAAAACAGATCTTTATTCATCACTGGAGTGCTTTGTGCTTCACGCCAAATTTCCAAATTTTGTTTGTTTGGTTTGGGTTTAGGGGCCATAACCAGGTGCTCAGGGGCCTTACCTGGGTGTGTGCTCACGAGTGACCCCTGGTGGTGCTCAGGGGACCATAGATGGTGCTGGGGATTCAAAGGGTGGGGGGGGGGGGGTGGTCATGACCTGCTGGGCAGCCACACACAAGTGCAGTGCCTTCCACCCTCCCCTCCTGTCTCTCAAGCCCAGGTTTCCGATTCAGAACGGCTTCTGTTCACACCATGGTGCATCCTGGGTATGATGCATCAGCGTGGAAACCAGCATCCTTGGGAAGACAGCATGAAATGCTCCAGGGAATAGGTACCTGAACTAGCAAAGCCATTAACTGCATAAGCTGCCCTCAGGTGCCACGCAAACCCTTACCCTCTGTGGCGTGGTACCCAGAGTGCAAAGGATGTGATTCATGCTGAAGATGGTTTGCTCTATCCTGGGTTAGGGTCAGACTTGGTGTAGTTTGAGCCGCCAAATCCTTTGCCTTCCAGGAATTCCACATAGCGTCTTTGACATGTGATTATCCAGACCACTGCAAAAATGTCCCAGAATGAAACATCACCGATAGGACTTGAACCACGATTTGGAAAGAGTTCTGAAAATGCATGAGAACACTGTGAGGTCTCCAGAGACCTCTCATTCCTCATTTGGAAGGAGAAAAATTAGCTATTTGGGGGGCCAAGTAAAGTATTGTTTTCCTCTTATTTGTGTGGTTACTTGAAACTATCCAAGAATAACACCAAACAAAGAGGGGCACTGAAGTTGTTGTAGAATGTATTCATTTGTCTGTCAGACTAATAACCCATGATGTCCATGAACACGCCAGCAGGCAGGTCCGGCTTGCTTTCTGATATTACAGACATTAAGGTCTTTAATAAAGGTTTATTGTATTCATGAACAAAAGAAGGCTCTTCCTTCCAACTTCAGATTTGACAGAAGTCACGTAAACTGGGAAAATTAGTTTAAGAAAACAATGCAGGGACTGAGGATGTGGTTCAAGTAGTAGATAGCAGGCCTTGCACACGCAAGGTACTGGGTTTGATTCCAAGCAACACGTCCCTCCCTCCTCCACTGCCGGCATCTCCAGAAGTGACTGCCTCCTAAAACACAAAACTTACAAATGCAAAATTTGAAGAGGGGCTTGAAAATGGGATGTGTTTAGGAAAGTTGGCATCGTTCCCACTTTATATAATAAGTTTTCCCATTATGAAGAGAATTCTCATAAGGGAGATAGATAGAACCTAAAAACTGTCCTTTACAAATAAAATCAGGGCCAGAGCAATGGCATTTGCGTTGCATACAGCTGATCCGGGTTTGATCCCTGGCCCCTCTGTGAATGAATCCTCAGCACAGAGCTAGGAGTAAATCCTCAAACAAAATACGAATAAAATCATGTGGAATGGATGGGTGATGGTCCGTATTCCAGTCCCACGGACACATGTCGGCATCAATGTGGGTTTGGTTCTAGAGCACCGCCATCACGGGACTCATGCTATTTTGGTTTCCCCATGATGTTTGTGTTATATGTAGTTTTTCAGAGGTACCATCACTGTCAACAATAGGCTATGTCTTTAAAAAAAATCATTTTGGAGAGCTGGAGAGATAGCACAGCGGGTAGGGCGTTTGCCTTGCACGAAGCTGACCCAGGTTTGATTCCCAGCATCCCATGTGGTTCCCCGAGCACCACCGGGAGTAATTCCTGAGTGCATGAGCCAGGAGAAACCCCTGTGCATTGCCGGGTGTGACCCAAGAAGAAAAAAAAATCATTTTTTGCTAAAATGCTAGTAAACAGCTGAGGTTTCAGTGACTTACATTTTGCTACCAACCTTCCACTTGTTAAAAATTTTTACAAAATACTGTATTTGCAAGGCACGTGAAGGTGAAGTGCGATAAGGTGAGGAGTGCCTGTATTTGAAACTTTGCCCTGCCTGTGTCATATAATCCCATGAGCCACAGAAAGAAGTGGCAGGAATGTTTTCCTTTTGGCGGTGAAACCTCGGAGATCTTCAAGGAGGAAATGGCTTGTTTTGCCCTGCAGAGAGAAGGGTTCTGAGAGATCCTCCCCTTCCTTTCCACGGGTGGAAATACTCAAGGAGGCATCTCTCCATCAGTAGGGTAGCTTGCCAGGCTCTGCCATATGGGAAAGATACTCTCAGCAGCTTGCTGGGCTCTCCCGAGAGGGGCAGAGGAATCAAACCTGGGTCAGCTGAGTGCAAGGCAAATGCCCTATCCGCTATGCTATTTTTTAAGGTTTTTTTTTGGGGGGGGGCGTGGAGATGGGGGGGCATTTCCACCTGACTGTGGTCAGGGCTTATTCCTGACTCTGTGCTCAGGAATCACTCCTGGTGGTGCTCAGGGGACTATATGAGTGCAGGGGATCAAACCTGGGTTGGCCACATGCAAGGCTGACATCTAAATCTAACCTGCTGTACTATCACTCTTGGCCTGGAAGTCTTCCTTTGAATTCTGATCTTTCCTGGAAGGGATGAAGGCTGCTTCTTGATGCTGGGCAGTGGCCGGGAGCATAGGGGGAAGCAGCGGAGTCCCCAACGCTGAGCAGGCAGTGCCCTTCGGAGCCTCTAGCCTCAGCTCATCCTACCATGTCTACACGTGCTTGTCTCTGGCTTTTGTGAAAGGGGAGTGGCTGTGATCTTGTCTTCCCCTGAGCATGTCATTTCTCCTGCTTCCACCTGGAGAATTGATCTGGGTGCACCCTCCATGCGCCCTCCCCTCCCCCCAGCAGTTGGCAAAACAGAAAAGCAGGAAGGAAGATGGGCTTTGCAGGACTGGAGTTCTTATACTACAGGGACCTGGCTCTCATGGTGTGGAAACACACACACATACATACGTGCACGCATGTTAAAAATGAAATCTTTCTAGATGGCCTGAGATGTGCAGTGTTACTGGTGACCTTCTCTCCCTCCTGCACAAGAGCCCACCAGGACGGGCAGAAGCAACAAACACTCTTTCTTTTTTATTTTTTTAATTGAGTCACCGGACTGGAGAGATAGCACAGCGGTAGGGCGTTTGCCTTGCACACGGCCAACCTGGGTTTGATTCCTCTGCCCCTCTCGAAAAGCCTGGCAAGCTACCCGTGGCATATTCAATATGCCAAAAACAGTAACAACAAGTCTCACAATGGAGACGTTACTGGTGCCCGCTTGAACAAATTGATGAGCAACGGAATGACAGTGATACAGTGAATTAAATCACCATGAGATAGTTGCAGAGCTTTCATGTTTGAGTTCAGTCATACAGTGATCGAACACCCATCCCTCGACCAGTGCATATTCTCCAATGCCCCCCTTCCCAACCCTCCCCCTGCCTCCATGGCAGACAGTTTCCCCATACTCTCTCTACTTTGGGGCATTATGGTTTGCAATATAGATATTGAGAAGCTATTATGTTTGGTCCTTTATCTACTTTCAGCACACATCTCCCATCCTGAGCGATCCCCCCAACCATCATTAGTGATCCCTTCTCTATCCAGCTGCCTTCTCCCCAGGCTCACGAAACAGGCTTCCAACTATGAAGCAATATTCCTGGCCCTTATGTCTACTATCCTTGGATGTCAGTCTCATATTATGTTATTTTATATTCCACAAATGAAAACACTCTTTAAGTGTGACCCAAGCTGGGACACCATGTACGGCAGCCAATGGTCTCTTTGCTCTTCTACTCAATAGGACAGACTTGTTGGGAAGCAGCTCCTGGTCCCCGTGCACTCCTGCCTGTATGCCAGAGGCCAGGCTGTCCATCTGTGGGCTGTCCACACTGCAGCTCCATCTCTCTGTGGCTTGAATTATCAGTGGGTGTTGCAGAGCGAGGCATGAAGAGGCAGAATAAGGACTGTAGGTTTGCCTGCTTCAGGGCCAAGCTGCTTAGCATGCTTGCACCCTGCCCTGCTCAAGCTTGGCACCCCCAGGAGGGATGTGCTTAGTGGCACGGTGGCATCCCATTGTTCCCTCCACTCCTCTCCCCTCTCCTGGAGCCACCTGGTGATACATAGAGAGGGAAGGGGTTCTAAGGGAAAAGGAGGGAGGTCTCTGCCCAGATGGCCCACAGAAATCAGCCACTTACTGGGTTTGAAGGGGGTTATTTTTCTACCAGGCTACAGCTTCTGTGTATGTGGGGAGTGGGGAAGAATAGAAAGCAAAGCAACAGAAACAGAAAGGAAAATGGTTTCCCCTTTTGCTTTTTTTTTTTTTTTTTTTTTGTCAACATATAATCCAGTTAACAAAAGAGGTTTCCAAATCCCTCAGGGAAATTTGATCAGTGCGATTCAATTGTGTTTGCAGTGCCTAAAGCAAAATCTTTACTTTATAAATCAGCGAATGACAGCGAGTGTGTCCCTTGCTCTATAGCAAATCTCCAGCCAACCTAGAGAGCGAAGTGGACTGCTGTAAGAATTCCAAACAGAGAATCCGTGCGTGCACAGGTCAGCGTGGCATCATCAGAGTTGGCTTGCATAGTGCCTGCATCAAAAAAGGGAGGGGGGTGTTTAAAACGGGGAAACCCAGTCCTCCCAGTAGAAGATTGCTTGTCCTTTCTTAGGCTGGTGGCAGTATTTGCTTTATGGTTGTCTTCCTCAAAATCTTAGTGTGCACACATGTGTACACACACACCCTCACGCTCATCCTATTGCTGACCTGCTTCCCAAGTTCTGTCTGATGTTTTCCCCTCCCATGTAACCCCAGTGCCTTTGCTAAATCTTCTTCAGGAAGTCAGAGAAGCCAGAGCTCTGTCCCGGCACTCTTCTCCCCATTAGCATTCTGTCTCAGCTTCTGCCTTTTCTTATATGACATTCTAATTTAGAAAAAGACTGTCAAATAACTGCATATCTTCATACTAACCCCTCGCTGGTACCAGAGCAGCTGAGGGGACTGCTGGCAAGGAAGCATCTTCTCAAATTTATGGAATCATTTGAAATTCAGAAAGGATTGATTAGCATTCAAGAGATGCCACAGTTCAATATTTACACCATAGAGATTTGGCAGAAGCAAATAATGGCACATAAAGTTGATGCTTGTCTTAATTAAATGCAGTATAATGGGTGTTGGGTAGATTTTTTTTTCTTTTAGTGAGCAAAGCAGTTTTGCAATGGCCAGATATAATTCATTTTGGAGTTCTCAGTTTGAACTTAATCAATATGTATTTACAGCCTGGAAAGAAGTGATTATCATTTGTTATCTGTGGGCACAAGAATATAATTGCCTAAATAGTATTTATTTCGGCATATTTCTGCAGAGCCTATGGGTAGAAATATTCATCATTTCTTTTTTAAGTTGTTAATACTTATATTGTCATTTTTGCTAACTAGTGCTATTTAGTGAGACCATTTTTCAGCGGCATATTGGTCTGGCAAATGGGACCACCCCCAAGAAACAGGAAGTGAAGCTACATGTTGTGCCCATGGTCCTGAATCCAGGCTGCCTCCATCCTGGTGCAGAGAAGTATCATCGGGGGTGGGGTTGCCCCAGACATGCTGGTGGCTGAACTCTGGGACCTCCAGGGCTTGTGCCCCTTCAAGAATGGAACCTGCACCTAACTCCACTGATCATTGTTTTTTGCTTTGGGGTGGGGGTAGGCTGCACCACAGCCAGCAGGGCTCAGGGATTCGGCAGGGGACCATGCAGACTTAGAACCCAGACTTCTGTGACCTAGCCTTTTGCACTATCTCTCCATCCTGATCAAGCATCAAACCTGCTTTCTAGTTTATGGATGAAATCCTGTCTTGAGCTCTGGACTCTTGGGTTCTGGCTGTATTTGGCTAAGAGGGTCAATTCCAGCACTGGATAGGTAGCTCAAGGCTAGAGCATGAGCTCTGCATTTAGGAGTTTTGGGTTTGAGCTCCCATCACTTATCATCCCCTGAGCTATAGTGTAGTCCCCAGGTGTGAGCCCAAAACCCCAAAGCAAAAGAAAAGTTTTTTTTTTCTTTTTGGGTCACACCTGGCGATGCTCACAGGTTATTCCTGGCTCAGCATTCAGGAATCACTCCTGGCGGTGCTCAGGGGACCATATGGGATGCTGGGAATCAAACTAGGGTTGGCTGCATGCAAGGCGAATGCCCTACCCGCTGAACTATCACCCCAGCCCCAAGACAAGTTTTAAACGAAGGTTAACTTTTAAGCAGACTAATATCAAACCAGAAATAAAAAATAAGTTTAAAAGTTAAAGACCTTTGATCACTTTATTTCTTTGTTTTGTGTTTTATGTTTGGGTCACACTCAGCTGTGATCCGGGCTTTCTCCTGGCTCTATGCCCAGTGATCATTCCTGGCAGGACTTGGGGGACCACCATCAGTGGTGCTAGGGATCAAACCTGGGTGAGTTGTTTGCAAGGCAAGTGCCCCTACCCACTGAATTATCTCTCTAATACCTCTCCCTTGTAATTTTGAACCGTTCAGTTTCACAAATGTCCTGAGTACCAACTGCTGTGAAACCCTTGTATGTACTGGCACCACGGACTCTAGCCAAAGGGAAGAAGATCCCATCATAGGCTACAGAGCTGCACTTGCCCCAGGAAGCCACAGGACAGCCAGAAAGAGTGAAGAACTCGACCCACTCTCTCAGCAAGGGCCCTTCTCAGTTTCTCCGACATGCTTGCCCTCTCTCTTCCTGTTCTCCTGCCCACGCCTCCCCATCCCCCACCACATCCCATTCCTTCTCTTTGTTTTGTTGTTGTTTGGCCCAGACCCGGGCTCGAGCACTTGGATGACAAACTCCCACTTGGTTGTGGTACCCGGAGATCATGGTTGTGGGCTCCAGGCCCTGGAGGAGAGAGTACAGTTCACAGAGGGCAGTACTGCCCAGGTCACAGTTCATATGTGAAGCAGCACCTCGGATCAAACTCACCGCTCTTATGCACGGGAAGCGCATGCTCAGGCATGGAGCCCCAGGCACACGCATGCTCCTCAGTCTTCTTTGCACCATAAAAAGACCTTTTCAGCCCTCGCGGAACCTCAGTCTGCCAGAGTCGGAGGCAGGGTCAGAGCGTGGCCAGAGCTGGCTCTGCAGGATCTCAGATGCAGACAAAGTGTTATCCTGGGACCTCCTAGGTTACCTGCATTTTGATCTGGATACCCAATCTCAGACTTTTTCACATGGCCCTGTCCAACATTTTTTTCCTTCCCAGAGAAGAAACTTGAGGTGAACAGAGGCGAGGTCCCTTGTTACACAGCTGGGGAAGAGTCAGGATTTGGACTCCACCCCCAGGAAGAGAGTACAGATATGGATTCATTAATTCAGCCTTTATAGAAATACTGCCCCAAGCCACTTCTTTTTTGCCTCTACCACAAATTACCAAATCAGACCAAAGTCAAATAATAAATGTTTGGTCTTTCCAGATGATCAGGTGGGGTGCCAGGGTCCTGCCCGCTTCCTGGCAGCTGCCTATGCCGGGAAAACCAACTTTTCTCCAGTTCTCTGGAATCCCAAATATGCTCTGCTTAAAAGGTTGTAAATCCTTCTTTCAAACTTATTGACTTAGCCTCAATCAAATGAGATTCTAGCAAATCAATTAGACGGAAGTGAAGGCTTCAGACAAACAACATGGAAACATTAGCTTAGGAAAACAGTTTTCGTTTGAAACTAAATCCGGACAGTTTACTCCTTTCAAGGGAATTGGAGTTTGAGAACTGAAACCATTAGAGGAAATGGTTAGTAATGAATTCTGAGCAAAGTGTCATGTTGCTCTGTCAGTGACAATTATTATGAGCAAACTGGGAGCAGGGTGGGGGGTGAGGCCACACCTTATGGTGCTCAGGGCTTACTCCTATCTCTGCACTTAGGGATCACTCCTGGCAGACTTGGGGAACCATATGGAATGCTGGGGATCAAACCCAGGTTGGCTGCATGTAAGGCCTGCTGTACGACTTATCTGGCCCCTATTATTATGGAAATTATGTCCTTATATTAGCAGTTTCCCTCCTTAGATTGCTAATAGCTTTCAAATTCGAAGGACTAAGAGAAGTGAAAGAATGAATGGAGATAAAATCATGAATTTGTGCATGTTTAAACATATTTCCAGAACTGGAGAGATAGTATAGTTAAGTCATTCCTCTTGCAAGCATCTAATGCTGGTTCAGTCCCCAGCACTGCAGAGACTCCTCTGAACACTACCAAGAATCGCTCCTGAGCACAGAGCCAGGAGTAGTCCCTGAACACTGCAGGGTGTGGGACCCAGTTCTTATCCGCCCCCAACCCCAAGCAAAGAAACCAATAAAAATATTTTCATAGCCCACAAAATGAGGCATGTTGTAAGCCCCAACTTCTGGACTCTACCAGTCAGAAGCAGAGTGGCAGGGGTGTGGGGAAGGCTCGGGGATGTCGGCCAGGGTTTTCTCAGTGATGATGCTGTGAGTCCATCAGGAGCTTCGGCTTATTTTTTCTTGTGATGGTGAGAGGGGGACGACATAGGATTGGGCCACACCTGGCGCTGCTCAGGGCTGACTGCAGGCTCTGTGCTCAGGAATCACTCTTGGCAGGGCTCAGGAGGTCATCTAGGGCACCAGAGATAAAACCGGGTTTTGTTGTGGGCAAGGTAAGTGCCCTCATTCCTGTACCATCTCTCTGGCTCACAGATCTTTACAGTGAAGAGAATCTGATCATTTTTACTGGACATTCTTAGCTTGAATTATTTAGAAATACTCCCCTTCCTAAGATTGCAAACTTCCAGCTCAAGGGATTGGACTTATTTTGGCAGAATAGGAAATAGAAATTGAAAGATGAATTTGTGCAGTTTCTAAATTATTTTAAGAGTACCCAAACCAAAGTTTATCATAGTCTTGGGTGGGACTTGGGCACAGCTGGTAATACTGCGGGCTGACTTCTGGCTCTGCTGTCCCGATACTCCTGGCAGTGCTCGGGGAACTGTATGTGGTGCTAAGAATCAACCAGAGTCACCACATACAAGGCAAGCGTCTAACCTCTGCACTCGCTCTCATAACACTGAGCATGCTTTTGATCGCATTTCAGTAATTAGTAATTTCTTTTAAAAAGTAAGCAAAGGTGCCGGGAGTGTTTGCTTTGTGTGTTGACGCCCCAGGTTCTAACCTGGCACCTCCATAGCCCCCTGAGCACTGCTGGGAGTGGCTCCCAGCACCACTGGGTGTGGTTCCAAAAAATGAAAAAAAAAAAAAGGTATTGTTATTGCTTGCCACACAAAATTACAGGACAAATTGGAAAACCACATGTGCTGGCGTTTTTCCAAGCTAACCCATATCAAAAGGGATTGGGGTTCATGAATACTGTAACAGTATCATTACTAATTATAACTTCAAGGAACTTCCTTTCTCAAAGGGGTAACTGCAGAAACATCTTACAAAAGAACAAGACTGCTAAGATTCAAAACATCTTAACTTACCCTTTTGGCTCCATGTTATCCAGATTTCTATTTTGATTCATGTAGCTCTGGAATCCTGAAGTTCAGAGCCATATCATTATTTTCATTGATCCATAGTATTTCATTATTTAATGTAGCCCACATCAATGGTCCACTCTACAGCTGATGGATATTTGTTACAAGCAATGCCAGGGGAGCATTTGTCCTGTGTTATTGGTCCCTGTGTTACTTTTTGATTATTGAAATTGTCAAATTGCTCTCCAGAAATGGCTGTCCCATGTTACATTCCTGCTCGGAGTACTGGGAACTAGCATTCAGCAGTCAGGGAGATAGTGCAAGGGTGGGGGCACTTGCCTTGCACATCATAACCCTGGTTCGAATTATGGCACTGCCAGGGGTCACTCCTGAGCCTAAAGCCAGGAATAACCCCCGAGCACCACAGGGTTGGCATATCCCTACCCCACCCTACCCCCCCCCCCAAAAAAAAAACAGTACTAACTGAACAGCTTCTCTTTCTTGATTTTCTTTTTCTAACCCCAAGTAATACCCAGGAAGCTTGGGGACTACTCTGGGCAATATTCAGCCAACTGGTGGTGGTGGCACTTGAACGCTCAGGCCTGAGGATGTGGTGCAGCTGGAGGCGGTGTGGGGATCACTCGGGCCATTCTGGCGGTGCTTGGTTGGAGGGAACGGGGGAGGAGGGGTTCAGGACTCAGGTGCCCTTGTGGCGCCAGGGATTGCGCCCTTGGTTGGATGCACGTCAGGTACGCACCCTTACAAGCCTGCCTTCTTGCCTCCCTTTTCATTTTCTTTAACCTTTCTGTCTACTGGGGTGGCGCGTAACGAGCAGTGCTCAGGGGACTGTGTGCATTGCGGGAGTCGGAACTGGGGTGGCAAGGCCAGCGCCTTGCCCGCTTTGCTGTATCTCCAGACTGCCAGCAATGCCTTCTTCATTTACTTAAGGTGTGCAGGCCCCCAGAGACAGCCCAGCTGCCTGCTTTGCGTTTGGAGAGCGGGAGCTTGGTCTCTGACACTGCCTGCTTCCCCAAGGACTGCGGGGGGCGGGGGGCGGCTCGTGCCCCACAGGCTGAGTGTCGCCAAACCCTCCACTAGATAAAGAAAGATCTGTGTATATATCGGCGCCTTTCTGGACTTAACAAAATAAACTGAATTCTTCTTGTACTTTTTAGTGCAAAATTAGGGATTGGCTTTCTATCATACCACAAAGAACCTGGCTAAGGTTCTGATTACAATTTGTGTGTACTCATTAATAGGAGATGATTATTTCCTTTACAAAATTGAGCCCTATTTATCCATGAAATTCATGAACATAGTTTACCTGTTTTTTCCCTTCAGTGTAATTCAGGAATGCTTTATCATTTTCTCCCCAAGGGTACTGTTTGTTAATAATTTAAGTACTTTATAGAGTTTGTTGTTATTGTGAACATAAACTGTAGCACTGTAGCACTGTCGTCCTGTTGTTCATCGATTTGCTCGAGCAGGCACCGGTAGTGTCTCCCTTGTGAGACTTGTTTTTACTGTTTTTGGCATATTGAATACACCACAGGTAGCTTGCCAGGCTCTGCCGTGCGGGCGGGATACTCTCAGTAGCTTGCTGGGCTCTCTGAGAGGGATGGAGGAATCAAACCCGGGTTAGCGATGAGTAAGGCAAACACCCTACCCTCTGTGCTATCGCTCCCGCCTATAAACTATAAAATTATAAAGTAAACTGTAAAGTATATTTTTTCTAATTGATCAGTATGCAGGTAACCATTTTTATGTTGAACTTGTATTAACAAACACACTGAATTTTCTTATTTGAAATGACTTTTCTGTTTGTCTTGGTTTTTCTGTATCAACAGCATGAACAGCTTTCTACTAGTCTGTCTTCCTTCCTTCCTTCCTTCCTTCCTTCCTTCCTTCCTTCCTTCCTTCCTTCCTTCCTTCCTTCCTTCCTTCCTTTCTTTCTTTCTTTCTTTCTTTCTTTCTTTCTTTCTTTCTTTCTTTCTTTCTTTCTTTCTTTCCAGTGGGGGGTCACACCAGGTGGGCTCAGGACTTACTCCTGGATCTTAGTGCTTAGGAGTCACTCTGGGCAGAGCTTGGGGGACCATACGTGGTTTCAGAGATTGTACCTGGGTTTGCTATGTGCAAAGCAAGCAGCCTGCTCACTGTTCTCTCTCTCTCTCTCTCTCTCTCTCTCTCTCTCTCTCTCTCTCTCTCTCTCTCTCTCTCTCTCTCTCTCTCCCCCCTCCTCCCTCCCCTCCTCCTCCCTCTCTGGTTCCTGATTTTTTTATCTTATTTTATTGACTAGATAGTGTTGACTTGAAGCTATGGCAACAAGCATGCTTGCCTTATTTCAGTCTAGTAGAATGTTCCTAATGTTTTACAACATACTATGGAAAGTTTAAAATACATATGTTAAAAATCTGTTGGGTTTGGTTATCCTTTCATTTTAATTCTTTTTCAGTGAGCCTTGCTCTTTACAATTATTTAGTTGCTCTCGTTCTAGCTTCTTCAGTGGAACATTTTAAAGATCCATCTCCAGCCTTCACCACTAGGTAATTTGCTCATGGGAACACACTGCGAATGAGATTGTCGTCTGCTGAGTGCCCCGCCCCCTCCCGTCACTGGACCGGGAGCTGCAGTTTGGTGTGGGATGCTGTTCTGTGACATTCTGGGTGGCTTCCAGACTCTGTCGAGCTTTTTTGTTTTTTCATGTGCCCTTTGGCCACTTGTATTTCTTCTTTGAGGAGGCTTCTGTCTATTTCTTCTCCCCATTGTTGTGATGGGGTTGGAGATCAGAGGCACCATTTGTCAAGGCCCCGAGATGCTGTGGCACGAGTGAAGGTTCAAGTCTGGTGGAAGAGACAGTGACGGGCTCGTTGGCCCTGGCCCAGGCAGGGGTTCACTCTGTGCCCACCTTCGTCCCACAGCTTCCCCAGCAAGAGTAATTTTGGGCTAGTTTTGTTTCCCTTCTTCTTCTAAGCCTCCTTCTACCGGTGGGGATGGAGACATGGAGGCCTGCTGCAGCCTGGCACGGGGCCCTGACTGCAAGCCAGGCACAGCTCCAGTCGCCTCTTGACCCGCCTTTGCCCTTCAGAAGGCGCCGGACTCGGGCCCTTTCACACTCCAGTCCTGAACCATAGGTCTTAGAGCCTGCTAGGCACAAGAGCCCTAGCTAGGCACGAGAGTCCGTCAGGGATGCCCAGGATCAGTTTTCAGAGTAGTGCCAGCTGGCAACCACTTCTCTGAGGAGCCCAAAGCCAGCGTCAGCCCAGTCACATCTGTTGGAAAAGGATGGATGTAGGGAAATGTGTAAAGTTGGAGGTCTGTGGGGGAAATTCGGGGACTTCTCTCAGAGCACTAACATAAAATGTGAACTTCTGGTTCCTTGTGACAAATGACAAGGTCTGACCACTCGCAACACTTATATGGCACTTCTCAGGGTACTTTTATCTATGCCCAGATGATGGAAATGAATACAAGAAGGAACTGAGCATGAAAGAGCAATTGGTGCTCCAGAGAATGCAGCTTACCACACAGATGCCGGTGTGGGCCCTGGCTTCCAACTGTCAAAAGAAATAAAACCAGGAAATAAATATACTAGATGCAAATGATTACAAGTTTTGCCAAAGATTCATTCCCAACAGAATTTCACCCTTTAAAGTTGTGTTGGCTATGCATATGAATATGATGATAAACACATAGAAAAAGGTTTTAATAGACAGCAAAATCAAAACTTATAAATGAAAAAGAACTATAACATGATGAACCACTAAAGATTACTAAGTTTTTTTTAAAATTTTTATTAGTGAATCACTGTGAGGTACACTTACAAACTTATGAACTTTCGTGTTTGCATTTCAGTCACACAGTGATCGTCTACTCATCCCTCCACCAGTGCCCATTCTCCCCCACCAATGATCCCAGTATCCCTCTCACCGTCCCCACCCACTCCCCCACCACCCCACCCTGCTTCTGTGGCAGGGCATTCCCTTTTGTTCTCTCTCTTTTGGGGTGTTATAGTTTGCGATAGAGGTATTGAGTGGCCTTCATGTTCGGTCTATAGTCAACTTTCAGCTCACATCTTTCAACCCAAATGGCTCCTCCCAACATCCTCTACTTGGTGTTCCCTTCTCTATCTCAGCTGCCTTTTCCCCTAACATGTGAGGCCAGTTTCCAAGCTGTGGGGTAGACCTTCTGGTCCTTATCTCTACAACTCTTGGGTGTTAGTCTCCCACTCTGTTACTTTATATTCCACAGATGTGAAGACTACTAAATTTGTAAGCTATAAGATTATGGATTATTAATGAGGTTGCTAGGCTGAAGCGATAGCACAGCGGGGAGGGCATTTGCCTTGCATGTGGCCAGCCTGGGTTTGATTCCTCCACCCCTCTCTGAGAGCCCGGCAAGCTGCCAAGAGTATCTCGCGCACACGGCAGAGCCTGGCAAGCTCCCCATGGCGTAATCCATATGCCAAAAACAGTAACAACAAGTCTCACAATGGAGATGTTACTGGTGCCTGCTCGAGCAAATCGATGAACAATGGGATGGCAGTGACTGTGACAATGAGGTTGCTGGGGTCAGAGGGATGGGTAAACAAGGAGTTAGGTGCTTGCTTTCCTGGCAGCAGAAATTGGTTTTATTTCCTGT
Organism: Sorex araneus; assembly: GCF_027595985.1. Lineage (NCBI taxonomy): Eukaryota > Metazoa > Chordata > Mammalia > Eulipotyphla > Soricidae > Sorex > Sorex araneus. The sequence continues at coordinate 33,543,042 of NC_073308.1, forward strand.
CATCTTATGGTCCCCAGAGCACACTGCCAGGAGCAACTCCCAATCACAGAGTTGGGGATAAACCCTGAGCACCACCAGGTACAGCCCCCAAACTAACCTAAGTCAAACTAGGGTCAGCGAGATAGTGCAGAGATTTAATTTAGGTGTGTGCTTTGCACGTAGCAGACATGGATTCAGTTCCTGGCTCTGCACAGGGTCCCCCCAAACACCACCAAGAGTGACCCTTGAGCACAGAGCTGGGGGTAAGCTTTATGTACCACAGGATGTGACCCAAAAGACCCTCCTCCAAATAAATAAAACAAGGATGCTAAAGAAAAGTGTTTCTCGAGTACCCAATTTACTTGCAGACTTTTCAGTGGTATTTGGAGACTTCTTCAGGTCAATGTGAGCTGGCTGTAGTGTTCCAAACACAAATAAGTAAAAGCAATCAGAGGCTGGAGGGATAGTATAGCAGGTAGGGCATTGGCCTTGTGTGTTTGCCCAAGTTTGATTCGCAGCACCCCATAATGGCCCCCTCATAGTGATCCCTGAGTGCAGAGCCAGGAGTAAGCCTGAGCACAGCCAACTCGGACCTCCGCCCGCCAAACATGAATGATAACCCACCCTACGACCCCCCCATCCCTCCAAAAAAAAGAAAGAAAGAAGCAATGATTATACTTTTTGTACCCATCAACAGATCCTGTGGTACTGGGTTGCTTATCTGGGATTGCTGTAGAAACTGTCGTGTGGAATGAGGCCCAGACAGGTCTGTTCTTCTTTAAACAGAATCCAGCTATGATCTCTATGGCCTATACTAGCATTATAGTTGCCACTGTGTGTGTAAACTCCCAAACCACCCCTCCCCTCAATCATTCTCTCCTTCTTCCTTAGCACTAGACTTTAATTTTTTGTTTGTTTGCTTGTTTGTTTTTTGCTTTTTGGGTCACACCCAGAGATGCTCAGGGGTTACTTCTGGCTCCGCACTCAGGAATTACTCCTGGCAGTGCTTGGGGGACCATATGGGGTGCCAGGGATTGAACCCGGGTCGGTTGCGTGCAAGGCAAATATCCTGTCCTTGTACTATCGCTTCAGCCCCTATTTTTTTGTGTTTTATTTTTGGACAATACCCAGCAGTGCTTATTCTTTTCATTGTGCTTAGGGATCACTGCTGGTGGTGCTTGGGAGACTGTAGGGGTGCCAGGGAGAGAAAATCCGGGTCAGCCATACACAAGGCAAACTCCTTAGTCACTATTGTTTTTGTTTCAGTGAACTAGAACTTTATTAAGGCATCTTCTGGTACATGCAGTTTTCTACTGATTAAAAAAGATCTCTCTGGTTTCCAAATTTTAAACCAATTTGAACCAGGTATTTATTAGGAAGCTCTCATGTCTAGGGTGTTGCTCAACCTGAACATGTCTAAGAAGCAGAGCTCTTAGCCCATGTTCACAAGTTGGGGTGCAGCCCCAAAGCAGGGAATGATACCCCAGATATTCAGCACTTGGAACAGTTTTTATTTATTTATTTTTCTTTTTGGGTCACACCCAGCGATGCTCAGGGGTCACTCCTGGCTCTGCACTCAGGAATTATCCCTGGCCGTGCTCGGGGGACCATATGGAATGCTGGGAATTGAACCCGGGTCGGCCGCGTGCAAGGCAAATGCCCTACCCGCTGTGCTATAGCTCCAGCCCCTTGGAACAGTTTTTAAATAAAAATTTTCCCACTTTATTTAAACACTGGTTTACAAAGTTGTTCATGACGATTTGTTACCAGGCATTCAATATTCCAGTCCAGTCCCACCATCACCGTCTCCTTCCCTTCACAGCTGTCTTCACTTTCCCACCATCCTTCAAGCATGTCCCTGTAGCGGGCCCACAGTAATTTATATTACTTGTTACCAATAAATGGCCAACAGAATTATATAAAAAATATTTCCATAGAAGAAAATTTGTGAAGATCGTTGTATCTCACCATGGGAACAGTAAGTTCCTGTCTGAGAGTTTAATAAGCTGTTATTGCACATTAAGCCTACTGGGTCAATTTTCTGTTAGTTGAGATTGGTTAAAGTACTTGGAACACTTTGTCTGGAGAGAACACATCTGTCTCGCTCGAGTGAGGCAAAAGTTCATAACAAAAAAGGTCTTTAGCTTGATCTCTACAGCTATGAGTTAGTATTAGTTTGCCAGTACTAAGTCCAGGCTGAGTAAATGATGTCTGATTGGCAGACATCTATGGGTTTTGACTGGCTATTAATTTACTAGAAACTCAAGCTGGGTTAATGATTCATTAATTTCACATATAATTAAAATTTTTCAAAAAGGAGGAGAGAAGATCATAAATTGCCCTATAAGTTGTTTATATATATGGAAAGATCTGACTCTTCAAAAGAAAAGGCACATTAGCTATAAATCTGAGCAAAAACTCTATTTGACCTCTTATTATCATTGTTTGCTTGATTTGGTCTGTTCTCGGTGCTTTGCCTGGGGACCATGTAGAAGTGGGGTTCACACCCAGACTCCTGCCCTCCAGCCTATCCGGCGCCCTGATTCCTTCTTCATCCATATCGAGCTCCTGGCCCCATCCTTGAACACCATGTGCTCACAGACAAAGCCTTTATTCCCTGCTCTTGGCTCCTGTGCCTGCATCCCGTAGCTAGGAGGGACCTGATCCCAGAGAGGACTCTGTAAGGACGGTCTGGGGCTCCAAGATGCTGCCCCCCACCTGAATCCGAGGGCTCCGTCTGAACTGTGGTCTCGGTGCTGGAATAGTCAGTCAGGGCCCCCACCCCTGCTCTCGGGATTCTATGACCCTGACTCATCCAGGAGCCTCCTCCTTCTTGATGGTCGTTGTTTAGTTCAGTCTGAGCACCCCAGTGCTGTGTTCTTCACTTAAGAACAAGTACTGTCAAGGCAGTAAGATCAGAGTAGAGGGAACTTTTTTCTAGGGAGAAGCTCCCGGGCAGAGGGTCCTGGTGCAGACTGTCAGGCCAGGCAGAGGGGCCTGGTACAGAGCGGGAAAGGCAGCTGTGCCAACGTGTGAGTTGGCTTCAGATATGCGCCCAGTCCTTAGAGCCTCATCAACAGGGAGCCCAGCCTGCCTGCTTTCCAATACATGCCAGCTGTGCCTAGCTCAACACGCACGGACCATACTGTGGTCACCTCCGCCTCTAGTGACAACAGTCCCTGACCCCTGGTGATTTTTCATGGCCTCTCAAAGTGTTTCCTTTCCCCTGTGCCTGCTGACATTTTCACACTTACCTCCCAAAAGTACAATGGTCGTCATCAGCCTGCACCAGGATTTCAGCGCTGTGTTCTTTAACCCCAAAATTGAGGCCATGGGTGAATAAATCACAGAATCAAAGCCATATTAAATCATTGGAAGCAACATTCTCTCTCCTGATTCTCTGTTGAGATCCCAATTTATTGGAGACCCAGTATGATACATATAAAGGAGCTAAAATGAGGGGTTGGGGCGATAGCACAGCGGGTAGGATGTTTGCTTTGCATGTGGCCAACCCGGGTTCAATTCCCAGCATCCCATATGGGTACCACCAGGAGTAATTCCTGAGTGCAGAGCTAGGAGTAACCCCTGTGCGTCACCAGGAGTAATTCCTGAGTACAGAGCTAGGAGTAACCCCTGTGCGCCACCGGGTGTGACCCAAAAAGAAAAAAAAATGAACCTCTGAGTCCATATTTTGCCATCCTTGATAGATACTTGGTACAAGAAGTGTGAGATTTTGCTGTCATATAAAGAGTTAATAGACAAACCAGTTTACTCACCACAAGTTTGTTTTTCTAGCATCAGTCAGTTGCAAAGATAAAAACAGTATTGGACATTCGTAAATATCATTTATATTTAATGCCTCCATGGTTGTAGCAGTAAAACTCTGGCTGATTATCAGCACCACTTAAAAATATGGCTCCTTGCTAAATAATTAATACATTTGATGGGGGTGAGCTTCAGACAACACTCAGAGCTCCAGTAATTAATGGGCTAATTACAAGATGCTTGTAAAATGGCTTAAACAGTAAAAGAATGGCAGAGGCACAATTGTTTTAGAGTCAACTCTAAAAGAGAGGTGCCACTTGTCCAGTGAAGATGGCAGAAGTTTGTGTCACAAGGTACCACAGCCATTCAGAGGCCTTACTTAATGATTAATTCTTTCAAAAAATATATGCAGATGCATATGGTACCCCAACATCTTTTCCAACCGAAAGAACATCACCCTTGAGTACCAGACTCTGCCTGACTTTTTAGAAGCTGAAACTTTGAACATTGTTCCCTTCTCTGAACAGATGTCTGAAATGCTCTTACAAACAACACCCCGGTTCTCCGCATTCAATTCCAGACCCCCGGGAGCTGAGAATTAATGGGAGCGCATTCTTCCTGCTCCCCTTCCCCCCCTCCCCTTAGCCCCTTGTTTTCTGTTCTCAGAAGTGATCTATGGCTTAAGCTTTCATAGACTGAATCTGTGTCATTTCAACTCCTGAAAAAGGAGGTAAAAAGGAGGAATGGTCTCATAATCACAAGCCACCTTGCTGAAATGTGTCCCCGCTCCCCCTTCTCACACACACACACACACACACACACACACACACACACACAGGGGAGGGGGAAAGAAGCTCTTCAGAAGATGAAACATTGTCTTGTGTCCCTTAGCATCGTCCTGGGCAGTCAGTGTGGTCGGACATATGGGGAGATTATAGGCGAATCTCTTTAAGGAAAGCCGTGGGTTTCACGTTAGCAGGGACCATCTATCAATTGCTGAGATTATGCCATGATTTACTGTCAGAGCATCATGTATTCTCTGATTTTCTGCCTCCCGTGAAACATTGTGCTTTCCTTTTCTATTGATGTATCAACTATAATAGTTACAAGCAGCTACAGAAAAATCAATAGCGAGCTTTCATTACTGTGTACATCAAGTGCAGAAGCCTGGCTGCAGACCTGCCTTGTTAGATGCTCCCCGGTGGGGAGTACAGAACTCACAGCTGTTTTTTTCCAGGCTAAACCAAGAAATTGTGGGACTCCGGATATCAGGGATGGAGCGTGGAGAACTTCTGTCTGTCAGGGAGACTGGTGCACAGGAGGAAGTCAGAGGGTATGGGTTAGCACACTGGAATTGTTT